>NW_006921866.1:210970-229074 GCF_000298275.1 Orycteropus afer afer | reverse complement strand
TAATGCCTAGGATATTGATCTTTATGCCTTCCATTTTATTTTTGACAACTTCCAATTTTCCTAGATTCATACTTCTTCATACATTCCATGTTCCAATTATCAACGGATGTTTTCAGCTGTTTCTTCCCATTTTGAATCATGCTCCATCATCAAGTGGCGGTCCCAAAAGTTTTACTTCATCCATGTCATCAAGTTCAACTCTACTTTGAGAATGCAGTTCTTTCCCGGTTGTGTTTTGAATGCCTTCTGACATGCTGGGCTCATCTTTTGTTATTATAGTGGACAATGTTTCAAGGCTACTCATAAAGCTTTCCAGTAATATATCTGACAGTGTCCCACTGCTATTCATAAGGTAATATTAATGCAGATAATGGTAATCTTGTAATGGCTAAAAGTGTTAATGACAGAAATTTCTGTGGTGTTAGTAATATTCCATACTTGTATCTAGGCAGTGACAAAGAAGTTGTGTTCACTTTGTGAAAATTTGTAAAGCTGAAAACATTACAAATGAATTTTCTGTAAGTATGTTATTTTTCAACAATAACGTTCACGTAAAAAACAAAGTAAAACATTGCTGTATTCGTAAAAGCCATATTAGGCCAAATTTTAGCCAGGAAAGAAGGAGTGACCTTAAAAAGATCTATTTGTTATTTGTTTTTTCTGCTTTCTATTCTGAGAGATCGTAAGGTGATGTTTTCTTTAACTGAGTTTATTTCTGTTTCATGAAATTTCATAGACCCTCATAAAAAAGTTCTTGGGATTTTTACTGGGTTCATTAGGGGAGACTGTAATGACATGAAAAGAGACTAAAATCATGCACTGGGGATAAGAAAATAAGAAATGGGCTCATAAAGTATGTTAAAAAGTATCTACACTTGTGAAGAAAATTTCATTACATCACAAGGCATATACAGTGAAAGAATGTTCTTTTCATTCCTATGTCTGGAACTATTAGTGCAGTAATTTGGATGTGCTGCATGCATTTATTAGATATTATCTCCCTCACCTCTTCTTGATAGACTGGGCTTCAAGCAAAATAATTCAGAATCTATAGTTTAACATTCTTATGGAATGCTGTTAAGACCAGGACACAAATAAGCAACTTTGTAAATTAAATTCTGGGAATTGTTCTTACAAATATTCTTGTTTTGTACTTCTTAGCACCTACTCCCACCACTTGTCTTTCAGTGTGTCATACTGTGGTGGCTTGCAGGTTGTTGTAAGGCTAGAAGCTATGCCAGTATTTCAAATACTAGCTAGGTCACTCATAGTGGACATGTTTCAGTGGCACTTCCAGACTAAGACAGTCTTGGAAGAAGGAAGGGGACATCCACTTCTCAAAAATTGGCCAGTGAAAACCTTATGACTGGCAGTGAAACACTGTCTGATATATTACTGGAAAGTTATATGAATAGCTCTGAAACATTGTCCAATATAGTGCCAGATGATGAGTCCCTCAGGTCAGACAACACTCAAAATAAAACTGGGGAAGAGCTGTCTCCTCAAAGTAGAGTTGAGTTTAATGATGTGGATGGTATAAAGCTTTCAGGACTGCCATTTACTGATGGAGCATGACTCAAAATGAGAATAAATAGCTGGAAACATCCATTAATAATAAGAATATAGGATGTACAAAGCATGAATTTAGAAAAATTGGAAGTTATGAAAAATGAACCGGAAGGCATAAAGATCAATATTACAGGCACTAAAAAAAACCAAAAAATCCAAACTCATGGCCATTGAGTCAGATCCGACTCATAGCAACTTCTCCTTGGGTTTCCAAGGTGTCATCACTACAGAAGTAGATTGCCCAAACTTCCTTCCGAGGGGTGGCTGGTGGGTTTGAACTGCCAGCAGTCTGGTTAGTAGTCAAATGCTTTAGACACCATGCCACCAGAGCTCCCACTGAAATGGACTGATTTTGGCCATTTTGAATAAGACAACCATATGATCTACTATGTTGGGAATGAAAAATTGTAGGAGAATGGCATGGCATTTATCATCACAAAGAATGTTCCAAGATCTATCCTGAAGCACAATGATGTCATTGCCATGATAATATCTGTATGCCTCCAAGGAAGACCAGTTAATACTAACATTATTCAAATGTATGGACCAATCACCAAAGCCAAAGATGAGGACATTGAAGATTTTTACCAACTTCTGCAGTCTGAAATGGACCAAACATGCAATCAAGATGTATTGATTTTTGCTGGTAGTTGGAAGGAAAAAGTTGGAAACAAACATGAATTATCAGTAGTTGGAAAATATGGCTTTAGTGATAGAAATAACACTGGAAATTGCCTGATGAATTTTTCAATATCAATGACTTATTCCTAGCAAATACTCTTTTTCAACAACATAAATGGCAGCTATACATGTGGACTTCACCAGATGGAGTACACAGGGATCAGATTGACTACTTCTGTGAAAAGAATCTCAATATCTTCAACCAAAGCAAGGCCAGGAGCTGATTGTGGAACAGACCATCAATTGCTCATAGGCAAGTTCAAGTTGAAGCTGAATACAAATAAAAGAAGTTTACAAGACCCAAATATGACCTGGATTATATCCCTCATGAATTTAGAGACCATCTAAGGGATAGATTTGATGCATTGAACACCAATGACCAAAAACAAGACATATTGTAGGATGAATTAAAGAACACCATCCATGAAGAAAACAAAAGGTCATTAAAAAGACAGGGAAGGAAGGAAAGACCAAAATGGATGTTAGAAGAGACTCTGAAACTTGCCCTTGGACATACAGTAGCTAAAGCAAATGGAAGAAATGACAAGATAAAACAGCTGAACCGAAAATTACAAAGAGCAGCTTGAGAAAACAAAATAAATTTTATAATGAACTGTAAAAAGACCTGTAGTTAGGAAACCAAAAGGGAAGAATACACTCTGCATTTGCCAAGTTGAGAGATCTGAAGAAATAATTCAAGCCTCAAGTTGCAATATTGAAAAATTCTTGGAAACCCAAGGAGGGATTGCTGTGAGTCTGGTTCAACTCCACAGCAGTGTTTTTTCTTTCTTTCTTTCTTTTTTTTTTGGTATGGCCAAAATATTGAATGATGTAGCAGAGATCAAAAAAGATGGAAGGAATACACAGAGTCACTGTGACAAAAAAATTGATCAATGTTCTTCCATTTCAGGAGGTGGCATATGATCAGGAACTAATGGTACTGAAGGAAGAGGTCAAAGCTACTCTGAAGGGACAGGTGAAGATCAATGTCCCAGGAATTAATGGAATGCCCATTGGGCTGTTTCAACAAATGGATGCCATGCTGAAGGCACTCTCTTTTCTATAAAAAGAGATTTGGAAGACAACTACCTGGCCGACTGGAAGAGATCCATATTTGTACCCATTCCAAAGAAAGGTGATCCCACAGAATGTGGAAATTATCAAACTGTATCATTAATATTACACAAAAGTAAAATCTTGCTGAAGATAATTCAAAATTGATTGCAGCAGTATATTGACAAGGAACTTCCAGAAACAATCTGGATTTAGAAGAGGACATGGAATGAGGGATATCATTACTGATGTCAGAATGGATCTTGGCTCAAAGCAAAGATTACCAGAAAAATATTTACTTGTGTTTATTGACTATGCAAAAGGATTCAATCATGTGGATCATCACAAATTATGGATAACATTGAGAAGAATGGGAATTCCTGAACATTTAATTTTGCTCATGAGGAACCTGTACATAGATCAGGAGGCTGTCATTAGAACAGAATAGGGGTAGATTGCATTGTGTAAAATCAGGAAGGAATTGTGTCATGGCTGTATCCTGTCACCATAC
This sequence comes from Orycteropus afer afer, assembly GCF_000298275.1. Classification (NCBI taxonomy): domain Eukaryota; kingdom Metazoa; phylum Chordata; class Mammalia; order Tubulidentata; family Orycteropodidae; genus Orycteropus; species Orycteropus afer. The sequence continues at coordinate 225,260 of NW_006921866.1, read as the reverse complement.
TTATTCAATCTGTATGCTGAGCAAATAATCTGAGAAGCTGGACTATATGAAGAAAAACATGGCATCAGGTTTGGAGGGAGACTCGTTAACAACATGCGATATACAGACCACATGACTTTGTTTGCTGAAACTGAGGATTATGTGAAGCACTTACTGATGAAAGTTAAAGATTACAGCTTGCTGTATGGATTATATCTCAACACAAAGAAAACAAAAAATCTCACAACTGGACCAATAAGCAGCAGCACAAAAAATGGAGATAAGATTGAAGTTGTTAAAGATTTCATATTACTTGGATCCACAATAAACTCCAATGGAAGCAGTAGTCAAGACATCAGACAACGTATTGCAGTGGGTCAATCTGCTGCAAAGGACCTCTTTAAAGTGCTGAAAAGCAAAGAACCCTCTTTGAAAACTAAGGTGCACTTAACTCAAGTCATGGTATTTGCAGTCACCTCATGTGCATGTGAAAGCTGGACAAAGAATAAGGAAGATAGAAGAAGAATCGATGCTTTTGAGTTGTGATATTATCAAAATTTCTGAAAGCATCATGGACTGCGAGAAGATCTAACATATCTTTCCTGGAAAAAGTGCAACCAGAATGCTCCTTGGAAGCAAGAATGGCCAGACTTCATCTCACCTACATTGGCCATGTTGTCAGAAGAGACCATTCTCTGGAGAAAGATAATATTCTTGGTAAAGTGAAGGGCCAATGAAAAAGAGAAGGCCCTATGAAAAAATGGGAAAGCCCTCAATAAGTTGGATTGGCACAGTGGCTGCAACGATGGGTTCATGCATAGCAAGGACTATGAGGCTGGCTCAGGACAGAGCAGTGTTTTGTTCTGTTGTACACAGGGTTGCTATGAGTCAGAGCCAACTCAATGGCACCTAAGGACAACAACAACATATACTCATCTGCATCTTGCCATTTATGGTGTTGTTGGTTCCAACCAAAAACAAACAAACAAATAAAAACCACACCCATTGCCATTGAGTTGATTCTGACTTACAATTTACAAACCACCATTTGTATAAACAGTTTCAATCATTTTATCCTATAGTCATGTCTGCTTATCATTCATATTGTCAGTAATACCCACAGTTTATTAATAAATATGTCAACTTGAGGTTTCGCATTCTTGTGGCTAATAATTTCCATTTCTGGTGTCTATGAGAACAATCATATGTGTATGTACATTCCTCTATGCTTAGCTATTTTCCTCAGAAAATAATTTAATTGTAGAATAATTGAAGCTAGTCCTCTATTTAAAACAAACAAACAAAATCTCAAGCCCTACATATTATACTTTGTATTATTTATTTAATCAAAATAAGCTTTGTGGTAGATCTTATTTTCTTCACTTTATAAATAACAATAATAAATCCATTTAAAATGCCTAATTAATATGAGCAATTCACTAACCTGGTAAATTGTGAATTTAGGGTTCAAATCTCATTTTTCCCAGCTAATAAGCTCATACTTTTCCTATGTCCGTTTAAAGAACTATGGCCAGGTAGATGTTAATAAATTTAAATCAAAGGAGAACAAAAAAACAAACCTCACTGCCATTGAGTCAGTTCTGACTCATAACAACCCCCATCAGGTTTCCAAGGAGGTACATCTTTACTGAAGTAGACTGTCTTATCTTTCTTCTGTGAGTAGCTGGTAGGTTCAACGTTTTGGTTAGCAGCCAAATGCCTTAACCACTAAACCACAGAGCTCCTTTTAATAAGCCTAAGGTAACAAATTAATGTCTACTTAGTAAATTTCTATTACTAATTTCATGGTAAGAAAGAAACCACATGCTTGTTACATTCTTGTCATTTCTGGGGAAAAAAAAAAAGAACAGGTGTTTCCTTAGCATTCCTAGCTCTCTGGTTTATTTTCCTGAAGAACATTAATGTACTCTTCTATTCCAGGAGATGTTCCAAAACTTCTGCTTAGAAACTTAGAATACCCAGATGGCAACCCTCAGCAATAATAAAGACATAGTGAAGAGTATCAGAGGACTAAAGAGCATATCAAATACAACTAAAGAGACCTTCAATAATACTCCTGGAGTAAAGACACAGAATTCAAGGCACAGTATGATGGGGAAGAAATTTGTTGGGTTGATATAGAAACACTTATATAAGAGGAAATAAAAATGGTTTGCTTATCCTTAGCATCTGAAGAATCATTTCTAAAATTTTAGTGGGTCTAAGAATCACCTTGTGATCCAATTTCAAATGCTAATTCCAAGGACCCACCTCCAGAGATTCTAATTCAGCAGGTCTGGAGTAGGGCCTGGAAATCTCTATTTTTAATAAGTACCTTGGGTAATTTTGATGCAGGAGTGTCTGTAACACACAGTAGGAAATCATGAAACAAAGTAAACAGATAAATGATCAATTAAAAAGATTTTAACCGAAGTAAGAGTTAAGTGATTCCAAACTTACTTTTTTTTTTTTTTTTAATTATAAAGCTAAAGCTCGTTCATTGCATTAAAGAGTAAACGAATCAATCATCTCTATAAGCTATCTTCAGGGCCAACATGAGTGGATAAAACAATCATTTTGATCAATTGTAGAGATTTATCAATTGGGATAAAGGATAAAATCCTAACCCCACAGCTCTTGAGGATAGGAGTTTTTAAGTAATTAAAAAAAAAAAAAAATTGCATGTTACACTATGCATATGACATGGGTAATATAATAACCTAAAGAGGTCTGAAGCTATAATCGTGTGATATATATTAATGTGTTTTTTTTGGGGGGTAGATACAGGAGTATTCATAATAAATGGGATAATGCTTATGGGCATTTTCAGGTCAGATCTTTCTGCCAAGTGAATTAAAATCAGGTCAGATTATGTCTATGATAATGAAAAATTCTTTAATACTTAATACTGTGACTTATAATCAAATACTGTAGATAAGAGACTATGAATTTGTAATAGCTACAGTTTACTGAGTACTTAATCTTTGAATGGCATGGTATTAAGTGCTTTATATCTGACTTTTTCATTTTTCTCTCAATTAAAAAAAAAAAAGTCTTACAGCTTTGACTTTAAATGTGAAGAAACTGATGAACTGAAGGATGAAATGATTTACTCAAAAGTTAAATATTGAATGGCAGAGCCATGATATGAACACAGTTGATCTGACTCTACTGAAGTATTTTTTTTATAATGTGTCTCTCTTAAAAACCTCTCATTCATAACTAAGCTAAGAACAATGAAGATGTGATTAAGTGGTACTATTGGTTGAACTGTGTCCCCAAAACATTATGCTGAAGTGTTAACTTCTGTACCTCTAATTATGACCCTGTTGGAAAGAGACTTTTTTACATTACATTAATGAGATCATACCAGAGTAGCATGGATTCTCAACTTAATCACTTCTGAGTGGTGTCTCATTAAAAGAGTAGCATAATATAGAGGTGCACAGAAGGGAAATATATGCTATTTAAGGGTCCTCTTACAAGGAAAGGTGCTTTGGTGGTGTAGTGCCTAAGGCATTTGACTGCTAACCAGAAGGCTGGTGGTTCCAACCCACCAGCCACTCCTCAGAGAGATTGGGCAATCTACTTCTGTAGAGATACTGCCTCAGAAACTCAAGGAGGAGTTACTATGAGTCAAATCAACTTGAAAGAACACTAAGAGTTACCAGCAGATAACACAAACTGGAAGAGTTGCCTACAGAGGAAATCAACATGCCTGAGATCCTGATTTGAACTTTTAGCCTCCAGAGCTGTAACACAATAAATTCTTCTCTAGCTTTAAGTCTAAGAGGCGGTATCACTACAGAAGTAGATTGCCCAACTGTTCTGGTTACCTAGCGCTGCTCTGACAGGAATATACTACAAATGGGATGGATTTAACAAACAGGAGTTTATTCTCTTATAGTTTGGAAGCTTTAAGTCTTAGTTTAAAGTGCCAGGCTCTAGGGGCTGGATGAAAGCCCCATGGCCTTGGGCTTCAGCTCTGCCTCCTGCTCCCAGCCCACTAAAGCTGGAGGCTTTTCTTCACTCAGCTGCTGGGTGTTGAGGCTAACAAGCCCAAGGTTGACAAGTAACAAGGCACAGTCCCAATGTTACCAAACCACATGTCAGGCCATTGATTCAAGTCCATTAAAAGTCCCAAGATTGGCAGAACATGGCAGGGTGCTGAACAATGACTTGGCTACATACAGGACTCAAGCATACCATCAGTTAGAGACTGTTCCCCAAGGCTTCTCCTTATATACAGGAAGCAGACCACAGCCTTAAGGCAGCTACTCAGCTGCTCACAGTAGATTCCACCATGGAGTTGATTACCAGTCTTATCATGGGGAGTAGTACATTCAGCTGCCCAGCCACTCAACCAGGCCCAGCCATGTTGACACACAAACTTAACCACCACACCAACCTTCCTTCCAAGGAGTGGCTCATGGGTTTGAACTGCCAGCCTCCAGGTTAGCAGTCAAATGTCTTAGGCATTATGCCACCAAACCTCCTCTATGAAACTTAGATTGGATTTATTACTTAAAGCACTTTGAGACATTTTTCTGACACTTGTGGCTGAAACAATCTTGTCTGACACATATTTAGATTCTGAGTAAAATTCTTTTGAATTACATTGAAGAAAAGTTAATGTGAGTATCTTTATAAACCTGGGAAAAAGTAGATAGTTTTTTAGTAGAACCAGTGAGCATCTACACTTTAGACTTTCCCCAAGTATACACTAAGCCTCCATCAAACAGTCACCCAAACTGTACAACAAGTGTATATTCAATACCTCTCTATAACTAGTGAAATTTCAATCTGTTTGGAGACAAGGCACATATGAGAAAAAATAAAGAAACAAATTTCTTGGTGGCCTGATGGGTACTATAAATGCAATGGAAACTTTGAAGGTAATAATGTGTGTAGTCATAGTCAGGGGCAATCTCATGCACACAATGGCACTGAGTATTAAAGGTGGGTGTGATTTGACCATGAAGAAAGGATGTGAAAATTTTAAGAAAGAGGAATAGAACTGAAGAGGATTAACTAATACTACATAGTCATACATTTCATATCATTTATGGGACAAGGTTTTTTTTTCTATAGCATGTGCTTTCACATTAAGGAGCTCTGGTGGTGTAGTGCCTAAGGTATTTGACTGCTAATCAGCAGGTTGGCAGTTCAAACCCACGAGGCACTCCACAGAAGGAAGACTGGGCAATCTACTTCCATAAAGATTTATTCCCTCAAAAAACCAAAGGGGTCACAATAAGTCAGAATCAACTCAATGGCAGTGAGTTTGGGTTTTGATATCCTTTCACATCTCAAGACAATCCTGTGGTATAAAGAATATTAACCCTATTTTATAAAAGAGTTAATCCAGATTCAGAAAATGAAAGTAATTTTTCCAAATCCACAGTTTGCAAGTTACTGGTCTAATTGAATATTTGAAAGAGTTTCCATCAATTTACATTCAAAATACATTTTCTAATATGTCCACATGTTTATTCTGAATATTCCTATTGTGCTAGCAATACTACACAACAAAGAATTAAGTGGAGAGGGGGAGGTGAGAAGATACATTCTCTGTTGTTTACCAAGGTTTTCCTTGAAGTAAGATGAACACTGATTCTTTCATGTCAGAAAACTAGCAGGCATAAAACAAAGATTAAAAAAAAAATTCTCATTACAAAAAATACAAGTTTTATGTATGATATCACCTAAAGCCATAAGATCAAAACTATTTTAAAATATAATAATAAAAGATTCTATTGACTGAGGCTTACCATGTGTCAGGAAGCTGGACTATATCTATCTATCTTTCTATCTATTTATCTAAATATATATTTTAAAAGAAATACCAAAATAGATGTAGAAGAAACTCTTAAACTTGCTCTAGAACACTGAGTAAATAAAGTGATTGGAAGGAATTATGAAGTAAAAGTATTGAACAGAAAATTTCAAAGAGTTGCTCAAAAGGACAAAATAAATTATCATAATAAAATATTTAAAGATCTGAAATAGAAAATCAAAATAGAAGAACATGTTTGGCATTTCACAAACTGAAAGAACTGAAGAAACATTCAAGCCTTGAGTTGCAGTACTGGAGGATTCATAGGCAAAATATTGAGTGATGCAGGAAGCATCAAAAGAAAATGGAGGGAATACACAGAGATACTGTACCAAAAACAACTGGTTGACATTCAGCCATTGCAGGAGGTAGCATATGATCAACAATCAATGGTACTGAAGGAAGAAGTCCAATCTGTACTGAAGACATTTAAGAAAAGCAAGACTCCAGGAATTGATAGAATATCAATTGAAATTCTTCAACAAACAGATGCAACACTAGAAGTACACACACGTCTATGCCAAGAAATTTGGAAGACTGCTATCTTGCCAGCAACTGGAATAGATCCATACATATTTGTACCCATTCCAAAGAAAGGTGATCCAGCAGGATGTGGAAGTTATCAAACAATAGTATTAATATCACATGCAAGTTCAATTGTGTTGAAGATAATTCAAAAATGGTTGCAGCAGTTCATAGACAGGGAACTGCCAGAAATTCAGGCCAGCTTCAAAAGAGGACATGGAATAAAGTATATCATTGCTGATGTCAGATGGATCTTGGCTGAAAGCAGAGAATACCAGAATGATTTTTCCCTTTTTTTTATTAGACTATGCAAAGGCATCTACTGTGTGGATCATAAAAAAAAAAAAAAAAAATGTGGATAGTATTGCTATGAATAAGAATTCCAGATTTAACTGTACTCATGCAAAACCATACATAGAACAGGGTCAGGCATTTGAACAGAACAAAGGTATACTGCATGGTTTAAAATCAGAAGAGAGTGTTTCAGGTTTGTATACTTTCACTATACTTATTCAATCTGTATGCTGAGCCCATTGTTGAAGCCTCTGTGTCAGTCCATCTTGTTGAGGCTCTTCTATTTTCCCCTAACCCTCTACTTTGCCAAGTATGATGTCCTTCTCCAGGGACAGGTCACTCCTGATAACATATCCAAAGTACATGAAACACATACTAAGGATACTCAATAGCATTCTGGCTGTACTTTTTCCTCTAAGACAGGTTTGTTGGTTCTTCTCTCACTCCATGATATATTTAAATATATTAATATTCTTAACAAACACCATAATTCAAAGCACCAATTCTTCCTCAATCATCTTCATTCACTATCCAGCTTTAACATATGTATATGAGGTGATTCAAAATACTATGGCTTGGATCGGGTGCACCTTAGTCCTCAAATTGTTATCTTTGCTTTTTATGACTTTAAAGAAGTCTTTCGCAGCAGATTTGCTCAATGCAACTGGTAGTTTAATTTCTTGACTGCCGATTCTATGGGTGTTCATTGTGGATCCGAGTAAAATGAAATCCTTGATAATGTCAACCTTTTCTCTGTTTATCATGATGTTGCTTATTGATCCACTTGTAAGGACTTTTGTTTTCTCTATGTTGTGGTGTAATCCATACTGGAGGTTGCAGTCTTTGATCTTTATTGATAAGTGTTTCATGCCTTTGTGATAATTGCAGCTGTGTGTCAACTTGGCTGGACCACAACTCTGTGTGGTTTAAGCAATTGGGATGCGGGTTGTTCCAATGATGGCATCAGATGAATATGTTTTGAGCAGCCAATTCATTGAAAGGTAGTTTTCCTAGGGGTGTTGCCTGATTCCAGTATATTTATGGACATCCTGGGAAAAGAGACACTCTTCTGTGGATCGGGATTCTGTTCTTCTGCCTACAACTGTCCATGAGCGAACAATCCACCATTTGGCCTGGAGATCTTGGATTCATCATTTGTTGGAGTCAACAGTCAGTATACTGCCTGCCAACCTTGAGCTTGTCAGCCCCTGCAGCTGTGTGAGTCAGGAAAAAAACTCCAGCTTGATGTTTGATCCAAGAACTTGGGACTTGCCAGCTTCTCTAAGTGTGTGAGCCATTTTCCTAAGATAAATTTCTCTTTCTCTCTCTCTTTATATAAGCTTTACTGGTGTTGCTTCTCTGGAGAACCCAGTCTAACACAGCATTCTTTGCTTATAGCAAGCAAGGTTGTGTCATTTGCATATCACAAGTTGATAATGAATTCTTCCTCCAATCCTGATACTGTTTTCCGTCACATAGAGCATCTTCTGGAATTATTTGCTCAGCATACAGATTCAATGAGTATGGTGATAAATACAAACCTGTCACACTCTTTCATGATTTTTAAAGCACACACTATCCCTTTGTTCTATTAGGACAACTGTCTCTTGGTCTATGTATAGGTTCTGCATGAGCACAGAGAAGTGTTCTGGAATACCTGTTCTTCCCACTGTTAACTGTAATTTTTATGATCCCAACAACTCTATGCCTTTGCATAGTAAATAAAACAAATGTTAATTTCCTTCTAGTATTCTCTGCTTCCCGCAGGGCTCCATCTGATATCAATGATATCCCTCATTCCACATTTTTTTCTGAATTTGGCATGAATTTCTTACTACTCCCTGTCAGTGTACTGCTGCAATAATTATTGGATTATCTGCACCAAAACTTTACTCACATAATATACCATACTCCTTGTTTTCCTTATAGACCAAGCAGAATACTTCAAGAACCAGACTAGTAGCATATGGAAAGATATATATTTAACTCTTCTTATCCAATTGCACAAAATTCTCTTAACATGAATAGCTTTTTAAAATTTTTAAATTTAAAATTTTTGCCTTCAGTCACACTAAGAGATTGCTCACATAGTGTCAAGAAGATCCTTTGATTGCCAGCTATTACACATTTTTCAGACAAGGAAATTCAAAAGCTAAACTAATATCTTTCCACTAAAATACCAATTAATTTTACCTCATCGTGTACCGTCAGCCTTTGTTGAAGACCAGCAAATACGAGATGTACAAACTTAGAATTTTGAAATATTTCAGAGTTAAGCCTATGAATCTTAAGTAACACAAATAAACACAAATGCAAGGACTCAATGCCTTCCAGTTGGATCTGACTCATAGCACCCTCTCCTGGGTTTCCAAGGCAGTTGTTGTTGTTATTTGCCATTGAGTCAGACCCAACTGATAGTGACCCCTCCTTGTTTCTGAGGCAGTAGCACTATGGAAATAGATTGCCCAACCTTCCTTCTGAGGAGTGGCTGGCGGGTTTGAACCACCAGCCTTCTGGTTAGCAGTCAAGTGCCTTAGGAACTACGCTAGCAGAGCTCCTTCTGAGGTGGTATTACTATGGAAGGAGATTGCCCAACCTTCTTTCCAAGGAGAGGCTGGTAGTTTTGAAATGCCACCCTCCTGGTTAGCAGCCAAATGCCTTAGGCACTCCGCCACCAGAGCTCCTTGCATCTTAAGTAAGCTGCATTAAATCATAATGCTTGATCTCAAGAGTTAGGCTGAACATAGAAAAGGTGTATGATTTTTCTTTCCTTTCTTTCTACATCTGTACCAAAACTAATTTCTCCCTGTTTTCAAGATTCAATTCAAATTCTTGTATCTCCATGAAGTTTCTTCCATTATCTCATTTCAGTTCTTCAGTAGGAATTTATGTGTGTGTCAGTCACTGTGCTTGCTGCTAAGGAGATAATGATGAATTTGATGACATTTTATCTATATTTATTCTCTTAAAGGAAAAGTCTTCTTATCACACACAAAGAGAAATTATAATAGGTCAGTTAATCATAAATTATATTTTATCAGGCATTAACAAATATTATTTATGCAATTTTTGACATATATTTTACTTTAAAATGTATAAAATATGTATTTTATTTACCATTTCTTAAAAAATACAGACTCTAGGCACTTTTTCTTTGAGTAAGTGTCTATTCATTGGTTATCAGTGTCATCCATCATACATAAATTACACTCAAATGATTCACCTTAAAATATTAAATGCAGAATCATTTAAAATAATTATTCTTTTTAAAATAATTTATAATTAGTGATACAACTCCTAAATATGAAACTCTATACAATATTTAAGTTCTATCATTAAAATAAGAAATTAACAGTCATAAACATTTGGAAAGAACTACAACTGACTCAACAAATATTAAAGTCAGCAGAATTACATGGACATGTAATAACATAGTCTATAAGCCTCAAGTGTTCAAATGGCCATGGAGATCAGTCAGTATTTTCAATAGAGGCTGTGGAGAGCGCAGGCTGTCAGTCTGCAAGTCAATTAAGTAAGGAAACTAAGGAGTGCTGCCACAGATTCATATTTATTTGAATAAATAACTAAATAACTGGGCTGTATTTTTATTGACATAGGATTTACAATTTATTTAAATTTGACCCTATTATCCCTCTGTACAGGGTTTTATATGTAATATGTACACAGAAAATACTAAATAAATAACAAATACACTCTAACTGTAGAGTATCTTGGTTAATGAAAGCAATGCTGGATTTCCCTACCATATTTTAATAAGCACTCATAATCTAAACTGTCTTTTTCTATTCTTGTGTGATGCATTGAAAATAATCTTATAAAATTATATATCCACTGTTGTCAAGTTGATTATGACACATAGTGACCCTATAGGACAGAGAAGAACTGCCCTATAGGGATCCCAAGGCTGACTACCACATCTTTCTTCCATGGAGTAGCAAGAGGTTTTGAATTGCCTATCTTTTGGTTACCAGCAGAGTACTTTAACCACTGAACCACAAAGGCCCCTCAGAGTTATATAATGCTTTGCAATTACAAAATCATTTTACTTTACTCTGATTTAATTATTAGAAAGATACTATGGGGTTCTAAATAGAATATTTGAATCCTTATTAATAGGAATGAAAACAGTGGCTTAGAAAGGCTAGCAATTTGGTCAAGTTCATGAAGCTTGCAGGAATAGAACCAGAGCTCAAGCTACTTAAGTACTCATCCAGAAGTCTGCCAAGTATACTTGTTAGTGTAGAAAGAAGCATTATTCAAATAAAAGCGACAGTCCTACAGTACTGACTTCAACTTCCTAAAATCTATTTTGTACAGAGACTTCCAGTAGGTATAATTTCACGTTTAGGCATGAAATTGCAATGTTAGAGTGGTGTATCTCAAAGAGAGCTCAATTCTCCCTTTGACCATGATCTATTATGTTCTCCTAGGCCTGAGAAGGGACTCCTAGGGGACTGAGGATGATGGATTGAAGGTTTGGATACAACATCAAATGCCTATTATGAGCTACAGACAGGTCAGATTGGTCTGGATGCCAAGCCCATGCCTGGTACTTTCATAGGTCAAAAGCTGAATGTAAGATATAGGAAAAACCAAAAACCAGATAAAACTGACTGCCATAGAGTTGATTCTGACTTACAGTGATCCCCATTGGGTTTCCAAGGCAATAAATCTGTACAGAAGTAGATTACCCAGTCTTGCTTCTGCAGTAGTTGGTGGGTTTGAACCACCAACCTTCTGATTAGCAGTCAGAAGCCCTAGGCACTGTGCTATCAGACTTGCAGATACAAGGAAAGAAAAGCAAAAACCACACAGCAGCTACTCAGCACTAAGGAAGCACAGATATGCAAATGCCACCTGCACCACAGCCTGCCTTTTCAGCAAAGGCTCATTAAGTAAACTTCAATTATCAGAAGAGTAGGATGCCAGCTGGTCTCTGTAGACATCTGTTTCCCTTAGCCCATGCCCGGGATGCCTCAGGATCTTCAGATTACCAGAAACAAGAGTGGGTGGCAGTAAGCATACCACTAAAATAAGCCCACTTGAGCATTTACAATTAAGAATTACAAAGCTTTTAAATAGATAATGACTGTACCAATACCCTTAAATTATATTCCAAATGCGTACTAAGGTATTTTAAGAATTGGAGGTATTTTTAGGATAATGATTTTTCCATTCAGGGGAAAAAAAAAAATGAGGATGACATGCTATTGAAGCACGTGTGCACTGACGTGCTCTGATATTATAAAAATATAGATTTTAGTATGTGGTACATCATCAGGCTTTTCATATAGGGATTCATATAGAAATTATTTTAAAATTTAGTTAGATCCAGTTTATTGTCATTCCTTTGGAATCTGAAATTCTCAAGGACAAAGACAGTGTCTAGTTATCTTATTGAACCCTGTTAATGGTGTGTACAACATAAGTGGTCCTGCATACATCTCAAACAAACTGAGCCAAGCTGACCACAAAAGAACTCACATGAATTTCTGGGCACTCCAATAGAACTTAGCAGTGTTGGGCCAGTGACTACAGGCAGACTTTGTTGTTTGAAATAATTTTGAATCCCAGCCTTTCTGTTCAATAATCATGTGACCTTGGGCAAGTTACTTATCCTTTCCAAGCCTGTATTTTCACATTTGTATCATGTATATAATATTACTCAATTGATTAGAATTTAATATATTGGAAATAAATAGAATTGAACTAAAAATAATGGATCAATTATTATTTAAACATCAAAAAATATTTTCTTTTTACTTTTTTTTTTCACTTTTATCAATAAATAAGAAACAGTTTCTTTAGAGCAATGTAAATCTCAAGCCAGTTATATATATATGAAGAAAACACCTTTATTTACAATATATTTTCAGTGGTTTCACCCAGTAATTTGTGTGACTCCCTGATCTATTTTGAGTCTGTAGCTATTCCTAGTGTTGATGAATTCAACACTGAGTCTTTAAGAAATGAGGAAGTTGGTGTATTCAGGTTTCTGCCACTAATTTAGGAGTCCCTGGGTGATAGGAATGGTTTAGACTACTGCCTGAAAGATTGATGGTTCAAACCCATTCAGATGTACCTTGGAATCTGCTTCCAAGGGCTGGCAATCTGCTTCCAAAAGGTCACAACTTTGAAAATCCCTATGGAGTAGTTCTACTCTGACACACATGGGGTCTCCATGACTCAGAATCCACTAGACAGCTACTGGTTTCAGTTTTTTGCACAATAATTTAAAGGTCACTTATTCCTCAAAATAATTAAAACATGGTGAGGAGAATGGTTGAAAACCTAAAGCAGCACTGTTGAACCCGCCTTTGGCAAAACCTACTAGCAACCTGCCAAGTGCTTCCTAGGCCCACTAACTCTAAGTTTAATGTGGTTTCTAAAGCAGAATAGTGCCTAAAGCACTTGACTGCTGACCAGAACTCTGGTGGTTCAAATCCACCAGCCACTCCTCAGAAGGAAGGGTGGGCAATCTTCTTCCATAGTGATACTGTCTGGGAAAACAAAGGAGGGTTCACTCTAAGTAGGGGCTGACCCGACAGCACATAACAACAACAAAGTAAACTTTAAATACAGAATGATTTTCTCCCTTTCCCCTTTATCCTATATCTCTCTGCATCACTTTCCCACCAAAGGCATGCTCCTAAGAAACTACAAAATAGAATCAGATCTGTGCCTAGTTAATTTGGATTTCAAATGCCCTTATTTTTCTTCCTATCTGTCAGGACATGGACTAGTTATACACACTTTTTCACTTACAAATTTCCTATCTCTGAAACGAGAATAGTATTCATATGTATTATGAGGTTTGTTTTTATGGGGATTCAGAGAGATATTTATAGAACTTGCTATGGGCAATTTGTTACACATATTGTGTTTTCAATAAAGAAAAAAGGTTATTAACTTTTAAAATATTGGGTAGTTCTGGAATCTCAGTAGGAACAGCAGTTATTCTTTAAGAAAAGTTCAACCAAGCTAACAGTTTTCTCCCAGTGTTAAAAGAACAAAGTGTAGTAATAATGGAGAGTTTTGTAGTTTTGTTGGATCTACGTTTAGAAATAAAAGAATACATTGGATATTTGGAATGAAAGGATAATTCTTTGAAAACATGTTACTTTATCTCTATATGGAATCTAATTTCACATTGCTTACCATCTTACATTCATCTGAAAGTTTAACTTTTCATTCCTAAGAGATTAAAAAGACTGTGTTAATTGGCTCAGCTCTGTCACACTTCCTAGGGCTTCCAGCTTTCAAATGCCACAGGTTATTTATTGTCTTTAGGTGAAAACACATTAATCCTATGAGACATTCAGATTTCATCTTCCTATACCTTCTTTTGACCGTAGCCTTCTTTTTCCTTTCATTTCTAGCTTTGATATTTAAAAAGAAGTTTTCCTAGCTGAGTGGCAGAAAAAGTCAGCATTTTGCTTTTTGAGGCTCTTTAACAATACCCTTGTTATTCAGCTTATCATTCTCAAATTCTGATGGTAAAATCTAATCGCAGAAACTCCAGTCAGAAAGAGGAACTTGAGAGGCGGGGCAAGATGGCGGACTAGGCAGAAGGATTGCACAGACCCTCTTCAACAAAGAAAAGGGAAACCAATTAACACAGACACAGAAGATAAT
>NW_006921866.1:188431-210185 GCF_000298275.1 Orycteropus afer afer | reverse complement strand
AAGAGTATGAAGGGATGGACACTGGGAGGAGGTAACTATGGGGAGGAAGTGGGAGGGGAGCTGCTGCATTGTAAATTTTGGTCAATGACATGAGACAAAATATATGTGAGCTGCTGTATGAAAAGTGAATTTACTCTGTAAATCTTTACCCATATCCTAATAAAAAAAAAAAAGAAAAAAAGAAAGAGGAACTTGAGTCACACTCCCAGCCTTGCTCCTTCTGGAGTTGGAATAAATGATTCATGTTCTTCATGTTTTAATTTCTTTACTGTTGCATACACACACACACAAATCATACCTTAAGTTTTAGCTCCAAGGCATGACTCTAGAACATCATATCTACAGGGGTCATATAGATAATTATTAAAACAATGAAAAATTGCATATGTAATGCACTCTTGTTTGATTTTTCTCTATATTTCTGTCTGTATGCTGAGCAAATAATCCAAGAAACTGGAATATATGAAAAACATGGCAATAAAAATGGTAGAAAACTCATTAACACACTTGGTAGGCAAATAACAGAACCTAGCTTGCTAAAAGTAAAGATGACTTGAAGCACTTATTGGTGAAAAAGACTATAGATTTCAATATGGATTACATCTCAACATAAATAAGACGAAAATCCTCACAACTGGGCCAGTAAGCAACTTTACAATAGATAGAGAAAAGATTGAAGTAGCCAAGGATTTCACTTTACTTAGATCCCCAATTAACACCCATGGAAGTAGCAGTCAAGCCACCAGACATCCTATTGCACTGGGCAAATGGGCTGCAAAGACTGCTTTAAAGTGTTACGGAGCAAAGATGTCACTTTGAAAAATAAGGTGCAGTTTGACCCAAGCCATGGTATTTTCAATCACCTCATATGCATGTGAAAGCTAGAAAATGAATAAGGAAGATAGAAGAAGAATTGATGTCTTTGAATTGTGGTGTTGGTGAAGAATACCGAAAATACCATGGACTGCCAGAAGAATTCACAAATCTGCCCTAGAAGAAGTACAGCCAAATTTTCCTTAGAATTGAGAATGGCCAGACTTTGTCTCACCTAGTTCAGCCATGTTGTCAGAAGGGATCAGTCTCTGGAGAAGGATATCATGCTTAGTAAAGTAGAGGGTTAGCAAAAAAGGAGAAGACTCTCCAGGAGATGGATTGACACAGTGGCTGCAAAGATGGACTCAAGTATAACAAGGGTTGCATGGGGGGGGGTACAGGACCAGCAGTGTTTCCTTCCAGTGTACATAGGGTAACTGAGTGGGAGCCAACTTGATGGCACCTGAAAACAACAACAAGAACCGGATGTCTCTTCTACCACAATTGGTCTTTCAGTTTGTCTTACTGTGGTATTGCATATTGTTAAAATGCTGGAAGCTATGACTGTAGTATTTCAAATACTAGTAGGTTCATCCATAGTGGACAGGGGTCAGCAGAGCTTTCGGTCTATGACAGAGAAAGAAGATAGTCCTAGGACTCTTATAAAAAATGAAGATTTTCCAATGAAAACCATAGATCATAACAAAATATTCTCTGATACAGTGCTGCAAGATTAGCCCCTAGCTTGGAAGGCACTCAAAATACACAGTGGCCACAAAAATGAACTCAAACACATCAAAGATTGTGAAGATGGCATAGAACAAGGCAGTGTTTTCTTCTGTTGCACTTGGGATCACCATGAGTCAGAGATGACTCAATGTCATCTTAGAGCAGCAACCTACCCCTCCCAGGAAAGGAAGTCTTCTAATAATGCACAGCTTTTGAGAAAAAAAAAAAAAAAAAGGTGAAGTCTTTGAACAAAAGTATTTGATGAAAGTAACACTGCAGGTTTTAACTCACCTGGTGGTAGAATCTCTTTTTTTAAAGATCTTATCCTACTTTTTGTTTCACCACCCCATGATATTCCAGCTAATAATTAATAATTATAGAATATAAAACTCTTACCCAATAATACAACTCATTCCTCAGAAAGCATTTAATACTGGCATTGCATAGCAAACTCAGAAGTAGGTCATCTTCATTCTTTCTCTCTTGATTTGTATTTTTCCTCATTATGTTTTACCTCAACATCTAATGAAAGAGAGAGGTCCTGCCAAATGAGCTTTTAAGTTCTTAAATTTTAAGGACTTAACAGAAAAGCTTGAATGAGGCCTACTGGAAGGAGATCAGGAAATCATATCAGGATAAAGTCAAGTATCAAATTCTGAATATTGCTATCAATTTGAGAGACAAAACATATTAGGTTATTGCAGCATGCAAGTGGCTAGAAATACAAATCAAATTATAATTCCTCTTTGTTCTGGTAACCTAGTGCTGCTCTGACAGGAATATACTACAAATAAGATGGTCCTAACAAACAGGAGTTTATTCTCTTACAGTTTGGAGGCTTTAAGTCCAAGTTCAAGTGCCAAGCTCTAGGGGCTGGGTGATAGCCCCTCAACCTTGGGGTCCAGCTCTGCCTCCTGCTCCTGGCCCACTGGATCTAGAGGCATTTCTTCACTCAGACAGCTGCTAGCTGCTGAGGCTGCCAAGCCCAAGGTTAACAAGTAAAAAGGCACAGTCCTGATGTTACCAAACCACATGGCAGGCCATTAATTCAAGTCCATTGTAAATCCCCAGGTCAGCAGATCATGGTAGGTTGCTGAGCAATGACACGGCTACATGCAGGGTTCAAGCATGCCATAAGCTAGAGACCATTCCCAAAGGCTTCTGCTTATATACAGGAAGAAGACCACATCCCCTAAAGCAGCTACTCAGGTGCTCCCAGTAGATTCCACCATGGAGCTGATTGCCAGTCTCACCATGGAGAAAAACTACCACCAGCTGCCCAGCCACTCAACCAGGCCCAGCCAAGTTGACACACAAACTGAACTACCACACTCTTTATACTTAGTTTAGCTGTGTGACACTGTTTGAAATTATTAATAGCACTGTACTCCAAGTACTTCATTTATAAAGCAGAGAAGTAGAACTACTTTAAGAATATTTAATAAATTAAAGGGCTTAAAATCATAGCTCACTGTTAAGAATAAATATAAGAAAATCTGTAAGTGCCACTTGAAGCTACTTTATTTGATCAATTCTGTTTTATTATTATCATTATTATTATTATTTAATATAGAACTAATAGAGACATGGTATTTTTAATAGTATAGGGAAGCTCTGGTGGTGTAGTCCTTAAGGTATTTGACTGCTAACCAGAAGGCTGGCGGTTCAAACCCACCAGCCACTCCTCAGAAGGAAGTTTGGACAATCTACTTCCGTAGTGATAACTGCCTTGGAAACCCAAGGAGGGATCGCTGTGAGTCGGAGCCGACTCGAAAGTGGTGGGTTTGCATACACATGTGATGGCTGGACAATGAATAAGGAAGATTGCAGAAGAAATGATGCATTTGAATTGTGTGGGCATAGAATATTGTACATACTGTAGTCTGATAAAAGAATGAACAAATCCATGCTGGAGGAAGTACAGACAGAATGAATGATCCTTACAAGGGGGAAAGATCAGATATCCTCTGTCATACTTTGGTCATGTTGTCAGAAGAACCAGTCACTAGAGAAGGATATCACGCCAGGTAAAGTAGAGGGTCAGTGCAAAAGGCACTCCTCAATGAGATGAATTGACACAGTGGCTGCAAAGATAAGCTCAAACATGGCAACAATTGTTAAGATGGCACAGGACCAGGCAGTGTTTCATTCTGTTTTACACAGGGTCTGTAGGAGTTGAAACTGACTCTATGGCTCATAATGACACAGTAGAGACAAACAGTTTGTGTTTAACTACTAAACAAAAGATACCACAGAAGAAAAGTCTGGCAATCTACTTTCCTAAGACCACAGCCATTGAAAAACCCTATGACACGCAGTTCTATGACACACAGAGGATCGCCATGAGTCAGAATTTATACTACAGCAATAGTTTTGGTTTTGTATTAAAAACAGTTAAGATTTTTTTTTTTCCTTTTTCCCATGAAATCAATCAGTTAATCAGTAACAGCTGTTTAGACACACTAAGCTTTTCATTATTTCATGCCTACTCTTTTTTCAAAGGAGCTCTGGTGGTGTAGCATTGATGCTAACCATTAGGTCAGCAGTTCAAACTCACCAGCCACTCTGTGAAAAAAAGATGAAGCAGTCTGCTTCTGCAAGGATATACAGCCTTGGAAGCCCTATGGGACAGCTCTACTCTGTCCTATAGGGTCACTATGAGTCAGAATCAACTTGATGGCAGTGAGTTTTTTTTTTTTTTTTTTGTTATTCTTTCTTTAATTGTATTCCATTATTTCCTCTTACTGTCAAGTTGATGATTCTGGTTTACTATTTCTTAGAAGGTGCCACTGCTTAATAACTGTAAAATTGAATTTAATACTGGACCAATATTTGTAGACTTGCTTTCATTGTAATTAATAAAGCTGTCCCAGACATTCAGCAGGGAAAATCTTGCCTGTGTTCATAAAACCTGACACTTCTCATCACCCTAAAATTATTTTCATGTTAATATTTTGTATCATCACTTGCTGCTTCTGAAGCCAATTTAACATAAAAAGAAAGTCATGGCTATAGGTCGTTGGCAAAGTGAGACAAATTTGACCCAAAAGAATCCCTTTTCAAGAAGATAATCCTCACAGGCAGAGACATTTCATGCTTTGGCTGCATTTTCCTTGAAAGGAAATGAATCTTATCCCTTAATAAAGGTGACTTAATTCTGACTCTTTGAAGACCAAGAGAAATTGAAACTGATTAATCACCTGCACACGACTCATTTCAATACCCGTTTTATTAGGAGTTACTTTTACTCTCCCTAAGAAGATGGTCGGTAGTTCAGGGTTAGATGACATAGAGTACTTTGTGAACCACTGCCCCTGGAGATGCCTTTAATAGGAGGGATGACTGGGCACTTCTGACTTCCTACATCTGTAAGACCAGGTAGACAGGATATAAAAGATTATACTGAGCAATTTTTGGCTATGTTTGGGAGCTCTGGTGGCATAGTGCCTAAGACATTTGACCGCTAACCAGAAGACTGGCAATTCAAACCCACCAGCCACTCCTCAGAAGGAAGATTGAGCAATCTACTTCCATAGCGATACTGCCTCAAAAACCCAAGGAGGGGTTGCTCTGAGTTGGATCCAGCTCAACGGCGGTGAATTTACATAGTACAAAATATTTACTGCTTCTTTCTACGAAGACCATTCCTCCAGAGGCCCTCTCAGAGCCACTTTGGGTAAGAAGAACATGTGTCTTCCCACTGATATCAGGCTTGGCCATGTAACTTGCTTTGATCAGTTCTTTGTGAGCTATAGTGACCTATATCCATCTAGGCAGACAGCATTAAGAAGTACTGTGTTCTGTCAGTTTTAACCTCCTCCATCAAAATGATATGTCCCAGAATGAAGAAGAAGTTGGGACAGAAAAATATGTGATATATAAACAAGTTTGCTTGCTTGTTATAACCACTAAATTTGTTAGTGCTCTTTGTTAACATAGCTTAAGTTATTGCAGTCTGATTCTGCCATATTTGTATAGAACCATCTTAAAGTTTATGTATATATATATATACACACACACATAATCTTAAAGTGTGTGTGTGTGTGTGTGTCTGCGTGTTCTTGTTAGGTGCCATTGAGTCAGTTTCAACTCATAGTGACCATATGTACTACAGAACAAAATACTGCCTCATGCCGTGCTGTCTTCATAATTATTGATGTTCTTGTGTCATGCATTGCAGCTGTATGTCATTCCTTCTCATTGAGGGTCTTCCCTTCTTTTGCTTAACCTCTTCTATATCCAGCGTGACAACATTCTCCAGAGACTAGTCCCTTCTGACATGAGAGTCTGGCCATTCTGCCTTCTGAGAAGAATTATGGCTGCATTGTCTTCTGTACCCTATGTTTCAGGATGTGGTTTGGCCTTTAGGTATAGCAGGTAGGCTTGCAACTTGTGTTTTTAGTTGACTCTTTGTGTCCTCTCACCTTCTGCCTGTCTTACTTTTCCAATGACAAAATTCAAATGCATCAAGTCTTCTGTGCTCTTCCTTATTCATTGTCCAGCTCTCACATGCATATGAGGATATTGAAAATTGCACGGCTTGGGTCAGGCATGCCTTACTTTTCAAAGTGAAATCTTTGCTCTTAAACACTTTAAAGACATCTTTTGCAGTAGATTTTCCCAATGCAATAAATCAATGTATTTGACTGCTGCTTCCATAGACACTGATTGTGAATCCAAGTAAAATGAAATCCTTGACAACTTCAATCATTTCTCCATTTATCATGGTGCTATTTGTTGGTCCAGATGTGAGGATTTTTGTTTTCTTTATCTTGAGGTGTAATCTATAATGAAGGCTACAGTCTGTATTCTTCATCAGTAAGTGCTTCAAGTCTTTTTTCACTTTCAGCAAGCAAGGTTGTATAATTGTATAATCTACACATTGCAGATTGTTAATGAGTCTTCCTTCAATCCTGTTGCCATGCTTTTCTTCGCATAGTCCAGCTTCTCAGATTATTTTGTCAGCATACAGATTGAATAAGTATGGTGAAAGGATACAGTCCTGACATATACCTTTCCTTATTTTAAACCATACAGTATCCATTTGCTATGTTAGAATGATTGACTCTTGGTCTGTGTACAAGTTCCTCACGTGCACAATTAAGTGTTCTGGAATTCCCATTCCTTGCAATGATAGCCATAATTTGTTACAATCCACACAGTTCAAATTCCTTTGCATAGTCCATAAAACATAGGTAAACATCTTTCTGGTACTGTGTACTTTAACCAAGATCCATCTGACATCAACAACAATATCTCTCATTTTACACCCTCTTCTTAATTGTGCTTGAATTTTGGCAGTTTCCTGTTGATGTACATCTACAACCATTTTTTAATTATCTTCAGCAAAATTTTACCTGAGTGTGATAGGAATGACCATATTCTATTGCATTACCTTTCGTTGGAATTGGCACATAATGAATCTCTTCCAGTCAGTTAATCATATAGCTATATTCCAAATTTCTTGGCATTAATGATTTCATGCTTCCAGTGCTGCATTCATTTGTTCAAATATCTCACTGGGTATTATGCCAATTCCTTGTTTTTTACCAGTTCTTTTTCAGTACAACTTGGACTTCTTTCTTCCATACCATTTGTTCTTCATCATATGTATGCTACTTCCTAAAATATATATGTATAAATACATTCATACATATATACATATATATATATAGAGAGAGAGATTTTTGCAAATAATGGGTCCATGTAAATAAGGTGCACATGCATATAATGCACATAGCACACATAGGAAATTAATGTGTGTGGGAGATATGAGGTTTTTTTTTTTTTTTAATGCATAATGCATTCATTATTTGAGTAAAAATACAGTACACCAATGCCTCACTTAATAACTTGGTTCAGTTATGTAGTCCAGGTCATTATATGAAAATCAGTAGTATTCGAAGAAGGAGGATGACCACATCAGATCACAAATGTAGGATGACATCATTACATAACTGTCAAGTTACATCATTAATTGCCAAACCACTTAGAAACACGGCCCAGTCAAGTTGACAAATAATCATCACAGCCAATGCTACTCTCATCTTTTACCTCACTGTTTGTTACTACCAGATGTATGTAGTTAATGGGCAAAATAGTCCAATAATAGATTTTTTTACTACTCTCATAAATGCAAACTGTCTATGATGAGATAGTCAATAAATGAGGATTTTTGTTGTTGTTGTTATGTGCCATCTAGTGGGACCTGACTCATAGCGACCCCTCCTTGGGTTTCCAAGACACGGAAGTAGATTGCCCCATCTTCCTTCCGAGGAGTGGCTGGTGGGTTTGAACTGCCAGCCTTCTGGTTAGCAGTCAAGTGTCTTAGGCACTGTGTTAGATTGGGTTCTCTAGAGAAACACAAAAAAAAAAACAGCAAAGTATATATATTTAGAGAGAGAGAGAGAGATTTATCTTAGGTAAATGGCTCACAAGCGTATAGAAGCCGACAAGTCCAAGCTGAAAAGTCCGCCTCTGGAGGAAATGGGGCTTGCAGCCGCCTTGGCTTCCGCAAGCACAGGGGAGCCGAGAGATTCAAGCTGGCATGCAGTATATTGGTTGTTGTTTCCAATAAAAGATGAATCCGAGATCTCCAGGCCGAGTGGTGGGCTGCTCACTCAAGGAAGTCTGTAGTTCACACAACAGGGTTCCAATTCTTTGAGGAATGCAGTTCTTCCAGATTGTCCTTGGATATCATTGCAAGCAGGCCACACCCCTAGGGAAACTCCCCTTGGGCAGACTGGCCACTCAGAACTCAGTCATCTGATCCCATCATGGGAACAACCACACAGAACTGGGGTCCAGCCAAGTTGACACACAGCTCCAACTATCACAGGCACTATGCTACCAGAGCTCCCAAATGAGGATTAGTGGTGTGTATTTACATGTATATATCCTTCACCTTTCTGTCAGCTTGGTATATTGTAGTCACTTGTATGTTGTTAAAATGCTGGAAGCTGTGTCACTGGTATTGGAAATACCAGCAGAATCACTCATGGTGGATAGGTTTCAGCAGAGATTCCAGATTAAGATCGACTAGGAAGAAAGGCTTGAATATCTAATTCTAAATATCGGCCAATAAAAACTTTATAGATCACAAAAGACTGTTGTCTGACTTGCTTACTTTGGTCAGATCATCAAGAGGAAATAATCACTGAATGAAGAAATTATTTTTGGTAAATAAGACAACAATGAGTAAGCCTTTTTTAAAAAAAAATGTATTGTGATTTGAGTGGAAAATTAATTTTCCGTACAGTAGTTCACATATACTGTCTCATGACATTGACCATAATTTTCCACAAGACAACAGCTCTATTCCCACTTCCTCTCCATAGCTACCTGTTCCCTGTAAACTTCCCTCCCATGTGCTCCTGCCTCCCATCCCAAGCTGTCTCCCTGCGCATACACAGCCCTTCTATTCTCCCATGACTGTTCTCTCCGAGGAGTGTATCTATATAATGTAAGTGTTCAACTCATATGCATATCTTTCGTTTGGCTGGAAGCCACAGAATTGGGTTCAATTCCAGACATGAAGGGCAGCTAGAGACCATAGCCTCAGGAATTCAGGAGTTCCACCAGGCTCTATGAGACCAGCAAAACTGGTCCTTTTTTTTTTTTTTTAATTTTTATTTTGAGTTTGGTTCCACATTGCTCTCCCACTCTATCCAGGATCTCCTACATAGATCCCCCCTCAAATGGCTGACTGTGGTAGCCAGGCACCATCTAGTTCTTCTGGTCTCATAGTTGTATAGGCTGAGGATAACATGGTGTACCAGTCTCTTGGACTAATTGTTTCTATGTGTCTTCGGTTTTCTTCATTCTTCTTTGCTCTGTATGAAGAGAGACTTATCATTGCATCTAGATGGCTGCAGGCAAGCTTTTAAGATCCCAGCCACTTCTTGCCAAAGTAGGATGTGGAACAATGTTTTTGTGTAGTATGTTGTGCCAATTGAACTTGATGTCCCCTACAACTATGGTCCCGAGCCCACAGGTCCAATTATTCCCTCCTTCTGGGTAGCTGGCTGTGGGCCATGAAATGATTACAACTTTGTCCCTTGTCAGCTCTTCTACATACCTGGAAATTCTTACAGAACATACAAGTACACTCATAGAAGCATTGTCTGCTAATCTTATACATGGTCATGGACACACTTCCAACTGCATTGCTGTTGTTGTTGTTGTTATGTGCCGTTGAGTCAGACCTGACGCACAGCGACCTCTCCTTGGGTTTCCGAGGCGGTATCACTACGGAAGTAGATTGCCCAAGCCCAACTGCATAGATATAACTAATTATTCAGCCTGTGCACTAATCTATCCATCCATAGATCAATGTTTACCATCACGGGCAATATAGTACTGTATGTACAAAAGGGTTCAACTTTGTTGTCTGTACCTCCCATGTACCTCTCTATGTCTTCCTCTTCCTCAATGCCACTGTGTTAATCACTCACTTTTGGTATGCTGTCCTTCTTTTCACTCAAATCAATACTTGTCTCTACCTGTCTAACAGTGTTCCCTTCCTTCCCCTCCCACACCTGATAACCAGCAAAAAAACTTTCCTTTCATATATAAACCTTTCCTTGACTTTTTACAATAACAGACTGGGATTGACCTATTTCACTCAGCATAATGTCCTCCAAGTTCATCCATGTTATGCAATGTTTCACAGATTATACAATATTCTTTAATATTGCGTGATATTTCATTATATGTATGTACTGTAGTGTGCTTATCCGTTCTTCCTTTGATGGACATTTGGGTTGTTTCCTTTAGCTATTGTTAATAGTGCTGCAATGAACATGAGTGTGCATATATCTGTTCTTGTCCTGGCTCTCATTTCTTTAGGATATATACCTGGTAATGAAATTACTGAGTCAAATGATATATTTAATTACAAATTTTTAAGGAATCACCATACTGCTTTCCACAGTAGTTGTGTCATTTGAAAATATCACCAGCAGTGTATGACAGTCCCAATATCTCCACATCATTGCCAACATTTGTTATTTTCTGTCTTGTTGAACTTTGCTACTGGTGCTGGAGCAAAATGATATCATATTGTTCTATTGATTTTCATCTTTCTAGTGGCTAATGATCATGAATATTTCTTCATGCATTTGTTGGCTGCTGGATATCATCTTTGGTGAAATGTCTATTAATGTCTTCTGCCCAGTTTTCAATTGGATTATTTGTCTTTTTGTTCGTGAGGTGTTGGAGTTTTCTATACATTTTAGAAGTTAATCCCTTGTCAGATATGCCACTACCAAATATTTTCCCTTAATCTGTAGGTTCTCTTTTTATTCTTTTGGAGAAGTCTTTGGAACCACATAAAAATTTAATTTTTAGAAGATCCCATTCATCTAATTTATCTTCTTCTGTTTGTGCATTTTGGGTCACATGAGTAAGACCCTTTTTGCGATAGAGTGGCAGAGTAGCTGCAAAGATTCACCCAAACATATGGACATTTGTGAGGATGATGCAAAACTAGGCAGCATTTTGTTCTGCTGCACCTTAAGTCACCCTGAGTTGGAGTTGACTTGAAGGTATCTCACAGCAACAGCAATATATATTTTGAACAAAATCAAATGTACCTATTATGTAAAGAAACAAGAGCAAGTTCAGAAACAACCATAATGTTTGATCATCTGTCACTGGATTGGAATCAGAATGTCAATTAGGAAAAGTGGATGTCTACTCAGTAACTTACTCTTGGCCAAGGTCTTCACATCTCCTCATATTCCTAAAAAATTGGTTGTACAATATAATTTCATTTGGAAAATAGGAATCTCTCAAAGAATTGTTGTAAGAAGTGAATGAGATGATACATAAAATACTTTACAACTGGTTGTTGTTGTTGTTGTTGTTATGTGCCCTCAAGTTGGACCCGACTTATAGCAACCCCTACTTGGGTTTCGGAGGCAGTATCACTATGGAAGTAGATTGCTCAACCTTCCTTCTGAGGAGAGGCTGGTGGGTTTGAACCACCAGCCTTCTAGTTAACAGTCAGGTGCCTTACACTACGCTACCAGAACTCCCCACAATTGGTTAGTACATTCTATTTTCTTTTTAATAGTATAGATGGCAGTATCATTCTTACTATCATAGATTGCTAATGAAAAACACCATATATACCTGGCCAAAACATGCTGAAAATTAAATAATAAATTAAGGGGATATTTTTATCCTGTTGATTTCATGTGCTCTGTTTGAGGACACTTAGTGTCCATTCTTTACACTCTGAAAACTTAGTCACAACTATTGTCCTATCTTCCTTCAGTCCACATTCACAGTCCAGTCCAGTACCATCCACCCTCACACCTCAGGTCCATCTTGGGCCTATTTCCCCATGTCAAATTTGTTAGATCTGAGACAACTTATTGATCAAGTCTATGGTAATGCCCTGAGATCTCTATAAATGACAAATAAAATAGATATGCTCATTTCTTTGCTTTATATAGTAAGAACGCACAAGGAAATTTCTGTTAGAAAGTCTTGGATACCTAGGAATTCTTTTTGCTCTATGCTGAGCTGTCTAATTTCATCAGAGAAAATGAAGAGAGCTGTATAGCAGAATATGTAAACAATTGTCCACTGTGTATATCTTCTAATAAATGCAACACAACAAAGTGTTAATTGTCTATGCAAGACTACTAATAAGTGATGTACATGAAAAATGCAATGAGGCTTTTAGCTACTTAGATGTGAGTGGAGGAAGAAAAGTACAGAACAAACTGTATGTAGAGATCCCTGAATCTAAAGCTTCACAATTTTATTTGTACTTAAAATCCATCTTCAGAGAAAGTAGATACTGGAGATAAAGTGAATGAACTGGTACTTGATTTACATTGTTTATGCTAGATAATAAACCCAGTCTCAGAGTGTGGAAGGAAGTGAGACCTAGGCATGCCGAGTTCTGGTTCTCTGGGCAAATAGCTTACTTTCTCTTTCAGTCAAATCTTGGTTGAAATCATAGGTTTCACATTCCTCTCCTAGTGTAGTTTTTTTGATATAATCTTTGAAAATAAATAACAGCCTTCACTTCAACTATCAACAGATAGAGGGATAAAGAGATAGAGAGAGAGAGACATATTTCATTGTTGGGGTCTTTTTCCCCAGGAGTCACTCTTACTCTCACTGCCATCAAGTCAATTTTGACACATAGTGACCCCCATTGGGTTTCCAAGACTATAAATCATTTTACAAAAGCATATTTCCTCATCTTCTGTGGAGCATCTGGTTAGTTCAAGCCATTGACCTTTTGGTTAGCAACCAAATGCTTTAACCACTACACCATCAGAGACCCTTCCAAGAGTTGCCAGGTGCCACAAATAGCTAAGCACTGAGCTACAACCAAAAGATTTAAAGTTTGGCAATTGTTCATTGTTGATTAAATTAAATACAGTTTAAGTATGTCACCATGAGATGAAGACAACTGCATATCAGCTGTTACGTACGCAGCATGCCTAATGAACTATGCTCTAGGCTGGAATTAGGCAACTGACTGGCAGTTTGCAATTTCTGACTTTGTTTCTTTGGAATAATTTATATTTATGTAAAATTATAATTGGGTTTTATCATCAATATTTGGCCCTAAAATTTCATTTTAATCCAGCTAATTAATCTACTAGTCACTGATACTGGTAACAAGAAATAACTGGTAGCTAAGGAAATGTAATCATTAAGTAGTTACAACCAGTATCCATGATTGCATTATCTCTTTAACAAGAAGATATTACATAGCTCATGAATTACACATTTTCTTTTATATTAGAAAGGTCTTTACAAGTTATCAGTGAACAATAGATAATAATAATGAAAATTAAGGTGTGTGGTGCTGCTCATAAGTTAAGTACAAGCATGTTAGAAATCCTGTTTGGAAACTATTCCAGTGAACTCAGTTGTTTAAATCGAAGCTTTCACTTTTAAATCTTGCCACAATGACATTTATTTACTGTATTTCAATATTTTTAAATAACAGTATCATCTTATACAGATAATAGAGAAGTACTTATAGGGAAAACAATGAGGTTTGTGTTAGCCATGGAAGAACTATGCTTTATAGAAAATGATATCTGTTAATATTTCTGTTTATTATCATTCTGGGATATGGTGTACAACAAGAAAGAGTTAATTTTATAGTAGATAAAATGTAAAATGAAGAAATGTGAAAAAATAGATATGTATGATATGTGCTAAATGTAACATGAACTGACATAAAACTAATTCCAAACCCATTACTCTCCAGTTGATTCCAACTCCTTGTGTCCCAGTAGGACAAAGTAGAACTGCCCCATAGGGTTTCCAAGTCTGTATTCTTTATGGAAGCACACTGTCACATCTTTCTCCCTTGGAGTGACTGGTAGGTTCAAACCTTGATCTTTCAATTAGCAGACAAGCCTTTTACAACTTTGCCCCCAAGAAATAAAGCAAGGTCAATTTCTTGAAAAACAATGATGCCCATAAAAATAACATTGTAAATCATGTTCAATGTATTTGTTCATCTCCCCCCCCCCGCAACACACACACACACACACACACACACACACACACTGGGGATTAGCGGATTTTTTTCCCTTCTCTAATGTACTAATTAAACTGGCTGTCCTTGACTTTCTAACAGAAATGGATTACATCAGCTGCAGGTGAGAATGGTAAACAAATGCTGGTCAGCCCCTAGTGTGTATGCCAAACAAATTATTTTTTGGACTGTTATGAACTGCAAAGTCTTTTGACCTTCATAATAATAACCTCTTTACAAAGGGGGAAAAAAAAGAGAATATTAGGTTGCAAAAACCAACCAAACAAACAAAAGCACTAATTATTTTTCTCATTGCTGTTTACTGACTTTTTCAGTCTCTGACAAATTTAAGGGATTTTATCTTCGATGATGAACACTATTGTTTCTATAAAGTACAAAAGGAATATGAAACAATCATTCAATTACATCAAGTAGGGTAAAAGTTGTCTTCAATGAACTTGAATATAATGTCCATGGACTCAATCTCCATCTTCTCTCTCATATTCTATTTTTTTTTAAAAAAATATATATATTTGATGTATAAAATGTATTTAGGAACACAGGCTGAGAACACAGGCTGGGCAGAAATGAACTGATAGTTACAGGGCACTGAAGTAGATTGTTTTTAAATGTAGCAAAATAGAATTGTCAAATTATTGGAAAGAATGTCTTTATTTGACTGGTTGGCTTTGATAGACTATCAAAATAAAATATGAATTCTCTAAATTATTGTATATAGTACTTATGCAAACTCTTTATTTTTTTCTTTCAGATGAAACTTTTCTGCATGAAGAAATCTATGTGTAAACATTTATCCAATAGTTTCTTAATTAAGGACATATTTGGATGGTGATGCAGCTAGTCAATAATAATTTTTCTTAAGCAGTAAGTAAGTTCCTGAAAAATGAAAAAAAACAAAGTTCTCTTTGCTAAATTAAGTTTCCTACATGCTATTATTTCTATATATAAATATAATTGTTATTTTATATATTAATATTATACATAATTTAGTAACATGACAATTTAATAACATTTCATTAAGCATTAATAGTTAATCACATTGCATTGTCACTGTAAAAATTAGCTATCATCACACTTAGGAATAATATTTTTTATTTTAATTAATATATCTCTTTAACATGCTTATGAGATGTGGTGGGTTAGAAATTTGATATTTCGATTAATAGCTCTCACTGCTCTATATCTTTGAATAAATTACTTAGCCCCTCAAATTTCAGTTTCATATACTGTCAAATGAAAAAAAAAAAAAAAACAATATTATCCTCTGTGGCTTAACATAAGATATAAGATGATATAATTGACCATTACTGACTTTAAAGTGGTAAAGCCTATTTTCCTTCCTTGTACATAAGTAAAAGTAGCTACATTATCCAGCTCCGTTTTATTTCTATTGGCCATAGAACTATAAGCAGAAACAATGTATGTCACCATGAATCTGAATATTTTTGTTTGGATTTCATGTGATTACTTCATATAACCTCTCTCCACCCCTAAACCCTCATCTTCCAGAGAGGTAATGTCAGGGCAACCTTGAAATTTAGAAGTTAAATATATGATTTTAAATGTGATATATGAATATTCCAGTACTGAAACAGAAATGATTTGCCATTGGCATGCAATTTTTAGCATTCTTTTTATATTTGTAATGATGTATTTCTAAAAATAAAATAGATGGAGGAAAAGTGTCATTTCCCTTACGTTAAAAACCTAAATGTCACGAATTTCTTTTTGCATTTGACTTGCTTTGAAAACATTGAAAATATTATGAAAGAAAAATGTTCTGGGAAAACATTGATTTATTAAGAAAGCAACTAATAACATTTCCACATCTACGCATAACCTTGGTTATATTAGGGGTAACCTAAATGTCACGAATTTCTTTTTTCATTTGACTTGCTTTGAAAACATTGAAAATGTTATGAAAGAAAAATGTTCTGGGGAAACATTGATTTATTAAGAAAGCAACTAATAACATTTCCACATCTACATGTAACCTTGGTTGTATGAGGGGATATTTATAAATGCTAAGGGCAAGCACTTTAAAGAAGCATCTAATCAAATGCATTTATGTCAGATAAGGAAACTTCCTGCTAGAGAGGGCACATGACTTCTCCACGGCTCCTCCTGCCCAGATCTCTTTACATAACCGATATATTTCCCTCTCTAGATATAAAGAGCTAACTTCTAAATCAAAGCTTACAAATAAAATAAAAGTCTATTACTGTGCAGTCATTCATTGATATATTTTAAGATATTACATTGCTTCAAGTAGTTTGAAAAGTTTATTATTGACTAAAATAGGCTCACAAGTTACTGTGACTAAAAAAGTAACCACAGGATTGATGCTATGGTTACTAATGTTCTCCTATTATTTAGGATTTTCTCTTCCTTTCAACTTCTTCAAAGAAATAGAAAAAAAAAAAAATCATTATCGTGTATCTCTTTTTCTGTTCCCTTTTCCCCAAATAAAGCTCATCTCAATAATGAGTAAATTTTTAAGTTTGTTCTCCTGAGCTGACAAAGATTTCTCTCCTGGTTTACCAAAGACATGTAAATTAAACACATTCTGGAAGCTGGGAGTTGTTGTTGTTGTCGCTTGTTTGTTTTTTCTATTAAGAGAATTATTTGACCATTAAGTCAGTACATACATACTGATATAGGCAGAAGTGGTTTCATGGGAAAGACTAGAGTTGATGTTGGTATTAAATAGTGAAAATAGGACACAAAAATTAACAAGGACGTGAAGTATCTGCAAGCTATCCAGAAAAGCTTAGCCAAAGGTAAAAGAATAGCAAGGAAATAATGAGCAATGATTGAAGATGTAGGGTGGATTACAGATATTTCAGAAACCAGACAATGAGCATGGACTTTATCCATGGTGTCAATGATGTTAGAATTGTGCTATGAATCCCATAGTAAAGTAGGAACTATGGAGGAAAGTAAGATGAAATTAACAAAATTACCACAGCAATCAAGCTACCTGTCAGTCTCAATGTTAATTTTTAGTTCAATGCTTCTCCCTTTACAAAAGCAAAGGGAACTGATTACTATTATTGTTGTTATTATTATTGCTCCCAAAATATAAACTACACATGTAGTCACTTACATACTAAGAACAATTATAATAATTAAAAAGCAGTGGATACTCAAGAGTCTATTCTGAGTCACGGTGACCTCATATGTCAGAATAGAATTGTGTTCCACAGGGTTTAGAATGACTGGTTTTTCAGAAATAGGAAGCCAGGCCTTTCTTCTCAGGTATCGTTAGAATTGTGCTTACTTTTGCAGGTGGGATAGTGGGTTGCCATATTAAGAAATTAGAATCTACTGAGTTCTTGAGATATCTTGAAAGTCAAAAGTTGTGCTTCACAAGCACTCATCCAGCCACAGCTGGAGAAAAATTAGTGTAATGATTACGTATGAGCTCTGAGAGAAGATCACTTGTGTTCATGTTCTAACTCCCACATTTGATGTCTGTGAACCCCTCAAAGTCTCAGTTTCCTCATTTGCAGTGGTACGAACCATCAGTGCTGATGACACTAAATACAAGAATCAAAATAGGTCATTTACACAAAATACTTGTGATCATGAATATAGGTAATACTCAGTAAGTTCTACCTTGTTCTAATTAATGTGTAAAGCCTGGATAGTAGAAAAGGGACTGACAGCAGGTATGCAATTTAATAGGCTACTGACACACTCTAGATGAGAAGACACAAAATTTAGAACTAGGACAGTAGTGGTGACAACTGAAAAGAGGACAATGTTACACAAGGTATTTTTGAGGTATAAGTGCCTTTCTGATTCATCAGAAGTGGGAGACACAGACATCAGTCTCTGAGTGCTCACACCTGGCTCACTGGAACAATAATGATGCTCCTACCAGAAATAGAGCAATCAGGAAGAAATGATAGTTGAGGGGAGACATGGCAGACCAGAATTTGTTTTGATGTACTAACCATAATTTGAAAGTAATCTCTAAGTTTTACTTGTATTTCATTGACCTTACAAAGGTATTAAACTATGTGGATCATAATAATTAAGGTTAGCATTGCAGGGAATTTATGAACACTTAATTGTGCTCATATGGAAATTGTACACAGATCAAGAGGCTATCATTAAAACCCAACAAGAGGATGCTGTATGGCTTAAAATCAGGAGAGACATGCATTAGGACTGTATCATTTCATTGTTGTTCTTGTTGTTAGGTGCTGCTGAGTCATCACTGACTCATAGCGACCCTATGCACAGCAGAACAAAGCACCGCCTAGTCCTGAGCCAGCTTCATGATTCTTGCTATATTTGAGACCATTGCCACTGCCACCATGTCAATCCATCTTGTTGAGGGCCTTTCCCTCTTTCGTTGACCCTCCACCTTACCAAGCATGGCATCCTTCTCCAGGGAATGGTCTCTTCTGACAACATGACCAACATGTGGAGGTGAACTCTGGCCATTCTTGCCCCCAAGGAGCATTCTGGCTGCACTTCCTCCAGGACAGACCTGTTAGTTCTTTTAGCAGTCCACAGTACTTTCAGCATTCTTCACCAACACCACAGCTGAAAAGCACCAATTCTTGGAGGAAGAATCATTAACAACCTGCGATATGCTGACAACACAAATTTGCTTGCTGAAAGTGAGGATGACTTGAAGTACTTACTGATGAAGATTGAAGAATATAGTCTGATTACATCTCAATATAAAGAAAACAAAAATCCTCACAACTGGACTATAAGCAGCATTATGATAAATGGAGAAAAGATTGAAATTGTCAAAGACTTCACATTGTGTGGTTCTACAATTGACACCAATGGAAGCAGAAGTCAGGACATCAGATGATGTATAACACTGGGCAAATCAGCTCCAAAGGACCTTTTTCAAGTGCAGAAGAGCAAAGATGTCTCCTTGAGGACTAAGGTGCACCTGACACAGCTATGGTATTTTCAATCACCTCATATGCATGTGAGAGCTGGACAATGAATAAGGAAGACCAAAGAAGAATTGATGAATCATTTCACTATACTTATTCAAATTTAATGCTGAACAAATAATCCAAGAAGTTGGACTATTTGTGGGAGAATGTTATATCAGGATGGGAAAGAGATTCATTAACAACCTGAGATATGCTGATACCACAACCTTGATTTTTGAAATTAAAGAAGACTTGAAGCACTTGCTAATGAAAATCAAAGACTATTGCCTTCAGTATGCATTATACCTCAGCATTAGGACAACTAAAAGCCTCACAAGTCGACCAATAAGCAACATTATGATCAATGGAGAAAAGGTTGAAGTTGCAAGGATTTCATTTTACTTGCATCCACAATCAATGTCCATGGAAGCAGCGGTCAAGAATCAAATAAAGTACTGGACAAATCTGCTGCAATAGACCTCTTTAAAGTGTTAAAGATTTAAAAAAAAAAAAAAGTCACTTTGAGGACTACAGTGCACCTGACCCAAGCTATGATTTTTTTTCAGTAACCTCATATGCATCAAAAACTTGAAAATCAATGAGGAATACTATAGAAGAATTGATGTCTTTGAATCCTGGTGTTGGTGAAAAATATTGAATATAACATAGAGTGAACAAATCTGTTTTGGAAGAAGTATAGCCAGAATGCTCCATAGAAGCCAGGATGGTGAGACTCCATATTTTAATCATGTTATCTGGTGGGACTAGGAACTCTGGTGATGTAGTGCCTAAGGCATTTGAATGCTAACCAGAATTCTGGGAGTTCCAACCCTCCAACCACTCCTCAGAAGGAAGACTGGGCAATCTAATTCTATAGAGATATAGAAACCCAAGGAGGGATCACTATGAGTTGGAACCGACTCCACAGCAGTGGAGTGACTAGTTCTGGAGAAGGATATCATGCTTGGTAAAGAGCAGGGTCAGTGAAGGAAAGGAAATTTCTCAACAAGATAGATTGCTCCAGAGGCTGCAATAATGGGTTCAAGCAAACAATGATTGTGAGGATGGTGCAGTATTAGACAGAGTTTAGTTCTGGTGTATATAGGGCTGCAATGAGTTGGAATGACTCTTCAGCACCTAAGTCTTATCAATCTGAATCCAAAACCCTATATTTCTCAATTATGGCTATAGATAACACTGATGGTAAAAATGATCATTTATATGGTAAATGAAAAAATTATAAAATATTTTTGAATTATTTATATGATCAAAAGAAATTCTGAGAAATGTCCGTTCTACCTTTCTGTTTACGTCAAAGAGTATGTTTTACTTTGATGCTAATTTCCCTTTATGAGCTTCCTGACATCTCTCTTTCTCAACATACTCAGAGTCTGAGGAACAAATTTATCTATTTAAAATTTAAGAATTTTGTGTGGTTTTGTTTTGGTTACCTAGTGCCATCCTGAGAAGAATGTACCACAAATGCGATGGCTTGAACAAACGGTTTATTCTCTTACAGTTTGGGAGCCTAGAAGTCCAACTTCAAAGTGCCAAGTTCTAGAGGGTGGGTGAAAGCCCCTCAACCTTGAGCTTCAGCTCTGCCTCTTGCTTCCGCCCCACCAAAACTGGAGGCTTTTCTTTACTTAAGCAGCTGCTGGCTGCTGAGGCTGACCAACCCAAGGTTGACAAGTAAAAGGGCAGAGTTTCAATGTTACTAAAGCACACAGCAGATAATTAATTCAAGTCCATTGAAAGTCCCACTATAGGCAGAGTACAGCGGGCTACGGAATAAAGACTCAGCTACCTGTAGGTTTCAAGCATGCCAAAAAGCTAGAGCCTGTTCCCAAGGCTTTTCCTTATATACAGGAAGTAGACCACATCTCTAAGGTTGTGGTCTACTCAACAACTCCATCATAGAACTGACTAACAGTCTTATCATGGGGAATACTACATTCAGCTGCCCAGCCACTCAACCAGGCCCAGCCAAGTTGACATACAACTTTAGCTACCACAGTTTTCATTATGCCTTTATGTCAACTTTGATTTTTGTAAAAATGGTTTAATTTTTTTTCCCAATTATGGTCAGAAGATGAACTTTCCTTTTTAAAACACACACCTTTTACTGAAAACAATACATCAATTTTACAGAAAAATTCTAAAAAAACAACAGTGCAGGCACTACTTGTATATAAAAAAAAAATCATGGAAGCTGGGACTGAAGGAACAAAAGGTAGAAAATCTTACACTAAACTATGTTAAATTTTAGGCAATACTTTTCCTCAGGTGATACAGAAGAGGAAAAAATAGACAAGAAAACCAAAGTGGAAGACTAAACACCACATTAAAATTTGCAAAGGGGTTGATGGGATTAATTTAATGATACATTTACTCTAAGAGCAAACCCCATTTTAATACAAAATGATAAGGTCCAAAAGATCTAAACATTTGACCTCTGATGATTTTCAAAGAAAGTTGTTAACATAATTTTCTTACAGATATTAAGTAATTATGGAGGCTTGATTTGAAGATAGGAGCATCAGAAACCAAATAAAATATTGAATAGAAACTTCCAGGCATTATAGAATTAACTGTCACAAAAACCAAGCTGCCTCTCAGTACCAGTGCTAATTTTCATTTCAGCCCTCCTAGGAGCTCTGGTACCATAGTGCCTAAGGCACTTGACTGCTAACCAGAAGGCTGGTGGTTCAACCCCCCCAGCCACTCCTTGGAAGGAAGGTTGGGCATTCCTACTTCCGTAGTT
>NW_006921866.1:170361-188186 GCF_000298275.1 Orycteropus afer afer | reverse complement strand
TTGACTGCCAACCAGAAGGCTGGCAGTTCAAACCCACCAGCCACTCCTTGGAAAGAAGGTTGGGCAATCTACTTCCGTAGTGAAATTGCCTCGGAAACCTAAGGAGAAGTCGCTATGAGTCGGGTCTGACTCGACAGCACATAACAACAACAACAACATACAATAACAAAGGAATCCAGGTGGTACAGCAGTTAAACTCTAGGCTGCTAACTTATAGGTGTTTGAATCCACCAAGCTGCTCAGGAGGAGAAAGATGTGGCAGTCGACTTCTGTAAATGTTACTACCTTGGAAAGCTTATGGGACAGATCTACTCTGTCCTACAGGGTCCCTATGGGTTAGCATTGAATCATAGGCAATAAGTTTTTTTTTTCCTTTTTTGATTATTGTATAACAATCTTAACAAATGTAGTTTGTGTGTGAATTTTATTTAAGGGTAATAGCCTTAGGAACCTTGGTAATTCTCCATACTTTAATTATTGCCATACTTTAAGCAGGTAGACAATTTTCTTTAGGAAATATCTCCTAATGACTTTAAATGTGTTAGATCATTCTTGATATGGGACATTGGGGAGGAAATGATTTTGGCTCTGAGATATAATGTCAGTTTTCCCTTCCCTCCCACATTTGGTCTTTAAACCACATTGGTCACAAAATTACTAAACAAAATCCATGCTAGTTGAAAAGCATTAAGTTAGTAAATTTTGTTTTTATCAGTACGGAAAATGGGCAATAATGAAAGTATAAGCTAGTAAGTATGGACATATGAATATATAGCAGAACTTACTGCCCAATTTCTCTTTCTGGAAGCCTGCAGAATTGGAGATTATTTTTACACATATTCTTTCTATCACAAATGGAAGTTCAGATCAAATAAAAGACTACTCTAGACCTTAATGGCCAGAATTTCTCGTGAATTCTTCTAGCTATTTTTTAAAAGTACACTCAAATATTGCTTTCATTTTCTTTCAGATTCTTTTTGCAAACTGAGAAAACCTATAGAATAAAGTTGCAAATGCTGGAAACAAGGTTAGGTCAAGATAACTCTTTGAATTTGAGTATGGTGTGTATGAAGTTAGAATATTAAATTTCTATTTTTGTGGACCCTAAACTTTGCTTTTTAGTAGAAAAGAACAAAATCTTATTCCTAATAAGATAACACAAGCACATGTCCTCTGTATCCTGGGTGTGTGTGTGGGGGGGAATATATCAGGTATGTGTTGTTGTTGTTGTTATGTGCCATTGAGTCAGCCCCGACTCATGTGTGTAAGTAAATTAAAAGAAAATGATTCAATACATGAAAATATATTTTAAAAGACATCATTTAATACACAATAAGCTGACAACATATTTAAATTTGCATAATTTTTAAAGAAGTAGCTAGACTAATCGGCATGAAGTCTGTACTGAGCATTGCACAGATTGGTCACTCTGACAGATCTGATTTGAGATATGGTTAACTTTGTCAATATGAAGTTTTAAATCAATTCAATCAATCCTTTTAAAATCATGAGATTTCATATAAAAATATAGATTTTTACCTTTTCTTAAAAAAAATCTCTATGCCAGACCACTTTATACCTCATGTACAGTTGATAATTGTAACTAATGTTAGTTAAGAACTACTATTTATTGAGTACTCACTAATGTCAAGTATCATTTTAAACATTTTACTTTTTTAAATTTTTCATACTAACGTTATCCTTGTAATACAGGTGTCTTTATCCACATTGGGTATGTAGTGGAGCTGATCTCATGAAAGATTGAGTAATTTACTCCATACCTACAGCTGGTAACTGATGCAGTTGGAATTTGAACCCAGTTTTGTCTGACACCAAACTTTCTCATCCACTGGTGAAGTCAGTTTGAACTTAATAATGTTAAATTACTGAATGGAGAATTGTTCATATTCACTATGGTCACTTTTTTGCATTTGTAGAAAACTTATTATCCCTATGTGATTATTTCAAGTGCTGCTGTATTGATCTCTAAAAGGAAATATTAAATCTATATTGGTTAACTCATAATCTAAAAGTATTTTCTTTTTTTTTTTTTAATAATCGCTACTCATTTTTATTTCAAGAAGCCAACAATACCTTTTTACCCCAACTTTAATCCAATTTTAAACAAATTGATAAATGCAGTTCCATTAATCTATTTTACTAGAATATCAATCACAATTTTCTCTAGAAAATCAAAAGATTTCATTTAATGATATGAATATCAGACAGGTATTGAAAAGCCTTCCCACATACATATACCAGAATTTTAACTCTGAAAAGGTCACTTAAAGTTGTTTAAAAGCATGTCTTACCAGAAGTTGTCTTCACCACCTCAGTGGTATTTCTCAGCCCAACAAAGGAAAACTGATAAAGCCTCCAGGATCTTGTATCACCCACTTCAACAGAACTACGCTTCCATTGGTAAACAATTTCTTCACGGGGATAGCCATCTGCCATGAGATGGGAAACAAACTATTAAAATTATTACCTTTGATCATATGCAGGAACCATTTTCCATGAATAAAATATTGAGGTAGGTACTGAGAGATATAAAGTTATGGATTAGATGAATATCCTGGTTTAAAGTACATCACAGTAAATACACAATGGGGTCACATTTCATGGGAAATTAAAGTCTAAAATCAGAAGGTCAAAATTACCCTTGAGAGTCCATGAAATTGCATAGGAGAGCAGCTATACTTGGTTTTTCATGTACTATTAGGAGTTTTGGTGTCATAGTGCCCAAGACATTTTTGACTGCTAATCAGAATTCTGGCTGGTGGTTCAACCCATCAGCCACTCCTGGGAAGGAAGATTGGACAATCTACTTCCTCAGTGATACCTCCTCGGAAACCCAAGGAGGGGTTGTTAAGGGTCAGATCTGACTCCACAGCAGTGAGTTTGGTTTTTATGCATATTTTAAAGAGCTCTGGTAGTGTAGTAGTTAAGACATTTGAACAATAACCAAAAGTTATGGAGTTCAAACCCACCAGCCTCTGCACTGAAGACAGATGGGGAAGTCTGCTTCCATAAAGATTTACTGCCTTGGAAGCCCAATGGGGGTGGCTATGAATTGGAATTGACCTCAAGTCACTAAATGTGTGTGTGTGTGTGTTTTTAGTTATATGCATATTTTACATTGTCAAGTTAGATGAAGAAAATTAGATGAATTTTTAAAAAAAGCAAGTAGATGGAGCATGCAGAAGCATGGAGGCTTTGGAGGCAGATTTTTTTTTTTTTTTTTTTCTAAATTTTAAAAATAGCCATACAGATCACTCATGTTGAAAGCAGTAAGGAGCTCTGGTAGCATAGTGGCTAAAGCACTTGACTGCTAACCAGAAGGTTGGTGGTTCAAACCCACCAGCCACTCCTCGGAAGGAAGGTTGGGCAATCCTACTTCCGTAGTGATACTGCCTCAGAAACCCAAGGAGGGGTCGCTATGAGTCGCGGCCGACTCGACGGCACATAACAACAACAACAACAGGATAATGTATAAAAAATAGTGTAAATAGCAGACATGGATAATACAATGTCATTGTGAATGGAAGTCAGTAGGGCAAGATTTTGAGAGTCATGTAGAAACAGAGAATAATGAGAGAAAAGTAGACGTGAATTTTCCTCCAGGCATGCTCCACAAGTGGAAAATGCTTGAGGATGGGGTGGGGGTGTAAACCTCAACTATTTATATTGCTCTCTCTCCCACAATTTGTTGGAACTCTGTTTTAATGTATACAGAAATTTATAATTAAAAGAACTAAGTGGGAATACTTGTTATGCTACCTGACATATTATAAAGCTCAATAACAATTTTTATATTATTAAATAGTTATTATTATCTGATAATAGACTATAGCAAGTCATTTGATATATATTAATGAGCCTTAGGGAAATTAAGAATGGGTGAACCACGTTAAGCCAGGAGACAAGAAAATGTTCATGGAAGAGATAGTACACTGAGAGGTGGGATATTATATTATTTACTCATATAATTCCCTGGCCATAACATCCTGGACACATTTCTTGATTTTCTTTTTATAAATCATTTGTTTCCTTATGAAATAATAATGTAATTGAAGTTCAATTTATATTTGTAGAATGGATAAACATTATAAACTGTAAACTGTAGAATGAACATTTTCAAAGGGAAAAAAAATACAAAACCAAAATCATCTCAAATATTTGCAGACTAATAATACCATGTAAAGGAATAACGTCTTATGAAGGCTAATGGGCTTCTTGAAGTAAGATCCCTTAGGTTTCTTCCTTTTCTTTCCTTTTTTGTTCAATTCTACAGTTATTACATATTCATTAATTAAGAAGACAGAAAAAAGGAAGGTGGGTTCCCAGAGAATTATGAGAAGCAATGAAAACTGAAGAAATTAAAGGATTTTCTTTTTTTCTAATGGAGAATAGAGCTCAGGTGGTGTTGTGATTAAGGTTTTTGACTGTTTACCAAAGTGTTGGTGGTTCGAAACCATGAGTAATCTGCAGAAGAAAGGTGAGGCAGTCTGCTTTCGTAAAGATTTATAGACTTTGATACTCAATGAGGGTCACTATGAGTCAGAATCAGCTCAATGGCAGTGAGTTTGCTTTTGATTTTTTTTATATTGGTGACTAAACAGTTTTGACAGCAATATTAATGTTAAGTTGTGTTAGGGTGCAGAGGATATAGTTGACTGGTGACATAATGTCATGGATATTACAACATTTTTAGTTTTAGCTAATTCAGAGGAGGACTAGACCCCTTTGGAATACTAAAAAAAAAAAGAAGTCTAGTCTCTGGGGGAGGGGACATAAATTTGGAATTAAATATGTTACATTCTTGGATGAGATAAAACATAAGAAATGAGAACAGGAATTTTTTCTAAATATATAAGATGTACAGTAATATTTTTATATTTTTTCCTCTGCTCTCTGGAATCCAGGAAATAATTAACAAGTGACTGCTTTTCTGGTCATTGATTAAAAAAAAAAAAAATACGGTTATTAAGATTTAATTAGTTATTATGAGTTTCACTGATGTCTAGGGAAATAATATTAGTGAAAGTATAAACTTAAAATTCATAATAACTTTTAAATTTCCTAATATGCACAATAGGAGGTCTGG
Source organism: Orycteropus afer afer (assembly GCF_000298275.1). Lineage (NCBI taxonomy): Eukaryota > Metazoa > Chordata > Mammalia > Tubulidentata > Orycteropodidae > Orycteropus > Orycteropus afer. The sequence continues at coordinate 183,079 of NW_006921866.1, read as the reverse complement.
TAGCATAGTGCCTAAGGCACTTGACTGCTAACCAGAAGGCTGGTGGTTCAAACCCACCAGCCACTCCTCAGAAGGAAGGTTGGGCAATCCTGCTTCTATAGTGATACTACCTCGGAAACCCAAGGAGGGGTCGCTATGAGTCGGGGCCGACTCGACGGCAAATAACAAAAACAACAACAATATGCACAATTGTCAGGCCAAAAATAAAGAGCAGATGAGCTACCTAACATGGGTACTGAACAACTAGTAAGGCAAACATTTTAGGAAAATTTACATTTGTTTTTGTTCAGGCAGGAAACATCCATGAAGGTTACTAAAGTTTAATCTATGTAACAACATCCTTGATCCTCTTTCTATGAATGATATATCTGGTAATAATAATTAAGTAAAAGAATAGTGAGTTTTCATTGAGTCTAATGTGTGTTAGAAGAGTCCTGCTGGTGCAATGATTAAGGTGTTTGGTTGCTAACCAAAAGAATGGCAGTTTGAACCTACCAGCTGCTCCATGGGAGAAAGATATGGTAGACTGCTTCTGTGAAGATTGTTGTTGTTGTTATGTGCCGTCGAGTCAAACCCGACTCATAGCGACCCCTCCTTGGGTTTCCGAGGCAGTATCACTACGAAAGTAGGATTGCCCAACCTTCCTTCCGAGGAGTGGCTGGTGGGTTTGAACTGCCAGCCATCTGGTTAGCAGGCAAGTGTCTTAGCCACTACGCTACCAGAGCTCACCTTTAAATCCTATGAGGCAGTTCTACCCTGTCCGGTAAGTTTGCTATACATTGGAATTGATTTGATGGCAAGAGTTTTACTATGAGCTAGATAGCCTACCAAGCATTTTACATATATCATATCAATAGAATTACATCTCTGTGAGGCAAATTTTATAGTCTCATTCAAGCACCTGAGAAAGCAAACACCCTAAGCAGATCAGTGATTTACCAAAAGCCTCTAGTTTGTAGGTGGTAGAGTTGGGATTGAAACTAGACTCATCTGACACCAAAACCCAATCATTTACTGACTAGTGAATAATTAATTCTAGACATAGTTAGAACTCCAGGTAAATAAGGTATTTTCATTTTTGCAATCTTTAAAGGTGTAGTGATGCTGGAACCAGTAAATGATACTATTGGATTTCTGTACTCCCTGATGTATAAATAACTAGCAAATGTGTTGCTGCACTCTTATTCTGGCCCAATGGGAGAGATATATAATCAACCATTGAATCCTTTCTTTTGAATTCAGATGTGAACTTACATCCATCTCAAGAAAGAATTCCAGACAACCACTACAGATTTATTTAAAAAAATAACAACAACAACAAAAAAAAACATTGCCATAAAGTTGATTCCTACTCATTGCAACCCCTACTGGGTTTCCAAGGCTGTAAAACTTTACAAAAGTAGATTGCCTTATTTTCCTCTCATAGAGTAACTGGTGAGTTTGAGCCACTAATCTTCTGGTTAGCAGCCAAAGCCAAATGCCTTACGTACTATGTCACTAGAGTTTCTTTCCATTTATAAAATGTAGTTGTAATTCCTGACTTAAAAAAAAAAAAAAAAAAAAATCCATTCTTTTTGGAATCTGTTTAACACAGACAAGCTGGGGTTATGATGAAAAGGACTGTCAAAATCTAAGACAACATTGATTGATGCCCTTTTGCAAGTCTCTGTGACCATCCCAGTTAATTGACACTAGAATCACAGAGACTGTTTGCTGTAGAGGATGCCGACTATAGAATGAAGTATTACTTACAACTAGAGAACTCCAGGGGGCAGGAGTGTTCATCCATTGGGAAATTGTGCAACTGTAACTGGCACTCAGCATCAATTGTCAATCTAAATAGAAAGACATATTTTAAGTCAAACATTAAAAATGTACATTAGCACAATTCCTAATGACCATTAGTCTTCATTCCTGCAAAGTATATCTAACATTCTGATTGATCTCTGGAAGAAGTCCACCATGTTCAGAAGACACTTATTTAAGACTTAATGCAATCTATTCATTTTCACAGACCAAAGAATAGCATCTCATTCATCTCATCTCCATTTATTCAGAATTTATGATCACTTGATGTGTTACCTTTTGTTATTTTGGACAAATTAATTGCACACATGAGATTTTTCAGTGTATAGATTTAACTTACCTAACAGAACAAACTGCTTTAAAAACTTAAACTCACTTACTGCTTGCATGCAGATTCATGCTGATAATACTCAGATCTTGTCTACTAATTAAAGCGAGACTTTCTGTTTGTAAGTACTCCTTAGCTGTTTATTTTAAATTATCTGTGAATTTAAACAAAGCTATATCACACACACAAAAATTATGCAATGGAATACTATAAAGCCATTAAATAGTACTTATAGAGTAAATGATATCTAATGGCCCACAAGAAGTGTTAAATATACATATATATACCTATGAGAAATGCATCAGTGATTGTCAACCATTTTCTGTCAGGCAGGTTTATTAAACATATTTTCTGTGTCTCAGTATGTCCTGGGACTCTAGGAACACAAAGTATAGGGAATTCCAGATGTTTTTAACCATCTTTGAAGAAATATTAATATATTCCAAACTAGTAATGCTGACAGGATAATGGTTTTCAAATTTCATATTTGTTAGAGATATTTTTACAATGTATATATATTAATGTTGAAGTAATCAAATGTTTTACAAAAATGTATTCACTTTAAAGGAGCTCTGGTAGCATAGTGCCTAAGGCACTTGACTGCTAACCAGAAGTCTGGCGGTTCAAATCCACAGCCACTCCTCAGAAGGAAGGTTGGGCAATCGACTTCCATAGTGATACTGCCTCGGCAACCCAAGGAGGGGTCGCTATGAGTCAGGTCCGACTGGACGGCACATAACAACAGCAATTCTCTTTAAAATCAAGTTAAGAATAATTTGTAACAGAGAAGGTATCATTATTCTAGGATATAATAACTACTAATTAGTTAGTTCTTAATTGTCTGAATGACCTTATTTAAAGTGAATCATTTTTTCATTTAGTGCTATTATCCCTATCTTGTAGTTGAAGTTGTCCAAAGTTGCAAAGCTAGTGGCACAGTTGGGATTCATAATTGTTTATCAATAATTACATGCTCTTAGAAAGAAAATATTATTTTTATTCATAAATAAAATAGTCATTTAATATTGAATTATTATTTCTAGCAAATTACAATAAAATTACTGACATTTTAAAAATATATTATAGATTGTATGTAGGAAAGTCAATAAACAAACATACATATATATCTACACACATGCTCTTCTCTAAATATTGTTAACAAATTAAAACATTCATTGAACATCATGAGTTACATAATAATTTCATAAATATGTCAGTGATTCCACAAATTAATAGAATTGAAAAAAAATACTATTATGAAAATGAGAAAAGGACTTGAGATTGTGTAACTGATTAATATTTCAAAAGCTAGATGAGCTCTGATGTATCAAACAGACTTTGATTTCCACTGAATTCTAATTTCAGCCATTGCCTTGTCCCTAGTTCAATGAAATGCATGATGAATACAAAACACATACAATTAATATCTTTTGTAATTTCAGCCATGTTACATGTTACCTAGTATCTAAAGTACTTCTGATAAAGGTATTGGAGCCATTTTAAGGTATTTTATTTTGTATATTGTATATTATATAAGTCATAAAGTATATGACACACGTGCATTTAACATGAATCACTTTATGGATAGAAATTTTAGGATACTAGTATCTAGAAAAATCATATTATTCATGCTTGTTTCTTAAAATATATACAAATACTTTTAATATTTGCTGTTTATTATGCATTGGCTCTGTGTTAAGCACTTTGTATATCATCCAATTTAGTCTTTATGTCAACATTAAGATGAGAACAGTTATCTCTGTTTTATAGGAAATTGAGGATTTGAAAAGTAAAGAAAAAACTTGCTCAGTTGTGTTGCTAAACAGTGTCTTTTAAGTATGAATGTGTATGTGTGTGTGTGGTTTCTTCCCCAGTAATCTCTCCCCATTTCTATCTACTTCCTCTAAATAAGAGTAATTTAACTCTCACCTGGACAGTAGACAGACCTACAAGGTGAGAAATTACAGCAGGGAGAGATACTCCTTAGAACAATCAATCATGGGAGATCAGAAGGGTAGCATTTGCACAGAGAGAAAGGCATGGAAAGAAAGGTATGCCTCCTTGCATGGGCGAGGAAACAGGGAGTGGGTGACCAAAGGGAGGAAGTGGGAGGAAAGCTGTTACACTGTGGGAAATGTAATCAGTGTCACAAAACAAAATGTGTGTGAACTGTTGAATGTAAAATGAATTTGCTTTGTGAAATTTCACCCAAATCACAGTACAGTTTTTGTTTGTTTGTTTTTTAACATACAAAATATACATCATGGTTACTATATAAACATAGGAGCTTTGGTAGCGTAGTGCCTAAGGCACTTGACTGCTAACCAGAAGGCTGGCAGTTCAAAGCCACCAGCCACTCCTCAGAAGGAAGAAGATGGGGCAATCTACTTCCATAGTGATACTGCCTGGGAAACCTAAGGAGGGGTTGCTATGAGTCAGGTCTGACTCGAGGGCACACAACAACAACCACATACAAACACCGCTCTTTTGATAAGCCTTCTAGTACCAACACCTGTACTTCCCCTATTTCTCCTCTATCTAGAAACACTGGAGAGTTGCCTAAGTTCAAACACATAATATGATACACAACTAAGAGCTAAAACCAGATCTGATTTCTAAATCTATGTGCTTATTTAATATGAAGTTTGAAAATGTAATCTCACCAATAAGAAACTTCAACATAAAAATATTTTTAATGCAAATAATTGTGATGTGTTAACATGAATACCATAAAATCATTTCATCAGAAAACCTTTCCAAATGTCTAATATTTAGATTGGAAGATAAAAGACAGTTCCTTTAAGGTATTTTTTTTTAAAGATGTCTGTTCCAATGTTGTTGTTATATGCTGTCCAGTCAGACCCAAATCATAGCAACTCCTCCTTGGGTTTCCAAGGCGGTATCGCTACAGAAGTAAATTGCCCAATCTTTCTTTTGAGGAGTGGCTGGTGGGTTTGAACCGCCAGCCTTCTGGTTACCAGCCAAATGCCTTAAGCAGTACGCTACCAGAGCTCCAATAATAGCCAGTAAACTAAGTCAAACAGTCTCTTAATGTAATGAAGGGTGAGGTGCAAGAGGTTGGAAGACAATTTAGTTTAGTTCCCTAATATAACGTCCCTAACAGAGAAGAATTTGTGGAAACTTCAATATCAAAACCTCCTTCCTCTCTGGTAATGCTTTCCTTGGAAAAGGAGATATTTTCAAGAATCACAACAGGTGACTCCAAGGACTGCTGACTGTGTCTTAGTTTCCATATTTTCAAGAAGCAAGACACATACATGAAAGTCAAAATTAATAGAGGATCAGACCATCTTGTAAAGGTAGGTGAAATTTTGTGTCATTTTTGAGAGACTAGAGTGCTTAGATGAGTCATAGAAAATAACAAGTGGTTAGTGCTTTGAAAAAAAATTATTGAACTGAGAAAGAAAAAGTAATTTTGTAATATCACTTGCCATTTTGATCAAATATGTCAACTCTGATAAAGGCTTGAATTTCTTTTTTGTTTCTTTGAAGCAGGTGAACTTGATTCTTATATTATTCCCCAAAATCACCCCTTTCCTTTTCCCAAAGAATACCTTAGAGTGTAGAGTACTCGGCCATCATTCCAAATTCTCAGCATTCTGTTAGGGGTGGTTATCCAGTGTGCATCAGCCTTTTTTGAGTTTCTGAAGAAAGTGTCTGGAATCCAGATTTTCCCCACCATGTTGCTATTCAGTCGGAGGACTTTAATTGTGCTGTTAAATTTCAGACGTCTGTCATACCATGTTTGGGCAAAAAATATATCAATTGTGTACTCCTATTTTCAAGAAAAGGATGAAACAGAACATTGTTAACAGTAAGACCGAATTGCAGAAAATTCATTTGTATTTTTTTTTTTTTCTCATTGCTAGTATGAGATAAAACTACATTGGCTCTAATAGTCTGAAAAGAAGCAAGAGTTTTGCTGTGGAGACTACTGACTTATGCATCGTTTGAGAACAATTTAAGAAAAATGGACCTGTCCCTACGATTTCTGGCAGAAGATCATAGCCCTGATACAATCCTTCCTTTTCTGTGTCTATAGAGTACAGTTTCTAAAACTTGGTAATCTTGATATTTTGGTTCATATAATTATTTGTTGTGAAGAGCACCCCTGTGCTTTGAGGGATGATTAGTAATATCTGTGGTTTCTATCCAATAAAAGCCAGTAGTACACCTCCATCCTAAATTATGACAATCAAAAATAGATCCAAACATTGTCATATGTCCCCAGGGAAGCAAATCTCCCAGGTTCACAGCCAATGAGATAAAGTGAAAGAAAGTCCAGAATGTTCAACAAAATCCTAAATTAGATCTCTAGAAACTCGGTTGCCTTACCATAAAATGGAAATCCTCTTTAGCTCATTTGAGTATAGAAAAGGGGAATACATATAAAATACTTTGCCTCATGCCTGGCAGATGGGAAACGCTCAATGAAAGGTGACTATTTTTCAGCATTTTTAAAAAATATTATTATTAGGGTTCTTTTCACTAAATAATATTAATCAATTAAAAAAAAAAAAAAAAAAAGCAAGCTCACTGCCCTCGATTCTGGTCTGACTCATCGCGACCTGTCCTTGTATTCCTGAGGAGGTATCTCTATGGAAGTAGATTGCCCAGTCTTCTTTCTAAGGAGTGGCTAGTGGGTTTGAACTGTCAGCATTTTGGTTAGCAGTCAAATGCCTTAGGCACTACATCACCAATTTCTAATACTGTGTTAATCTCTGTCATAAAACATATTCTGAAATTATTATGATGACAGATTACTATGTAATTATCCCCCTCATGCATTTATAACTAAAGTAGAGAATCAAAGAGAAGTAGGTATGGTGTGAAAGACAGACCATTAGTTGGAGTCGAAAAACTGAGTTGAATTTGATTACTATATTGGAAGCTCTGCTTTTGGGACCTTTAGTTTCTGAATTTCATTTTCTTCACCTATAAAAATCACCAATTAATTAAAATGAGTAGATCCTTTCCATCTCTACAATACTAAGTAAGTTTCTTTGATCACTATTACCATGATCTTACTGTTAATAAAAAGTTTACTACTATTTCTATTCTTGTTGATGTCATTATTTCTTCAATACTTGTTTTGTGCCAATCTCTTTGCTAAACACATTTCATGCATCATCTCATCTAACAACAATCTTATGTGAAAAACAAAAACAAGGAAAAAATGATAATTATAATCAACAGACTAAATTATTTGGTATTTACAGTATTTCAGTGAACTAACCCTAATTATGTATAGTGTTATTTTGTAACATGATCTTAAACATGTCTATAAATGGAAAAAAAATAAAAAAGGAAACTAAAGTTCAGCTTTCCTAGAATATGAGAGATGGGGGAAGGGAGATCTTCCACATTTCCCACTCCAGTTTCCTCTATTCATCATCTTTTTATGGTAAAAAACCCAATGAACTACAGATTTTATTTATTTATTTTCCCCAAAACATGCAACTGCTCATGACCAAGCTAGAAAACCCTTCTTTTTCCTCATTGTCCTTGTTCTATGTCCTTTTCTTGCAATATCTGCCACCATGCCTCATTGTAATTTGTATGCTTATGCTTCCAGTAAGTCATACCTCCTTTGTTCATAATTTAGTTTCATATTTGCAATATACATATAATAGGAAGCAACTCTATTTTACAGAATCTTTTGTGAACTAGTTAGTATGTCCCAGGAGATAGAATAGCTATTTAAATATTATTCTACAGCTTAACACACTGACAAGTGAAAGGCCTATTTTTTTTTAACCAATATTTTATAAAGTGTCATCCTGGGATAGTATTTCTAGTAACTAGTATTCCTCAAACTAAGAGTTGTAAGTTTAAGTAATCTACCTGTAAAGTGTCTCCCTCTTAGATATTTATAATGTACATCATAATATTAAAGATTCTGGGAATTCTATAATGAATATTTTGGAATTTAAGAGTTAAACAAGTAAACTTACTTTCATGGAATATGATGTTTGTGATTTACTTTTTGTCATACCAAATGAGATCAGTGAAGGTCTCTCTCTCTCTCTCTGTCTCTCTCTCTCTGACTTTACAGAGTGTCCTTATTGCTAGCTTGGTAAACACTATTTAAAGTTACAGAATCACTAATATTATGTAACACATATCTTATTTTATGCTTTGCCACATTGTCTTGTCTTGTGATGTAATATTGTGTTTATTTCAATCTATTTTATTTATATTTCAGATTTGAGTAGAAAGTACTGCTCCAGAACAAAGCACATATTTTATTACACATAATGGGCTACTTCTTCCAAGAAATATTTCTGATTGCAAGCAAATCATGCCTTTTCACACAATTAATGTTTGAAAAACTTAGTGGAGCACAGTATTTTATTTTGTAGCAGATAGCACTTAACCAAGTACATGATGACATTCAATTGGAATAGTACAGCATATTTTTAAAAGCTACTTTTTAATAATAAAAATATATATGATTACATTTAATAATATTAGAAATTAGTTATGTTTATATTACAGAAGAGCAAAAACAATATTTTAATTATCCTTTCTTAACTCTTGTACCTATTATTTTTTGGGGGGGATGGAGGAGAGAATCATGTCTTCTACTATTTCCATAATACCACATTTCCTCTCTAATACGTTAATAAAATAGGCAAAAACTCACCATATTTATAGCGTTCACTGGACCAATGCTATTCACATACATGTCTGTGTGAATTAATGTAGGTTTCACTGTAAAGAGAACCACAGAAATATATGCATATGGAGGAACAGAATATTTAGATGTTTTAGCCTTTGTTGTTCTAGAAATAGATGTATACTAACCAAACCAAAACCAAACTCTCTGATGTCAAGTTGGAACCAACTCACAGCAACCCCTCCTTGGGTTTCCAAGGCAGTATCACAATGGAAGTAGATTGTCCAAACTTCCTTCCCAAGAGTGGCTGGTGAGTTTGAACTGTCAACCTTCTGGTTTGCAGTAACATGCCTTAGGCACTATGCAGTGTGTACTAGAAGTAATTTACTCACAATTCATTTGGTGCCACTCACTAAATACATTATTTAGTGATTTGAGGGATCATTTTGTTTTCAAACAAATTTCTTCATTTTTTTTTCAGCATTCTTAATTGTTAACATTTTTTTTTCTTCAACTCCAAAACCTATTTGGAATTCTAACCTGACATAAAAAAGGTAGAAAAATAACTACTTAGTGATACAGATAAAAATATGCATTAGAAACCTGAAGGATACATAAAAAAGCAACAGCTAAATATAAATAGCTTTTGAAACATTGTTCCCTGTTGATTCCTTTTATAACTACTTTATCTTCATACACCTCTACTTAACACAAAATCAATCTTCCTCAATGACTTATTAGATGTTGTGACTCAACAAATAATATGAGGGAACCATATGGAAACCCATTACACACTTATTTGTCAGAGAGGATGGATATTAAAAATCTGTGGTACAACATCCATGACCAAATACATGTGCTCCATTTTAATTTAACATTTACTAAACAGGAATTCATAATATCATTCTGGGCTTTGATTCAACAAACACACTAGTCTCATCTTTACTAATTTTCCTTGAAAGCACTCTGCTTTTGTCCTCTATGATGTATTGAATTCTTCACTTTCTCCACATACACATCTTTGACTTGGCCTTTTCCTAGACTTTTGACTTTGGGCTTGCCATTATGACCTGCTTTGGCCAATAACATATGGATAGAAGTGACAGTGTGCCAGGTCTGAGCCCACACACAAAGTTGTATGAGTTTCTACTTTCTGTCTAGCTCTTTGCTGTCATCTAGAGAATGGCATTCATAGCTATTCTGCTGGTTCTAGGAATAGTACTACAGAGCGACACTTGGAGAAAACCTGCACTAGATGAGCAGCTTGGCCCAGCCTAGATTACAACACTATTGAAGAAGTGCTATCCTACATAACCTGAACACACTGCCATCGAGTCAATTCCGGCTCACAGTGACACTGTAGCAAAGAGTAGGGTTTCCAAGGCTGTAAGTCTTTACAGTAGCAGATTGTCTCATCTTAATCCCACGGTATGAGTGGTGGGTTCAAATCATTGACATTTTAGTTAGCAGCCAAATGTTTTAACCACTGTGTCACCAGAACTCCTTAAGAAAGGCTAAAGAGATGTTTAATGTTCTGCGTTACTTGGATTTTGCGGTTGATTGTACCATAGCAATAAGTAACTAATATATCTTTTCTTTACCAGTTTCTGCTCGTTTTTCCTCATAAACAGACTTCCACTTTTCTTCTATAGCCTCTGTATGGCTTGTTGTTGTTGTTGTTATGTGGCGTTGAGTCAGCCCCGACTCATAGCGACCCCTCCTTGGGTTTCCGAGGCAGTATCACTACGGAAGTAGGATTGCCCAACCTTCCTTCCGAGGAGTGGCTGTATGGTTTATCTAGGAAAATCTGAATTTTTAAAACTCAAATCTCACTTGGAAATCACATTTCTTCATTTTGAGCTTATCAATGTCTTCCCCCAGGGCAGAATGCTATTTATACATTTTTTGTTCATTTGTTTTCATGAATTATTAAGAAAGTGATGTTTACATCTATGTGGCTCTTGAAATATGCTAAAGTTTGCCTCCAGTGTGGTAGGAATTTGGTGGCTGGTGGGTTTGAACTGCCAGCCTTCTGGTTAGCAGTCAAATGTCTTAGGTACTATGCCACCTGAGCTCTCACACCACACCACAAAATCCTTCAACATACCTCCTATATCTGGCCGAAGTTTATTGTCATATCCTTCCAGCAGGTTGTTTAAGATGACAGTGACATCACCCTCAGGAACTTTTGGAGTCAAGACCCACGTTTTATTAGAAGCATAATCTTCATAGTCATCATCCGATTTTTGAGTAGTAAGGCTGAGGAAAAAAAAAAGTTAAGAAGCAAGCTACACTTACGTTAACTTTTACCTATAGAAGATTGGTGAAAAGCGGAAATGAAACAGGTTTACAATAGTGTATAAAATATTGAAAATTCTCACCTTAGGGTCATTATATTAATTAAAATGCATAGGTAGAGAAAAAATGTATTCATATAAATTCTCCAGTTTTCCAGAATGCACTTCCTTTACATTTATAAATACACCACGTTCTCCAAGTTATTTTTGTCTTTTCCGTTTTTGATTTTCTTTCAGCCCACCTTCCCAGTATCATTAAGGATTTATAGAAATCTAATTTTATGAACAAGATGCTTAAATCATCAGAATGTCTTCTAAGAATTCAAGCAAATTATCTATTTCTTTCTTTGAGAAGTTAACTTGTTCCAACCTATTAATGAAAGTAAGAGACTGATAATTAGATTCACTCCCACAAACCGCCAGACTGTCTCTTCCTTCTCAGTTGAAATACTAAGGAGAGTTCAGTCTTGCTGCCTTTTCTTCCCCCAGGGTGTGTATATGTGTATTTTTCTTTTCCCCTCATTTGCACTGAAGGCTAAGATGGTTAATTTATCTTTGATAGTTAAGAACCTGGTACTCTGATGAAAAATGTACTAAAAGACTTCAAACCACCCTTTATTATAGTACACTACCAGAGCTCCCTTTATTATAGTAGAGAATCCTAAACTAGGAAATTCATAGCGATGGTTAATGTACTACAAACAGAAATATATAATCATCTATTTTGATTGATCAGAAAGCCACATTATAGCTGGTATCTCACTTTTACGCTAACAAACCTGTCAGGAAACTCCCTACTATTGGGTTGGAAACTAATTCTGGTTTTGAAAGGTGATTTGGGATTCCCGTGTAATGTTTTTTCCTCTACCTTGAGTTCTATCCCATCCTTTGCATGAAGATTGTATTATCCAAATCTCGGGGCATACGAACTCTTGAAATGTCTGTCATTTTCATTTTTATCAGTGCTCAGGAGATACGAGTTACTTCTGTGGTTTATAGTGAATTATACAAACACAGAATGAAATTTCCCACTCCATGTTTTATTTCCTTAAATATAGTATACAGGATAGACCCAATCAGATATCATATAATTTTTTGCTTATTTTTCTAAGTATATGATATAGAATAAATTTTGCCAGGTATCAAATCATTGGCACATTATTCTGAATGTGCCAATATTCAGATATATATAAATGCAGAAACACACACACACACACACAAACCAGATTAATTGTATTTCTACCATACTCAACTATCAAGGTAAATGTACACATATAGAAAATGTGTGTGTGTTTGTGTTTGTGTGTGTGGCAGAAGAAAGGTTTTGAAAATGGGTATGAGAGATGATGAAGTTTTCAAATTAATCACTTCCATGGATCAACATATTAATCAATATAGTAACTACCTCTTTTTTTTTTATTATTCCTTTAAAGGTTCACAAATAGGAAACACTATAAAAAAATAGCTGGACATCTTCATAGAACCTAAAATACCTAGTGTTTTACATTTAGTCCTTCAGTTAACATATAAGCTTTAAACAAGCATTGAATTTTATAGTGATCATACAAAATATGATAGATTGGATAAAGTTTCAGCCAGCTTTCAAAGAGAGTGTCCTGAGTTCAGTCACCAAAAAAAAAAAAAAAA
>NW_006921866.1:167991-170251 GCF_000298275.1 Orycteropus afer afer | reverse complement strand
TCTGATAAAAAGAAAAAATAAATCTTCAAATCCCTTCAATAATTCACTGAGAAAAGAATGTAATTTGTCCTCCACAATGGAATATTACAATAATATTTGGTTCATGCAAAAGTGACTTATTATTATTATTATTATTATTATTTTATTGTGATGTGGGAGCAAATTTATAAAGTAGATTCCTTTTCCTCATAACAGTTCAGGAACATTTGATTTCACGGGCTGGTTACAATCCCCAACCATAGAAATCTCCTTGCATCTCCTCCCTATGACCTTTTGATCTGTGCATTCCTGTCTGTCTGGCTTTCCTTCTATGCAAATTCTGCCCTCCTGATGTCTCATGGTGATTGATCTATGGGGTGCATCTCCCTGGGGTAGATGGGTGCATCTCCCCAGGATAGGTGTTCTGCTTACAGATCTTTCTACTACTTGATTGAAGGCTAATCCATGGAAGTGAATCCAGTTGCAACCCCGAAGGATAAATCACGGCCATAGTCTCACAGGTTCCACCAGTCTCTATTCAAATAGTAATTCTGGTCTTTTTTTTTTTTAGTTTTTTTTCCACATTGTTACTCCCACTCTATCCAGGATCTCCAATTTTGATGCCTTTCCAAGTGGTTGACATTGGTAACCAAGCACCATTTAGTTTTTCTGGTCTCATAGTCATATAGGGTGCGGACTGGATGGTGTACCAGTCACTAGGACTGATTGTTTCCATTAATTTTGATTTTCTTCTTTGCCTCAGACAAGGAGAGACCAATAATTTCATCTTAGATGGCTGCTTGATAGTTTTGAAGACCCAGTCACTACTTACCAAAGCAGGATATAGAACAAGATTTTTATGTACTATGTTGCACCAATTGAGCAAGATGTCCCCAAGATTATGGCCCAAGCCCACAGGCCTGGTGACATTCACCCTCAAGGTGTTTGATTATATATGACAAGCTACTCCAATCTTGTCTCCCATTATGTCTGTATTATCTGTGAATATTTTTGAGCACAAAGACATATGTAATACTGTCTTCAGCCAAATCTATCCTTGGTCTTGGGTACATGCCTGTGTCTTTTCAAAGACTCTCTTTCTTCTCTCTCTCTCTCTCTTTTTCTTTTTTTCTGACACAGGCATCCTATTAAAGTTTCTGCCCTGAAGGAGATATGTGTTTAATTATTTGGTTTATATTTTTGGATAATTCTCATACTTACAAATAAATGATCCAAGTGTTATGGTGTTGTATTATTGTTATCTAACAGACCAAATGAATTGAATAGGAGGGAAAATATCCCAAATAAGAAAATTAGGGATAATTACTTAGAAGTGACCCTATTTTCTAGAAGTGTGCCAGTGATTCTCTAAGAGTCACATCTACTATATGCCAAAACAATGACCAAAATGGTCAAACTCATTATTTCATGTAGAAAGGACTGTTGCAAAGTTTTGGCAAGATGACAGAATAGGTAGACAAGCTACAAAGACCCTCCACAACAAAGTAATGAGAAACCAGTTGAAACCGATACAGAAGACGATCCTGGAACCTTGAGCTTTGAAGGAAAAATAAAGAAGTGGGTTAAATATCAACTAGTGGAAGAACCTAAATGAAGACATTGAGTAAGGAGACAAACAAAGCTGCAGTCTGCGGCTGTCCTGAGGGCATATCCATTTTGATTATATCACAGTAACAACCTAAGAATCAGCTCTGCTCACTAAAGACTGCATGAATAGATATATGCACACCCACGTTCATCGCAGCACTATTCACACTAGCAAAGAGATAGAAATAACCTAAGTGTCCAACAATTGAAGAATGGATAAACAAACGGTGGCACATACACACAATGGAATACTATGCAACCCTAAAGAATAAATTTGTTGTTGTTGTTGTTGTTGTTGTGTGCCCTCAAGTCGGAGCCAACTCATAGCGACCCCTCCTTGGGTTTCCGAGGCAGTATCACTACAGAGTAGATTGCCCCATCTTCCTTCCAAGGAGTGGCTGGTGAGTTTGAACCACCAGCCTTCTGGTTATCATTCAAGTGCCTTAGGCACTATGCTACCAGAGCTCCCAAGAATAATGTAGAATTTGCAAAACACCGACCGCATAACGTGGATGAACTTGGGGGACATTATGCTACTGTTCTAATATTGTGTTAGTTCACTACTGTAAAAAGTCAAGGGAAGATTTATATATAGAAGGAAATTTTCTTTGTTGGTTACCAGAAATGGGGATGAAGGGGAGGGAAAATTTCTAGATAGGTTGAAATAAAAAAG
>NW_006921866.1:154476-167891 GCF_000298275.1 Orycteropus afer afer | reverse complement strand
ACCAAAGATTATTAGTGATTAACAGGGGTAGGAAATGGTGGCACAACATGAAAACTGTAACCAATGTCCCTGAGCTATAAATGTGGAAGTTGTTATGTTGGCAAATGTCTTGATGTGTATGTTTTCACCATAGTTTTTCTTTTTTAAAAAAAAATAAGGTCTGTCACACAGTTTTTCAACTTCAGCATGTGTACTGGATGTTGTTGTTGTTACGTGTCGTCGAGTCGGACCTGACTCATAGCAACCCCTTCTTGGGTTTCCGAGGCAGTATCACTACGGAAGTAGATTGCGTCATCTTGTGTACTGGATAGAGATCAGATAATATAGAATAGAGAAATTAAGAACATAATTTTGAAATTTAAAAAGTACTGGGTCTGCTTTCTGAATTCATGTCCTACTTGTTCACTTACTATTTTATAATGTTTATCACATTATTTAACTTTGATAAGTTTCAAAATTCTCATTTTAAGAATATAGATAATACTCATTTACATTTGTGTGTAAAGTTAAGATGATGCTTAGAAAGCACAGTGCTTGACACACAGCCCTGAAAATAGGTCCATTATAATTGTTGTCAGAAAGTGACCACTGATGGATTTGTAATGACACTTCTAACTGTGTAACTAAAACCTGACTCTATGGAAGCTGCTTCAAGCCTATGTCCAATATGGGCTGACAAGAACTAAAATCAGATGCTTTCCAGGAAGGAAAACAATGAACCCCTATGTTATAAATAAATGAAGGTTTTATTTTATCTCCAACCCCCCACCTACCTGAGGTGAGGCTTAAATTAAAGGGGTTGATACATAGGCTGGGATGGTTTCCAGATTTGTCTAAAAAAAATAAAAAGAAAAACAAAGCAAAAAAAGACTCCCATTCATTGTTGCCTGTTTCTCTGGGATTAGAGGTGTGCTGTCCAGAAATGATGAAGTCTACCAGTCAGATGAGGTATTCTATGGTATTCTAAGGTACGGGAACTACACAAGAAGGCCTGGACAAAAACAGATTGATTATGGTCCAAGAAAATTGAGTTGACAGATGAGTGGGCTGAGAATAATCATAAACTTGGAACTTCTGTTAAAGGTATCTATTCTTGTATAAGCCTTTAGGAATTATTACTTCTCTCCTTTTTGGCTTAATACTCAAGAGGGAAGAACTTAAAATTATTTTCAAATTAACTAACAATATTTTAAAAAACATTGGAGGATCTGTTTGATAATTTATGAGAGACAGTGCTAAAAAAGTTTGTGTAGTTTTCATATCTGAAGCTTTAAAAAAGTTCTTAAGAAAGCATTTGATTAAGAGCTTTGGACCAGCAGCATCTGCATCAGTTGGGAGCCTGTTAGAAATGCAGAACCCTTGCACCCACTCACACTCTAAATCAGAATATTTATTTTAATCAGATACTCGCATGAGTAATATGCATATTATAATTTCATCATTTAAGTCATAGAGTATTTAAGCCAGGGATGGTATGTAATCCACACTCTGTGTGAGTGTGTGAGTGTGTGTTTTGGAGTGAGGTTTTTAAGAAAACAGATCAATAGTTTCTGCCCTCGACCTAAATTTGAATCTCCATAATTTTGATCATTCATTTTTGTTTGCATCTTCAGTTTTATGCACAGTTTAATTTTTACAATGAGAGTATTTCATGTTTGTAGTCACAAACAAACAAAAATATATTTAGAAAAGGGTCACTTGTAAAAAAGAAGAAAAATACTGAATTAATCTTATTCAATAGAATGTTGCTCATAATTGATATAGAAGATTCTGAATATTTAAATTTTGGCACATACTCCTGATGCTTACTACTCTGAAGCTTAATCACACAGTGTATGAAATTTTAATTTGTAATCCACATGTTTTAGATTCTGATAGATTGGTTAAGGCTTTAAGGTTATTGGGGCAGGGAAATCCAGACTCCTAAGGCAGTGCAACAACAAATCTCATTTTATTGGATGAAAATAAAAGCTGGCATGTTTTCATTCAGTTATTTTCCAATCCATTGGTGTTTAGCATCATAAACACTGAACTTGTTTTTTCTTTCTTGGGCACAGGTAAGGAACTAATTGAATTTAAAAAATAAAAACACATTTACTTTTATGGTTAATGTGTTTTTTAAAGACCAAAGTAGTGTTTCATTCTACTTTAACGGTATTTCCACAAATATTTTGTTGGCACATGTTTTGGCTTAATTTTATTTTATGGATAAAATGTAGTTAAATGCAGAGTATTTTATATGTTAAAATAAATCTCCCAAAACATAGAGGCCAGCAAAATTAAACCTAGGAGTATTTTCCATTAAAAATCTCCATGCATTAGATTTTCTGCTATTATTATTATCTCTATTATGAATATGTACTGTTTATATCTCAAAAATCTCTATTCTTTTCTGTTGTCATTCTCCTGGAGATCCCATGCTACAGAAATTCCAGTCAGACCATAGAATTCCACATGTCAAAAGCATCTTTAATCTGAACAAACTCTCTGGTAACATGATTTGGTAATCTGACTTCAAGTATCAAAATATTCACACTCTCAGGGGCTGGATCTCAGCCCAATAGTAAACAAGATGTACACACAGACCACTCAATCCAGGGTAACATACCACATACTCCATGGAAAAGCATCCCTTGGAGCAATAGACCATGGTGTACCAGAGGGGTAACATTCACATGGAGGAAATGCAGGACACACAAGAGTGTATAACTATGAGGGGCATGGGGGAAGGGGGGTTACTGGGCAGGGGGAGGAGAGTGGGTTAGAATTGGGCATGGGAAAACTGAGCATCTCATCTTGAATGCTACACTCTCACATGAAATGTTTACAATAAATAAAATTAAGTCCATAAGTATGTTGACCTCATACAACAAAAGTTTGTTTATCACAGGGAAGAACTTAGACATTACACTTTATTTGTTATTAGAGTACAATGACATAGTGACAGATTAAAACAATGCAACTCTTAGAGCTCATCCAAAAATATATAGAAGGCCTATATTTCTTGTAAGCTTCTGACTGTGGAAATACAAGACTAATTTAACCATAAAAGATGTGCAAACTATCAAAACTCATGTCAGAGAAAGGTATAATTATTTATTATTAAGAAACATACCAAGGAAGAAATCCTTTTCATTTGTTCATTTATTTGATAGTTATTATGTATTAAGGATACATGGTGTCCAGCACACACTAAATATTTAAAATTTCTTAGAGTTCTTTTAAAATATGGCAGTACTCAAACCTTTCTTCTTGAGAAACTGATTTAATAGTTCCTTGGAAGGAAGGTTGGGCAATCCTACTTCCGTAGTGATACTGCCTCGGAAACCCAAGGAGGGGTCGCTATGAGTCAGGGCCGACTCGACGACACATAACAACAACAACAACAAGATGAGACTAAACCAAATCAAACCAAACCCACTTCCACCAATTGATTCCAACTCACAGCAACCTCCATTGAGTTTCCAACGTGGCAACTTTTACGGAAGTAGATTGCATCATCTTCCTTTCATGGAGCAGCTGGTAGCTTTAAAACACCAGCCTTCTGGTTAGCAGACAAATGCTTAAGGCACTGTGCCATCAGAGATCTAAGACAGTGCTATTCAGGTCATTATAAGGTGAAGCCAGAAGTAAAAGCTACTGCTAGAGATTGCAGGTGCTCTGGTAGCATAGTGGGTAAAGCATTCAGAAACTAAGAAGAAGACCAGTGGTTTAAACCCATCTGCTCCATGGAAAGAAGATGAGGCAATCTACTTCTGTAAAGATTTACAGATTTGGAAATCCAATGGGGGTTGCTATGAGTTGGAATTGACTTGATGGCAATTGTTTTGTTCTTGTTGTTTTGTTTTGTTTTTAGCAAGAGATTTTGGCAGAACCACTTGGAGTTTTTTTTTTTTTTTTTACTAGATTAAATAATCACTTTGATAACTACCCTTAGACCATTCAAAAGTTGTTTGCTATAATGCTTCAATGTACACTCAAATTCAAAATTATATCGTTGTTGTTATGTGCCATCGAGTCAGACCTAACTCATAGAAACCCCTCCTTGGGTTTCTGAGGCAGTATCACTATGGAAGTAGATTGCCCCATCTTCCTTCCAAGGAGTAGCTAGTGGGTTTGAACCACCAGCCTTCTGGTTAGCAGTCAAGTGCCTTAGGCATTACACTACCAGAGCTCCTAAATCCTCACTATTTATGTCCTATTAATATCACCATTTACCAGTACTTGCTAAAGCTCAGAATACCTGCTTTTTGCACACACATGTACACACACATTTTTAAGGATACATAGGCATGATATTATGTATAAAAGACATCGAAGCACTAGAGTATTATTCTATTTTTAATTTTCTTTCAGCACATCTAATTATGTTAAAGACAAAGTCTCAGTTTATTTCTAATTTGTGTTCACCCACTATCAAATTTGCTAAACTACTTTCTTGTGACAGCAATAACAAGCTCAGCACTTCTCTTAGGCAATAATATATAATTAAAATGTAATAACATGTTTCTGATTTCATTGTATTTTCTTTGCAGTTGCCTTTTTTATGGAAAGTGACACTGATTTTCCAGTTTTTATGAAATACTTTTATCAAATTAAATGAATTTATAAAATGATTATGTTAACATATCACTGGCTTTATGCAAAACATTAAGTAAATAAATAATCAAGTGTTACTACACTGTGACATAAACCATACACATGAAAGAATTTAGGGAAAACTGCCATATAGACTTAGATGTCTCGATCCTTCAGCTAATCAGCATATATTTTGAGATTCTATTTCATGCAGAACAGATTTTCAGATGGAAAGAAGTTCAAAGTACAATGCTGATATCAAAACACCTTTCATCTATTTGAGGAGAAAAAACAAATACATAAACAGCTAGGAAAATGTGACACTTAGATAACAATGCAAGACAATAACAAAAACATTGTCACATGGTAGAACATGACTAATCTCTGTCTGTCAGCATCTGCAACTTGATATCAAGGTTATTTCTATCTATGTTTCTCTGTATTTGTTTCTAAATCTTGATATATGTGGGCAAGAAGAATTTTTTTTTCTCCAGAACAAAAAACATTTTTAGAATGCCCATATTCCACAGGAAAAAAAGAGAGATTTTATATATATATATATATATATATATATATATATATATATATAAACATGCAAAGTTTTTTGCATATTTTCGGAAAGAACACAGATGGATAGAACTTTCTCGTTATCCATGGACCAAAGGCTTAACTTTCCTATGTTTAGGATAATTTAATGGTTACTGAGAGTAATTCCATGAAAATCAAGGCTGGTTCTATTCATGAAATATCTTCACATACTGTAATACATGCAAATGTCTCGATTCCAAATACACTGAGAATTCATGTCACTACTCTGTTCTACCTGGAACAGGCAATAAAATATTTAAATTTCATTTTAATATTCAAGTATTTGGAATCATAGAGCTAATTCTTATACAACACTGAAATAATTTTCACTTTCATACTGGTATCTTACGAACATGTGTGCTTAAACCTAAATAGCCATAATTTTTGAAACTTTTTTTTCCCATTTCTTTTCTTCTCCTTTGTCTCTTTCTTATCTAAAATTGTGCTATGGCTTTGATGGAGGTATGTAGTGGGATCATATCATAGCTTTCATTTGTATTCACTTAATGGTGAATGATCAACAACTTAGATGAATCTCAAAGGTATTATTTTGAGTCTACAGTATGATCCCATCTCTATGACATTCTTAAAAACACATACTATGGCAATAAATAACAGATTAGTTTTTGCCAGTGATTAAAATGAAGTGAGGGTATGACTACAAAGAATTAGTAAGAGGAAATTTTTTGGAGACATAGAACTGTATACCATCCTCTTTTGTGTGGGGGTTACAACAATCTATATATGAACAAAAAATCACTGAACTGTACACTAAAAAAGTCAGTTTTGTCGGCAAGTTCATTATGTTGGACCAATGGCACCCTTGGCATAAAATAGCTACAAAACAATCTTCACAGGAATAAATACTTACTCTGGACTGAGCTTTGTATATCCCATGACAGATTCAAATGCCAAGAACACCATTAAGGGATTAGAACAAAGGACACTGTCCTCATTTGGACCACCAAATTATATTTCATCAGACTGAAGGACACACTTTACAACCGACAAGGGGCATCATTGGTCAAGAAACATCATATTAAATGGACATATGATGTCGCATACCACCCTCAGAGTGATGGTTTGATAGAGAATTGGAATAGGCAATTTAAACAGAAGGAAGATGGGGCAATCTACTTCTGTAGTGATACTGCCTCAGAAACTCAAGGAGGGGTCGCTATGAGTCGGGTCTGACTCAACAGCACATAACAACAACAACATCTAAAATGAGGGAGATAAAAAGGCATGAAGGGTTGGATCACATGCTATGGTATTTAGGGTCATGTGTCAGTTTGGCTGGGCCTAGTTATGAGTAGCTGGGCAGCTGGAAGTAGTTATTTCTCATGATGAGATGGATAATCAACTCCGTGGTGAAATCTACTGGAGCAGATGAGTTGCTGCCTTAGGAATGTGGTCTGCTTCAAGTATGTAAGAAACAACTTAGAGGAAGCTCTCTAGTTTTTGTCATGCTTAGACCCTGCATGTAGCCAAGTCTTCATCTAGCAGCCTGCCATGTTTCCTGCTGATCTTAGGACTGTCTCTAGACTTGAACTATTGGCCTGCCATGTAGTTTGGTAGTATTGAGACTGTGACATTTTATTTATCGACCTTGGGTTTTTTGTCCTCAGCAGCCAGCAGCTGTCTGAATGAAGAGACACCCTAGCTCCAGTGGGCCAGAAGCAAGTGGCAGAGCTGAAGCTCAGGGTTGAGGGGCTTTCACCCAGCCTCTAAAGTGTGGCATTTTAAACTCAGACTTCTAGCCTTTAAAACCATAAGAGAATAAACTCCTGTTTGTTAAAGCCATCCCATTTGTGGTATATTTTCTATTAGAGTAGCATGAAATAATCAAAACATGTGCCTTCATGAGTAAGTGCTTACTCTCAACATAGGGAGGTAAAGGGAAATCACCACTGGACAGATTCCTATGCCTCTCTGGGGAAGAAGCGGTGGGGGAGGATGCTCGTGTCACTGCAAAATTATTCCCCACATCACCTAAAATTGCTTTTTTTCCTACCAGATGCTGCTGTCCTAGGATCAGAAATGCATCTGCAAGTGCTGAAAGCAGGGTTGATCTCTAAACAAGAGACTGTAACTATTTCCCTGAACCTATGCCAGAATTCCCAAGGGCCTGATGGGTTGTATTGTACCTTTCCTCCATGTGGTAAATTTGAGGTTGCCAGTGCATATTATCCTACTGTCTATTGACTGAGAGAGCCCTTTTAGTATTGTACTTATGTAACCCTACACAATGTAAATGGTGGTGGACTGGGGCTGAAGCACTTGCTAGACTGTTGTCACTACCAACAATCTGGTCTGGCACAACAGCTGAACCTGATGTTCCTTCTAAAGGTGGAAAAATTGGGGTAAAAATAACAAATGGAAAGAAGAAATAATAGCTGAAGACAGAGCAATGAATAAAAGGGTTATACAGTTGGAAAATACTAACATGCTAATAACTCAAAAGAAACTACATTGGAATACTCTTTTCTCAGGTACATTTTATCAGAGACCACAGAGGATGAAGCCAAGATGACTTTTGGAGAACTTGACCAGATCAGATGGATACCTGCAGTAGATCTGAATGTCTGTTTTATGAGTGACCTCACAGTAAGAACTTTTTTTGCCCTGTTGAAGTACTGATGACTGTTTTGTACTGGTATAAAGGTTGGGAGAGGAAGGTTAATCCTTCATGTATGAAATGTCCAGTGGCTAGAAGAATCAGAGTATGGCCCACAGTGAAGTGAATTTCTTAATATGACCCTTCTAGCCATAGACTTTGTGACTCTTACACAAATGAGTAAGATTATGCATATCCCATGAAGGGTATTGCACAGCTTGCTGCTAATGTACATAAAGTTTATGGGACCTATGATGGCTAAGGTTATGGGTTGACTTGCCTTGGCCATGATTTTGGTGGTTTGGCAGTTATGTAATGATAAATCATCCTATCCTCCATTTTGTGTTCTATGAAATTATCCTCCATTTTGTGATGTGTTGTAAAGTTTAGCCTCTATACCTATGATTGTGGTCCCATTTGAGAGTGAGTTGGCTATTATGTTAATGAGGCAGAATTAAGGTTGGATACATCTTTAGTCATCAACTTACTAAAGGGTGTGACTCATGTCACTACCTTTATTCCAGTCACCACCTTTACCAAAATTATTCAAGTCACATCCTCTACCAACTTGCTCATGTAGGAGGAGTTTCCTTGGAGTTATGATGTGCATCTAAACTACTCTTACATATTCCCTTTCTTGCCCTGGATTCAGTAACTGGCTTGTCATCAACTGACTTCTTCTTCTTGAGCTCCCAGTCTATTGTCTGTCCTGTTGATTTAAATTTGTGAGCCCCTGAAACCATGTGAGTCAAAAGAAGTCTCCATCCTGGTGCCTGGCCCTCAGATTTGGGAATTGCCTGCCTCTACAACATAATGAGTCATTTCCTTCACAGTCTGTGATTTCTATGAAATGTTGCAGCAAATTACAGAACCCAAATACAGGAGGGAAAGTACTGAGGGGAGGAGTAGTGGTTGGTATTGGAAGTGATGGATTGATACAGCATTTAGAAAATGTAGACATTTGGGATATCTTTAACCTTCATATCATAGGAACCAGCTTATAAGATAAATTATTCATTCACATTCTATAATTTAGATGACTGAATTTAATCAAACTATTCTCTAATATGAAATTTTGTGAAATTTCCTGACATTGAATATGAGGTAATTGAATCTAAAAGTTTAAAATTTTCCTGTAGAGAAATAGAATTTAATTAACAAAATTGTGCTGTGGTTTTCTTTTTTATTAATTTTATGCTTAGATTTTTGTATCTCTTTCAGTTGTTGTTTTTTTTTTTTTTTTTTTTTTTTTTTTTTTTTTTTTTACTGTATATTACCTTCCTGGCTCTGTTGTACATAGATTAAACACAACAACATATTTGGGATAAGAAATAAATGCCCTTTTCTTAATTTTTCTTTTCAAAAAACCAATCATCCAATTAAGTATCCCAAAACCTACATTAATTTTGAATTTGGAAATGGACTTTGCCATTTTTTAAAAGCAAAGTAATGTATATTTACAAAACTGTCTGCTTCAGCGTATTTGTAAAATAAAGTGTAAAAAAAAATCACAATGCTGTAAAAAATCACTATGTTTCAATTAATTAGTATAATATCAGAATCACTAGCTAATTTTTGGTCTTGTTAGGTTCTCTGTCAAGATGTGTGGTGCTATGTGTAACTCTAAGGCTGTAGGACTTAGAGTTGCATATAACTGCCAAGCAAGTGAAAATGGATAGGCAAACTGCAAGCCTCACCATTACTAAAATCATATAGGCACACTTCTTCCTTAAGGATGAAACTAATGGTATTATTACATAAAGAATACGAATACCACCCCAATCCAAATCTCTTCCCTAGAATATAGCTCAAATGTTTCATTATGACAAGACTATGTATTAGGAAGCAGCTACTTGCTTATCAAAATCTAACCCTTGACTTTTTCTTCCTTGCCATTACCCTCTAACCACCTAGACCTTATTTCAGTTCTCAAATCCCATTAAGGTCTTTCTTCTCTCAAGACCCTTGTATTTGTGGTATCTGTGATGAAGATAGAAGTTCTGGTGGTGGCATAGTCCCTAAGCCATTTGACTGCTAACCAGTAGGCTGGCAGTTCGAACCCACCAGCCACTCCTCAGAAGGAAGATTGGGCAATCTACTTCCATAGTGATACACCCTCAGAAACCCAAGGAGGGGTTGCTATGAGTTGAATCCAACTTGCTGGCCGTAAGTTTTTTTTTTTTTTTCCTTCTTCCATAAAGATATTTTTAATGCATTTTATTGAAATACAATTTACATACAGTAAAATACACAAAACTAAAGTGACATGGGTCAATACATTTTTTTTTCACTGTTCCCGCCCACCCTTGGCAACCAACAAATAAAGTTTCCTTCCATATATAAACCTTTCCTTGACCCTCCATAACAATGAACTAATACTATATTTGTCCTTCTGTGACTGACTTATTTTACTCAGCATAATGTCCTCCAAGTTCATCCATATTTTGCGGTGTTTTCCAGACTCTGCGTTATTCTTTAGTGCTGCAAAGCATTCTATCATGTGTATGTACCATAGTTTGGTCATCTACTCTTCTGCTGGTGGGCACGTAGGTTGTTTACATCTCTTTGCTATTGTAAATAGTGCTGTGATGAGCATGAGTGTGCATATATCTGTTCCTGTCCTGGCTCTCACCTCTCTAAGATATATACTTAGTAACCGGATTGCTGGGTCAAATGATATCTCCAATTCCAGCTTTCAAAGGAATCACCATTTTCCTTTCCACAGTGGTTGTATCATGTCACAGTCCCACCAGCACTGTATGAGAGTCCCAATCTCTCCACATTCCCACCAGTATTTGTTATTTTCCATCTCGTTGAACCTTGCCATCAGTGCTGGGGTGAGAAAATATCTCGTTGTTGTTTTGATTTGCATCTCTCTGATGGCCAATGATTGTGAGCATCTCTTCATGTATTAGCTGACCACCTGAATATCCTGTGTGGTAAAGTGTTTATTCATGTCTTCTGCCCATTTTTCAATTGGATTGTTAATTCTTTTGATGTTGAGGCATTGGAGTTTTCTATAAATCTTAGGGATAAGTCCTTTGCCAGATATGTAATTATTGGCAAATATGAATTTGTTGCTGTTATTTTTGTTATGTGTTTTTTTTTTTTTGTGTGTGTGTGGTGCTGATCTCTTTGTTCCATATAATTTTCTATGCTGAGCTTGTTTTGTTTATGAATCGTGTTATCACTTCCTTTGTTGCTATTGTTTTAGTATTTGCTAAATATTTGTGCTGGTCCTCTTTTTTATTTTGATGTGAAGGTTTACCATTTTTCTTTGAGGTTACCCTGTGATTTATAGTTTTCCTCCCAAGTTTAGAACAGTCAGTCCGTTCTAACTTGTAGTTGTCTTTACATCTCTACCATCTAAAAGTTCTGTAACGACAGTTTTTTTTCCCTCTTTTTGGTTTGTAGTTGTCCTCATTTTTCAATTGATGTCTCTGGTTCCCTGTTTACTATCTTGTAAGCTTATTTACTTTGGATACTTCCATAGCTGTGTTGGTTTCTGGGTTATGTCATGTGTGTTAATGGTCAGTTGTTGTTGGCTATTGTTGCTTCTTGGTCCAAAGGACTCCATTTAGCATCTCTTATAAAGTTGGTCTGGTTTTATCAAATTACCTTAATTTCTGCTTATCTGGAAATGTCCTAATTTCATCATCATATCTGAGGAACAATTTTATTACGTATATAAATCTTGGTTGGAAATTTTCCTCTTTCAGTGTTTTATATATATGATCCCATTGTCTTCTCGCCTGTGTGGTTTCTGCACAGAAATCAGAGTTTAGTCTTATTGGCTGCCCCTTGTGGGTAACTTTTTGTTTTCCCCATGCTCCTCTCACGATTCTTTATTTGTCTTTGGTTTTCATGAGTTTGATGATGATATGTCTTGGTGATTTTCTTTTGGGGTCTGTCCTGTTTGTAGTTCATTGGCTTTCCTGAATGGATATATTCTCATCTTTCATCATATCAAGAAGTTCTCTTCTGACAAATCTTGGACAATTTTGTCAGTGGTTTTATTTTTCTCTTCCTGTTCTGGAATTCCAATGAAATGTAGGTTATTCCTTTTGATGGTATCCCACATGAACTTTAGGCTTTCTTCATTTTATTTTATTTCTGATTGATCCCTTTCCAAAGAAGTATTCATGTATTTGTCTTTAATCTCATTAATTCTGTCTTCCATTGCATCAATTCTACTCTTTTGCCCTTCCAATGTGTTATTTATTTCTGACTATTTAGTATTAATCTTCTGGATTTTTATCTGTAGATTTAGAATCATTTCTAATTTTTCATGTATTGTCATTTTGTTCTTGTATTTTCTTCCAAAATTCTTCTAGGGTTTTTTTCTCTGTTTTCCTTGATCTGTCTCTCAATCCTTTAAAGATACTTTAATATAATTTTGAATTCCTTATCAGAGAGTTCCAATGCTGCTTCTTCCTCAGGGATGTGTTTTGGGTCTGTATTCTGGTCCCTTGTTTCTTCTGCTTTATCTAGCTTCTCTGTGTGGTTTGTGATGCTCTGTTGTCTCTGAGGCATTGTGATATTTTTGTGTTTATATTTAATTGGTGATTGTATGTTGGAGTGACTTGCCCACGATTTTTGTTTTCTTTGTATGTTATCTACACAAGCAGGACACCATTCTGTGCTCCTCTATTCACTAGTTGACAGCACTTATACACTCACCACTTGTCTCCTTTCCTGTTGTCAGCCTCTTGTATGTCTCTGCCAGCCTTGGCAAACAAAGCCTATTCTTAGGTCCTTAGAATCCAAATGAGAATGCTATGGATGCCACTTGTAAAGATTCAAAATGGTTGCTCCTTCAATCACTTTAAATATCCAAAATGCCTTCCACCTGTAAACATTCAAAATGGCTGCATCCTCAACCACTTTAAATATCCAAAATGGCTGCCACTTATAAACAATCAAAATGGCTGCACTCTCCAGACAGCAGAAAGTCAACAGCCCAGGTTGTCTCCCTCCTTGCTGTTTCCCTTCCTAGTCATAGGCCACCAGCACAGTCGTCCCTGCAGCCATTGGTGACCAGGGCTGATCTTTAGGTCAATTCTCAGGTTTCAACACCACTTGGAAATATTCAGGCTGTTGGTCCTGTCAGAGTAGCTGACAGTCCACAGCTCTGATCATCTCTGTACTCACTGTTTTCCTTGAGGTTTTTCCACTAGTTGGTGCCTAACCCACTTCTGTATAGTTCCTTTCAAAGCTCAGGGCTCCAGAATTATCTTCTGTACCTCTGTCAATTGATTTTTCTTTTCTTTTCTGAAGAGGGTCTGTGTTGCTTGCCTGCCTATTCCTCCATCTTATTGGAAGTACCATGAGTTTGTTTTTTTTGTTTTGTATGATAAGGATGGTCTTTCCTTCAATCTTGACTGGTTCTTTTCTTTTCCTTATAATCTTAACTTAATAACTCAGAGTGTTTTTTCTGACCATCCCATCTAAATTCTTTTTGCCTGATTTCCCCATAACACCACACTTTTTAGTTCTTTCTTAAAACTATGACTATTTGATATTTATTTGTTTACTATCTTGCTCCCCAACCCTGGTGACTTCAAGGTCAGAAAGGATAAAGAACAGACCTTTCTCATTATTTTATGTGGATTTATAAGTTTTTTTTTTTTTT
>NW_006921866.1:125086-153356 GCF_000298275.1 Orycteropus afer afer | reverse complement strand
ACCAGCCATCTGGTTAGCAGGCAAGTGTCTTAGCCACTATGCTACCAGAGCTCCCATTGCACCACTAGGGTTCCTTAACACAAATAAGTGCACATTTAATTTTGGGCTACTTTCTGAAAACATGGTAGATAGGAAATAAACAAAATTTGTTCACAAAATAGAAAGGAATTCAGAAGGGCACATTCTAGTCACCTAAAACAGAGTGGATAACACTTTTCTCCAATGTCCTGCATTATTTTCATCAGTATTTTTCTGATATATTTTAATACTTAAACATGTGTTAAGAATCTGCCTGAGAGACTACTTACAGCCTGCAGCCAGGAAGAATAAAATCAAATGAGGAAATTTCTTCCTCTCCATGTGACATTGTTTATATTGATGCTGATTCTTCAGAGAAATCGAGCTTCCAACGCAGATGGTGTAAGATCTGCAAATATGAACTCCCATCTTGGACATTAGAAATCTGTTAAATAGCCTTTGCAGCAAGGGCACCTAGAAAATCAGACTTAACCATGGTACATGGTTGGAAGAGTATCTGAGAGCCCACATATCCTTGGCTGTATAGCTCTGAGGTTATTTTATTTATTGCTTATTTTTATTATATAAAGGATTTCAGTAATGTGATATAAGTAGGAAAGTCTGTTTCTTTTTGTTTGTTGTTGAATATTTTTAATGCTCCAAATACATTAATTAGTTTATTTGCAAATTATTCACTTTGTTAGCTCTATTTTTAGCGATTAATTAAAAACATGTCTCAAATCCTGAGACATCTCTCAGATACTGAGTCCATATCAAAGACTACAAAGTTCAAAATGAAAAGGAATAAGAAGCTCTGAAAGAACTACATGCAAAGAAAATGAAAAATGAAAGTAGTGTTTTGAGGAACTCTAATGAAAATGAGTGTAGCAATATAGTTATGTATGATGGAGAGGCTGCCAGAGATCTGTTCCTGAAGGAACATATTGAGTGATCAAATGCCCAGTTTTCCTGGAAGAACTCCAATTGACACCTGTGGTCCTGGCACAATTACTGATATTCACACTGTCACTCACAAAAGTATATCACTTTGTATAATGAATATAAGGTAACATTAATGATAATTCTAGTAAAGAAGATTGAATCTTATCTTATGGATAAAGAGAAGATATTGCAAAGCTTTAATGTGATAGCAACATGGACCATATTTTTGTGGCTAAGAAATAATTCTTTAATGAAATTATCTTTGTTTGCAGAAGAAAATAGATATATAGAAAATTATAAGTAATCTGCAAAAATAATTAGAAGTAATAAATGAATTTAATAAGATTACAGGATACAATGTTCATATAAAAATAAATTGAACATCTATATAATAGCAATAAACAATTTGAAAACAAACTTCTAAAAGATATCATTTAAAACAAAAATACTAAGAATAAACTTAAGAAAAATATGCAAGATCTCTGAATTGAAATATCCAGTAAGTTTTTAAGGAGAATTAAATGGTACCTAAGTGAATGAAAGATAAAACATGTTCATAGATTGGAAGACTTAAGATTGTTAGTATGGCAACACTTTGTAACTTGGTTTTTTTATTTAACACCATCTCAACAACAACATAGCACTGTGCTTTGTTTTGTGGATATATATATATATATATATATATATATATATATATATATATATAAATGGAAATGCAAAACATCTAAAATAGACACAGTTACAATCTTGGAAAAGGAAAACTATATTAATGATCTGCTTTACCTGGTTTTAAGAATTACAAAACTAAAAATTACAATGTTCAAGGTCATATAGCATTGGTATAAGAATAGACAAATAGATTGATATAATGGATATTAATCTAGAAAGAGATCTGTACATATATGTTAATAATGTTTTGACAAAGATACCAGTGTAAATGAGAGAAGAAAAATCTTTTCTAAAATAGGGCTAAACAAATGGATTAATGTATAGGAAAGATGAATCTCAATCCCTAACATATATTAAACAACAAAAATAATAATTTTAAAAGGATAATAAATATCAATGAAAACCTAACTCTCTGAATCCTCTGAAAAAAACTATCTTTGCAACATAGAATGATGCAAAAATCTTTTAGAGAGGAGGAAAACAAAGAAAAACTAACCATAATAGGGGAAAAAAAAGGAAATTGGACTTCACAATTAAATATTTTTGTATGACCTTCCTCTTATGGCCTCCTAACACTTCTCTTTTCCTCTCTCTCTGTGCTCCACTTGCTCTTTTTCTTCTTTCACATGAATAGCTCCCAAAGGAAGAAATTGAGGCCTCCTATCAATAGCCATGCTGGAGTGAACTTGGAAATGGATTTTCCAGCAATTTCAGATGACTGGAAGCCCTACCAATAGCTTGACTGTAACAGCGTGAGAGATTCTGAGCAATAATCACCCAGGGAAGCCAATCGTGAATTCCTGATCCTTAGAAAATCCATGAAATAGATTTTTTCTTTTTATCTTGGATTTCTATATTTGGATGACTTATTATATAGAAATGGATAACTAAAACAGAGATAGATAATGCCTAAAGTTGTCAAGTATTTGAAGCAACTTTAACTGTCATACATTAGAAAATTGTTTTGGTAGTTTCCTATAATGTTAAAGTATATCTATTCTATCACTCAATATTTCTCAAGCTGAAAAAACTGAAGAAAAAATTCAAGCCTCAAGTTTCAATATTGAAGGAATCTATGGGCAAAATTGAATGATGCAAGAAGTAATAAGATGTAATACGGAGTCACTGGTACTGAATAAAGAAGTTGAAGCTGCACTGAAGGAATTGACGAAGAACAAGCCTCCAGGAATAGCTGGGGTACCCAATGAGACATTTCAACAAATGAACGATGCACTGTTGTTGTTGTTGTTGTTGTTGTTATGTGCCGTCGAGTCAGCCCCGACTCATAGCGACCCCTCCTTGGGTTTCCCAGGCAGTATCACTACGGAAGTAGGATTGCCCAACCTTCCTTCTGAGGAGTGGCTGGTGGGTTTGAATCGCCAGCCTTCTGGTTAGCAGTCAAGTGCTTTAGCCACTATGCTACCAGAGCTCCTTACTGGAGGTACTTATTCATCTATGCCAAGAAATTTGGAAGACCGCTGCCTGGGCAACTGACTAGAAGAGATCCATATTTGTACCCATTCTAAATAAAGGTCATCCTAAAGAATGTGGAAATTATCAAAGAATATCTTTAATATCATGTGAAAA
Organism: Orycteropus afer afer; assembly: GCF_000298275.1. Lineage (NCBI taxonomy): Eukaryota > Metazoa > Chordata > Mammalia > Tubulidentata > Orycteropodidae > Orycteropus > Orycteropus afer. The sequence goes on along the minus strand of NW_006921866.1, from coordinate 150,140 downwards.
TAAAATTTCATGGAAGAGAATTCAAAAACGGTTGCAGCAACATAAAGACAGGTGACTTCCAGAAATGCAAGCTGGATTCAGAAGAGGATGTGCAATGAGGGATATCATTGCTGATGTCAGATAGATCTTGGCTGAAAGCGAAGAATATCAGAAAGGCACTTACTTGTGTTTTATTGACTATGCAAAAACATTCAACTGTGTGGATCATAACAAATTATGGATAACATTGAGAATGGGAATTCCAGAACACTTCATTGTGCTCATGAGGAACCTATACATAAACCAGGAGGCTTTCATTCAAACAGAACTAGGAGATACTGCATGGTTTAAAATCAGGAATGGAGTTCATCAAGGTTATATATTTTCACCATACTTATTCAATCTATATGCTGAGCAAATAATCCAAGAAGCTGGATTAGGACCTGGCATCAAGATTGGAGGAGGAATCATTAACAACCAGTGATATGTAGATGATACCACCTTGCTTGCTGAAAGTGGGGATTATTCAAAGCATTTACTGATGACGATTAAAGACTACAGTCTTCTCTATGGATTACACCTCAACAAAAAGAAAATGAAAATTCACAACTGGACCAATAAGCAGCATCATGATAAATGGAGAAAAGATTGAAGTTGTCAAAGATTCTGTATTACTTGTTTTCACAATCAACACCAGTGAAAGCAGCAGATAACAAATGAGACAACATATTTGCACTGGGCAAATCTGCTGCAAAAGACCTCTATCAAGTGCTGAAGATGAAAGATGTCTCTTTGAAGACTATGGTGCACCTAACCGAAGACTTGGTATTTCCAGTTGCCTCATATGCATGTGAACACTGGACAATGAATAAGGAAGAAAGAAACAGTATTGATGCTTTTACATTGTGGTGTTGGCAAAGAATACTGAAAGTATCATGGACTGCCAGAAGAACTAACAAATCTGTCCTGAAAGGAGGGCAATAAGAATTCTCCTTGGAAGCAAGAATGGACAGATTTCCTCTCACCTATTTAGTCATGTTGGTGGAAGAAACCATTCCCTGGAGAACGATATCATGCTTGGTGAAGTGGAGGATCAGCAAAAATGGGGAAGACTCTCAACAAGATGGATTGACACAGTAACTACAATGATGAGCTCAAGTATAGCAAGGAATTTGAGGCTGGCACAGAACCCAGGAGTGTTTTGTTCTGTTATATGTAATGTTGCTATGAGTCAGAGCCAACTAGATGGCATGTAACAATAGCAACAACAAGTGATCCTGGTGGTATTTGAAACACCATGGGTATAGCCTCCAGTCTCACAGCAACACACAACTCACCACAGCATGACAAAATGACAGACAGTGATGGACAACAACATCACCCAATAATTTCACCAAGTGAAATGAAAACATCCCATAAAAATACTTGTACAATATATTCTCATGAGCTTTGTTAGGCAGCTGAAACAACAACTTAGGTGACAGAAGGTAGTGATTTTTGTTATGATTAGATCTATAAGGCACCAAAAAAAGAAAAAAAAAAAAAAAGGTTTGTAATTACCTTAAAGCAATCTACTGGCTTGGGTTTTCTCCTTTTGCATTACTCTTCAAGTTTTCACAGGGTTGCTATGAGCCAGAATCTATTCCATCACATTAGGTTTTGTTTGGATTTGGTTTATGCTTCCATTTCACGCTAATATTGTCTTGACCAGTGCAAGTATCAACAAGGCTTAGTTTGAGAAATGAAAGAGTAATTTTGTTCTGAAGTTTGGAGACCATCTTTTCACACTATTTTTAAAGAATAATACAGTTAATGAAGTTGTCTTCAGAAGAAAACTTTATATGTCAGCACATATTCCCTCCTTATACTAGAATCTATTTCACATGTATTGGAACAGTTATTACACTTGTAATAACAATCCACTAGCAATGGATGAGGAATAAAGGCATTGTAGGATTTTAGGGCCTGCTACCATGTTTGCTCATCTCACAGAAGTTAAGAGTCAGAGTATTGAAGAATTAGAAAATTTTATTAAGAAATCCTCTTCCATTGTCCCAGTACTTCCTTTGCTACAATGTAGAGTTTAACAGGGATAAAGTGGCTACTTGAATGTTTAAGAATACTCCTACATAATAAATAATGTCCCTGCAGTAATAACAGCAGCAGCAGCAGTAGCAGCATTAGGAATGCTTACTGTGTGCCAACGACTTCACATGTATTGTAACAACTGCTCCTCAAAATGAGCTTAAAAATAATTATCATCATCCTTTTTTATATGTAGAGGCTGAGACAAAGTGAAGTAAGTTGACTGAGGACAAATAGTAACTGCCAGAGGTAGGAATTCAAGTCCTGTCAAGTCTGTCTTCATAGCTTATGACTTTTATGACTGCACTGTACTATAGGACCTGTTTTCTTGCTTTGTTTTTGTTAGCAGCCTTATATGCTGGACTTAGAGTGACATTACTGTAGAAGATATAGAAAGTTCTTCTTTATTCTTTTTGTAAGAGAAGACAAATTTCAGAGAAAATAACATAAAATATTCATTATTTACTTAACTAAATATGTAAGTAAGCTTCTAATAGGAACAAGGTGCTACTCTAAAAGTGTGGATTTTATTAGTGAACAAAACAGCACAGGCCTATAAGCCCTTATGGATCACGGCTTGTAGCTGAAGGAGATAGAAAAAAAATAAAGTAAAAAATAATAAACAAGTAAATAGTATAATATAAATAGTCTAATTGCTTATTGAAAGGTATAATTACTAAGGAAAAACAAAACAAGGAAAAGGATAAGAGGAATTGTGAGTGCAGTGTTGGGAAGAGTTTGTAATATTATGTGGAATCATCAGAGAAGGTCTCAATGAGAAAGTTACACTTAACCAAAGACTTGAAGGAGGTGAATTATCCAGTGGCTATTTGGGAAAATAGATTACATAGAGAATAGAATGTTAAGTGGAATTTCCCCTATTGTCATCATGGCTAAGTTCCAAGAAAAGAGAAGAATATTATACTCCCATTTAACATGTTTACTGGAAGATTGATAAAAACAGGCAGAACTTCCTGAAGAAGGCCAAAATCCAACCCTGGGTTCCTTATCCTTCATTTACCTGGCAACCATATAAGAGGTGGTTAAGGATGCAATGAGAGAGGATTTTTGTGGAAGAGAGTAGTTAACCTAATTGTAAGAAAAAAAAAATGTGCAATATTATATCTCCTCCTCCCATGACATTTTGAAGATGGTGCAGGACCTAGCCATATTTTGTTTTGTTGTACATAGGGTTGTTATGACTTTACAGCATCGAACAACAACAACAGCCCAGGGGATAATTGTTCCATTGCTATCTCACTTTTAGTGGGAAAAAAAAAGTCGAAATCACTCACAGATTCCTACCATAAAAGACTAATAATAAGGTGATTATCTATTTTTCAACCCAAACAGAAAACTTGTGTATCTTCTTATTAGTGTTCTTTGAACAAAGAGTAGATAGAGAATTCTTAGGAAAATTGTTCTGTATTCTTTAGAATCTGGGAAGTTCAGTGATTCTTTTCTGAAAATGTATAAAAGTAAGTCTGGGTTGAACTACATTTGTGAATCTGAGAAACAAATATCTTCACTTACAGAACTGGATAGATGACTTTTCTAAGTTGTGTTTGTTTTTGGTTTTTTTTTTAAATTTATTTTTATTTCCATGAGATAAATGGATGCCAGAAAAATAACTATTTAGAAACCATACTAAAATGACTACCCATTTTGGAAGACAATGTTAACATAGTCAGTGTGGGTGTATCTTTGGAGTGGAACTGATCAAGTATCATACAGCATGAACCTTGTCAGGGAACACTGCATAGCTGGAGGCCCCCAAAGGTGGGTTGTCAACACAAAATTCACCAATTCCCTTCATAAAAGAACAATTCAGCATTAGGCATCTGCCACACAGATGGCACAAGCAATATCTTTCTGCTTTTTAAACTTTCCTCCCTCCCTCCAACCAAACCTTGAAAAAGCTAAAGGCAGATTAATAAGAGGGGAAAAAAAAAGAAAAAAAAAAAAAAAAACCTCACTGCCATCAAGTCAGTCCCAACTCATAGCGACCCTTCCCTGGGTTTCCAAGGCAATATCACTAAGGAAGTAGATTGCCCACTTGTCCTTCTGAGGAGTGGATAATAGGTTTGAACTACCAGGTTTCTGGTTAGGAGTCAAATGCCTTTAGGCACTGTACCACCAGAGCTCTTTAATAAGAGGGAAAGAGAGAGCCTAACCAAAAAGAGAAGAAATTCTTTCAAGCTGCAGAAATCAGAGATCAGGCATGGTCAGAGGAGACAAAAAGGGTTTAAACGAAGAGACTGAAGGATTAATTTAGTTGAGACTTTAATATTCAAAAAGGAAATGTTCTAAACCCTAACGTGAATGAAATTTTACTTGATAAATTGTTCAGGTGTAGAAAAGAGATATTCAAAAGAGTAGTTTTAAAGAGAAAGTTAATTTCTAGGCTGTACATTTCTACGTCCAGTTCTTTCAATAAATTACTTATAGAGAAATACAGAAAAATTAATTACCGTAATAACAATAATAAACTCACTGCCATTGAGTCAATTCTGACTCATAGCAACCCCTTTTGGGTTTCTGAGGTGACAAGTCTATACAAAAGTAGATTGCCCAGTCTTCCTTCCATGGAGTTGCTGGTGAATTTGAACCACAACCTTCTGGTTAGCAGTCAAATGCCTTAGTCACTATGCCACCAGAGCACCTTAATTACCATAATCACCAGCATAAAACTGAAAGATATTTTAATTAGTAGTAATATCAAAACAAAGAGTCCTTGGGTGGCACAAACTGAATGGCTGGTGATTCAACTCAGCCCAGAAACACATGGGAAGAAAGGCCTGGTGATTTGCTTCTGAAAGTTCACCCCTATGACAACCCTATGGAGCATGGTTCTTCTGGGCACACAAGGGGTCACTATAAGTCAGAATTTCATCTTCCTCCTAATGTTATTATGTTATTATTATATCTCCCTCATAATGTTATGAGTTATCTAGTGCATATTCCAACATTTAAATAGCAATTAGATGTCTTAAAGATATAAGCAATGTTGGCATATATGTTTAAGGTACTTCCCCAAAATAATTAAGTTTTAAAAAAATTACTGAGTTAGAATAAACTGAAGATACCTAAATTTTATAATTTCTGATAACTTGATAAATAAAGTGGCTTTATAAAGGCTATGCAGTGATTATTTAAATAAGTATTTATTGAAATAATTTGTGGTGAAATTAAACCAAGCATGATCTCCTCTAAATGTACACTTAAAAAAAAAGAGAGAGATACCTTTTGAAAATCATTTTTAAAAATTAAAAAAAGAATATGGACTTCTATCAGTAAATAAAACTCTGAAGGAGATGGCTTGCTTTTAAGACCCTCAGAACTTTGCAACACAATGTTGTTGTTGTTGTTATTTGCCATCCAGTCGGCCCCGACTCATAGTGACCCCTCCTTGGGTTTCCCAGGCAGTATCACTATGGAAGTAGGATTGCCCAACCTTCCTTCTGAGGAGTGGCTGGTGGGTTTGAACCGCCAGCCTTCTGGTCAGCAGTCAAGTGCCTTAGGCACTATGCTACCAGAGCTCCTTTGCAACACAATAGGAGGTAGAAATGAAGCACAAAACAAGTTATCAGGCCAATTACCTGAGATGCCCCATGAATGCATGATCCTAAACTCCAAACCAAGGAAACAAATACCATGAGGTTTTTTTTTTTCTTTTGTCATTGTTGTAAACATATCTATTGCACAACTTTTGCCAATTTAACTTTTCACAGACATACAAATTATTGAGAGCAATTACAATAATAGGCTGTGAAATCATACCCTCAACCAACAAAAGAGGAAGGAGAGTCTGGAACAGGAGGATACAGAATGAGTGACTAATTGCCCCCTTGACCACTTGCTACCTTTTCATGAGACCAAAATAATGGATGGTTTGTGACTATTGTAATTGAACACTGTACTGAAAGATTCTACAGAGGAAACCTGATCAAAAGGGGAAAAATGCGGAACAGAATTTTAAATTATCATGGACTCCAGATTTTCTGAAACCATGAAGGCTAGATGAACTCCTGAAACTACTACTCAGAGATAATCTTTAAAACTTAACTGAAAATATTCCCTGAAGTCTCCTTAAAACCAAAAAAAAAAAGGTTTAGCTAGAAAAATATATCTCTTTTGAGCATTGAGCTCTTAAAAACTATCTGTATGGGATCAAATTGACAACAAAAATTTCAAAGCTTAGATAAGAATCTTATGCGACAGTGAATTTATGCTATGGGGGAGGAAAACTCAGAAAATGAGGGTTAGAATGGCTGTACAATTTGAAGAATGTAATCAATGTTGCTGATTGGACATGTATAAATTGTCAAATCGATAGATGTTTTGCTCTGTAAATTCTCAACAAAAACAATAAATAAATAAATTTTAAAAACTGAAATTGCAGTTGAGAAAAAAATGAAAAAAGGGAGTGGCTTGATTCAATCATAGTTTTCACCTGAAATCATCTAGATGTTACTGACTGCACAAATTATCCTTTCAAATTTTCTCTTTTAAGAAGTACTAGGGAAAATCACTTTCCTATTAAGAAGAAATATCCGAAGACAACTTCTAATTTAAAGTTACCTTATTAGTTCTTTAATTTTAGAATAAAATGTATGTTCACGCAACGTCTTTTAGCTAATAAAAAATATTATTTTATGAGATAGACAAGTCATCATCCAAATGTTGGAGATTTGTGTTTATGTGTATGATTATATGGCACCTCAAAATTAGAATGATGATAATTTGATAAGAACTAAAATCTTGTTTGCATATTCTAGTAAAATAAGATGTAGGTGATACTGAAGAAATAGATATGAAAAAAGTAGTTGATAAAATTGTCAGTTAATTACAATTATCTTGTATTATTCTCTTACCAAAGGATTATAAAGTATCAATATTTAAAAAAATGAAGCAGTAAATTCTTATATACATATGTTTATAAATCATAAGCAATATATTTTTAACTCTATGCTAAAACATTTAAAAAATTCACTCTGTTCTTGATTTTTGTTATGCCTTAATGTTTTTTTTTTTTTTAAATTAATTGCAGCTCACAATTCACATGTATATCTAATGTGCTCACATTTTTCCCTGCAAAGGGAATATGACAAATCTAACAATAAAATAGTTAACTTTATTTGGCTATTCATATTGAATTGATGAATACTGAGAGAAGATGTGTGAGTTGTAGGTGATGGCAAGAAAATAGAATGACAGCATATGATAACAACAATAGAGAAGGCTTTAGGTGTGCATAAAATGAAGAATAGAATGTTGGTGGACCATAAACATCAACTGGCTACTGTTTAATAGATTGAATTTATGCTAAAATAACATCATAAACAACAAAGTTGTTTTATTTAACTGCCCTCAATATACTTATCTATATATCAAATAAATCTGAAAAAAAACTAAATAAAATTTAAGAATTTTTTAAAAAATTTAATTTATAAACCGTTTGCATCTTCAAGTGAAAACCTCTCTTAAGGAGGGAAAATTATTCTGATCAAATTAAGAATGTTGGGATACTAAAACAACTAATTGGATAATTGCTGATCAATTTCACACAGTTAGTGGTTCTCAGTTTCTCTGTCCTAAGACTTCACCAGGCATGAAACATGTCATAACACCAGATGACTTTGCTGTGTTGAATTTATCAGAGTTAAAATTTGATAATTATTGGTACACCTCATTGATCATCACCTGACAGACCATGAGATTATAAATCTCAGGATGGTAGATTCCCTATCTTCCTCACCTTCATAATTATGCACCTGGATCAACTAGTATTCCTTTAATTATTAATTAATAAATTATTTATTTAGATCTACTTTTTTAATATCTAGAGTTGTTTTCCTCAATATATATTTTAAATTGGATTTCTAAAGCACTTTATAAAGAGAAATGATAGCCTGAAACACAAAACAAAAAACATAAGCAACTCTTCAGTCATTTATTTCTTGTTGTTGTTGTGAGCTGCCCTCAGGTTGGATATGCCTTTATAAATTACAAAACTTAGTATATATTTATCTCACTACATAGACTACAATTTTACGACTAAACTTTGGTGGTGGCAGAGTTTCAATAATTTCAAAGGATCTCTCTTAAAACACCCCTTTTTCCCCCATCATTATGCTATTTGGTATTCCTATGGTTTTCTTTATGTATGGGTGGAGAGTGTAATGTCAGTGCTACTTATTTAGCATTTACATGGCAGTTTATCTATACAAAGTTATACAATGATTTTTTATAATAATATAGAATTACTACTATATTTTGTGCTCCTGTATCATAATACTATAGGAATTAATATGGATTGGAGTTAAATTTCATTTTTACCCTAAGCCACTAATGTGTAACTTAAAAAGGAGCTTTTTTTTTTCTTTCAAAGGATATTTATTCTCCAGAACATGGAGGAAATGAATAGCAAATAACTTTTTTAGTTAGGCAAACTGGAGAGACCTTTTTGCAACTCAAAACAATTCATGCATTTTCTTACTTTTGTTGGGGGAAGGGAGAGAATAAAGTATGACTGCACTTGTATAATGTGGTATATTGCCCTAGGGATATGAACAGTGGGGGTGTAATTAATTCTGCTCTACAGCTAATATCCATGGAGCCTTGGAAAAGTTTATTAACATCTCCCTATTTCATTTTAATAAAGTTGACAGAAGTGTAAAAAATGTGATCTCTCACATCTAACACTTCAGTGTATTATGACAATAAGAAAGTGGATGCAAACATTGTTGGGAAAATTTTAAGTCCAAATGGGTTTGTAGAAATTCTAGTTTCTTACTCCTCAGAAGGGAGCTCTGGGGTCATAGTGCCTAAGGCATTTGACTGCTAACCAGAAGAACCACCAGCCACTCATCTGAAGGCAGGTTGGGCAATCTACTTGCGTAGAGATGTTGTTGTTGTTGTTATGTGCCATCCAGTCGGACCGGACTCATAGCAACCCCTCCTTGGATTTCCGAGGCAGTATCACTACAAAAGTAGAAATACCACCTCGGAAATCCAAGGAGGGGCTGCTATGAGTCGAATCCGACTTGATGGCAGTGAGTTTGGTTTTTTGGGGTTATTCCTCAGAAGTTAAGCTTATACGATTCGCATCAAGTTATCACATAAAAAAGGAAACACCTGTTTGTATGGTTGAAGTGATTAAATAGATAGATATCCAGGTATCGAAGTGGTAATATTATTTTTACTTTCATATTTGATATCATTGCCTCAATTTTGCCTTTCACTTTTCTAAGCAATTTAATTTGGAGGATGTCATGCTTGGTAAAGTGGATGGTCCACGAAGGAGGGGAAGCCCTCAATGAGATGGATTGACACAGTGGCTGCAGCGATGGGCTCAAGTACAGCAAGGATCCTGGAGCTGGCGCAGGACCGGGCAGCGTTTCATTCTGCTGTTCACATGGTCGCTATAAGTCAGAAGCGACTCCACGGCACCTAACAAGAAACTTAAAGGGAATTTGAGAGGCAACATTGAGCAAGCTAATCTGTAATTGTGATCAATGGATAGTACGTGTTGGTTAAGTTCGTAGGTAGTGACTGAATGTCACATTAACTTATATTTTAGTTACATAGACACTGTATTTTAAAATATATTTTCTAGATATAACTTTATTTCTTGGTTTAAACAATGCTTTTTCACAGGTTCATAATCTCATATAACAATGTAATAGCATATTATTTGTAAGGATTTTTTTCTAGGGACTTCAAGCAAATAATCACATGTCATTTTACAATTGTGTGATTGATGGAGACTGAGGATCTCAAACCATGACAATATGTAGATTAAATGTTTATAATTTATGAAAAAGTGATTGGATCTAAAGCATATTTTCTAGGCTTTATTGTCTGAGAATAGAATTATAAAATCATATAAATAAGCTAATAAACAGCTTAAAGCTAATCTATCCTGGCTACTGCACATATTGTAAGTATAATATGAGGAAACAAATATTGATGGGTTAAAATTTTTAAAGACTCTATAAGCTCTGGTAGCATAGTGGCTAAGGCACTTGACTGCTAACCAGAAGGCTGGCGGTTCAAATCCACCAGCCACTCCTCGGAAGGAAGGTTGGGCAATCCTACTTCCGTAGTGATACTGCCTCGGAAACCCAAGGAGGGGTCACTATGAGTCAGGTGTGACTCGACGGTACACAACAACAACAGCAACAACATAAGAAAACTATTCCTAATTCAGCAATAAAATCAGTTAAATATTGAAGTGAATATATGTATATATAACTATATATATAAATGCATATATAATATTATTTTACATACATACATGTATATATATTAGTCTATGTTTCCACACAAACATATTATTATGTTATTTCTAATTATATGTTGATTTTAGGCGAATCATTTAATATATATTTAATCTTGGTTTCCTGGTCTGCTAAATGTGGTTGACAGTAACTACTTCACAGAGTCATGGTGAAATTTTAAACATAGATAGAAAGAGAAATCTGGTTCAGTGTATGTGTATGTTAATATTTTTTGCTATGATTATATTATTTCTGATTTTGAAGATGCAATATAGATGGTTTAGAACTCAGTAGCAGAGCTCTGAGTTTTTATCTTCACATTTACCTGCATAAGGTATCACATTTGGAGTTGCAACCAAAGTGAAACTATGGCTCTTTCAGCATTTAAATTGTCTGACATCTATCTTGGTCAGACAATTCTTGCACAGCCCTAATTATAACTTTTAATTAAACTTCTATGATCAGTCAACTTGGCAAGAGTGCTGTGGAGAATGTCAGATATATATCATTCCAATAGTGCCCACCTGTAGTTGACTTATGGAAACTTTCATTTGGAATAGCTTGGGGAGTAGCACTGTGGTAAGAAAAATTAGCATAGTTTTAGCCACATATTTACAATAAGCATTAAAAGAGAAAAGTTTTCAGTCAGTCTTAACCTCTTCTTGATTTTATAGGAAATTCTAAGCATGAAGCAATTTTAAAATGTATAGAGCAGAGATCTCTATTGTGAAATTAAACAGTCTGTAAATAAATGGTTTGGAGAGATTGCTTATTTTAAACTGAGCCTAAGATACCAAATAGATATTTTTATAAGTATACTTATTTAAATTAAAAGCCATTTTTTTAAAATTCCTGATTTGAATTAAAACATTTTGTCTAGATAACATCAGGACACTGGATATGGAAAAAACTGGTTGATGAATATTTCTTTTATTTTCTTATTTTTTTCCCCCAGGTGGATATGTATTACAAGGTAGACTTTATGCAATGTTATATCTCCACTTAGGCAATTAAATATGCTGAGAAAATGATTTTTTTTTCTTAAAGAAAGCCAACTGGAAAATTTAGAAGGATAGGGGGTAAGAAGTTTGTCTATTGATATTAAGTCTATAAGCAAACAAACATATATTAATAAATAACAATATTGATTCTGCATGCATGGTCTCAACTTGTCAAAGTTAAAAACTATGCAAATTTTAATTACGGGATAAAAACATTTAGCAGCCATAGGAAAAGTCACCTGAAGCATTTCTGTTTTGGCAATAGCTAACAAGAGAAGATATTTACCAATCTTTGACTCAAATTCTTTTATAAAAAATGAAGTGATAGTACATTCTAATCACATTTAGATTATCCCAAAATTCAATCCACTTTTCATTTTTACTCAATCTATCTTTGAAAAAGATTATTTATCACTGAAAATATGAAATCTTATGTTGTTATAATAGAAATAAATTCATCTTTATTTGTACTATTTATTCTAATTTACTCTAAATAATTTTATGTAGTATCAAGTTTATTCATGCATATTTGGTATTTTTACAGAGATTATATGTGATTACATTAAAAGCTTAAATAACTTTGAAATTTTACTTTAAATTTATATATACATGTAATGTATATAAATGTACATATAAATGCATACACATTCATACTTGTATGCATTTTTAAGTTTTTAAACAATTATTTTGCATACATGATAGGGAATTATCAAAACTTTATTGTTATTTCTTATTCATTATGGTTTGTATAATACACTTAATGAGTTGCATACAAATAAAACAATCTAGATGGGAAAATATTTGTTATGTTCAGCTGAATGATTAATAGCAATAATCAAAGCACTTGTAAACATTAAATTTGTTGATGAAGAAACTTTTTTTGAAATTAGGAAAGAATAGACCAGTTTTCTTCAATGTGTGCTCTAAGGTGTACTGAAAAATAAGTTTTCAGGATTTTATCCCAGATCTAATGATTCAAAACCTTTCAGTGGATGGCCTAGGAATTTCCATTTTAGCAAATTCCTCAGTAATTCTTATATCAGCACTGTAAACAAGGTATGTGACAGTTTAGAAAAGTTTGTGTTATAGAAATTCACAATTTGAGTTCTAAGAAGAGATACTAGATATTAAATTCCTTACTGTGAAGCTTTATTTTCCTTATTTTACTTTTGTCTGAATTTCATCAGTTCAATGAGGGAAAACATTTACCTTTGGAGTTGCATAAATGAAAATGTGAATTAATTTTTTGCTTTTAAGTTTGTACCTTTTGGCTGCTGGGATTGTCCCCCTGCTCTGTGTGTGTGTGTGTGTGTTTTTCAGGATTACTTTTAGAGATGAAAGCTTCTATTTCCTTTCAAGCATACTCAGCCAGTCTGATGGACTTTTTATGAAATTGCAACACACAGAAACTAATCACATATGTCCCAAACTACAATAACTCCATTCCCTGTCATGAATGAGAAAGTGTAAAAGTCTCCTGATCAGAGAATTTTCTTGATATTAAAACTCCCTTTAGATCTTTTTTAAAAAAACTCATCTAGGCTGCTATGATGATATTTCATAATTAATCTGCATCACAAAACTTTACTTTTTATATGATAATGTAAAAGAAAGGTAAGGCTCCCATTACAGGATATCTTAATTGTTATTCTTTTTCAAAAATAATGAAATTACACTTCTGTTCTGTTAAAAAGGACCATTGGAGACAAAATATGTAAGAACATCCCCTTCCCTTAGTTATCCCTCTATGTCTACTAAACTGAATATGAAGGAAAAACATATTTTTCTATGTCTTGTTGTTGTTGTTGTTTGCTGTCAAGTCTACCCTGACTCATAGCGACCCCTCCTTGGGTTTGCAAGGCAGTATCACTACAGAAGTAGGATTACCCAACTTTGCTTCCGAGGAATGGCTGGTGGGTTTGAACAGCCAGCCTTCTGGTTAGCAGTAAAGTGCCTTAGGTCTTACCTATATTTTAAACCACAGATTTCATAAATGGTGGGAAAAGGGAAATTATATTTTTCTATCAGCAACCAATGATTTCACTCTCCAATTTCTGCTGTCTTGTATTTGAGAGCTACACCTAACATTAAAGAGCAGAAAAAATGTGTTGAAATTTTGAATGTAAGTGTTTTTTCAGGATTCCACTGAAAAGAATTCCTCATAAAATCATGTCCAGTTAAATGTCCTCTCTTCTGAAAAAGCTGCTTAATTTTATACTCTTAATGAAAATACATTCTGTATTTTATAATAAAGGAAGTTAGTATCAGAAGTTCTAGAAGTGTTAAGTAGATCACCCTTTCTCAGCTTGGAAACTCAAAACACAGTCTTTCACAATGTATTTACATGGGGTATCTTCTTTTTCAGAAAGCTGCATCTCCTATTTACCCCCCTAGGGAAGGAGAGCCAGAAAAGTTGATGAGATATTATTTGTTAAATAAAATAATACTTTAGCCCCCATCCCTTCTATTTCTCTTGATTACAACTAATACATTAGATGGTCAACTCCAAGGCAAGCATTGGCAATGTCTTGCTTTCCTCTATAGCTGTTTATATTATTTTACATTGTGTAGGAAGTAGTAATCCAGCTAGGGCTTTATTTCAAAATGACAGCATAGAAGATGTCAAGTACTATTAATAGTAGACTTCTATTCCCTTTTGGACAAGTCTGGACATCCTGAGGAGGACTTTTTAAGTATATAGATGAATGGTGGACAAGATGTGGAGAGATGCTCCCCTAATAGTCTTCTTGGGCAAAAGAGTTGGAGAAAATTTAGGTTCAGAGTACTTCAGAACACATCACTTTCTTCCCCTCTTCTCTTATTCAGTAAAGGAAGGCTTGAAGGTATTAATTAATACTTCACAATTTTGGCATAATTTTTACTTAGTTCAACATATTTTTCAATACTGTAGCAAAGCTAACTCTTTCTCAGACATATACTCCCCCACCTCTGGATTCAGTCAAACATATTCTCCATCCCATCCCCGTGCCCACACTCCCCCTTGGAACGGCAACAATGTTCAGAACAGGATCGATCCTAGGACTTTCTTAGCACTCCTTGGTTCCATTGGCCTTCTGTCTACTCTACATGGATGCCCTGTCTAGATTAAGAAATGTCCTATTTACTGAGCTAAACAAGTCTCTTTCCATTTGGCCCTTAGTGGGGTTGCTGTCCCTGGTGCTGAAGTATGTTTGCCTGTCAAGAAGTCTGCTGCTGGGTCCTTAGGGCTGAATAGAAAACCTGGCTATCCGACCTTAAGAATGCGTAAATTCAGGAGCAAGCAACACTTTAGTATACAGAAGTAAAGCCACCCCCCATCCCTCCTTCCACAGATCTCCTTGATGTGTTCCTCCAGGACCCCATTTACAGTTTTCTTCCCCAGACCCCAACCCCAAACGCCTCCAACATGGCCTCAGATCCCGGCGTGTATCAGCACAGCTCACCTCACATCAGATTGCAGCAATGTCAAAACGCTACTCCCCAAACACAGTCTTTATTATGTTAGCTTTTCCACGCTGCAATGAAACTAATAAATAAAATAAAATAAATTAATAAATAAAAGAATACATAATCGAAATTGACCTTCCTCTTACCTTTCTTCCTTTCCCACACCATATATTCACACTGGTACAAATTTGTAAACCCCAAATCCTACCAGAGTGTTTGCATATATCTGGGTGGTCTCCTTACTTCCATATTCTCAACCCCTTCCCCCACTTCACAGTGGAAAAAAAAAAAAAACGACGCCAAAAAGGGCACATCTTACCCCGGGTAGAGCGAGAGCAGGAGCAGAATCCACACCGTCATTTTCTGGGAAAATACAGGAGTCAAGTAGACTGGGCTTCTTGTGCTCTGTGTATTTGGCGAACTCATCGCTTTTTTTTTTTTTTTTTCTTTCTCTAGCCTCTTTCTCTTGGTTGCAGAAGAATCCCTCCCCTTTGTATTATTATTATGCTTATGATGGTGGCTCCCCCCACTTGCCTCTAGTAGGTCCCGTCACGGGGGAGATGTACTGCTACCAGAATCAGGAATTAATATTCAGGAAGCAGAAATAAGATCAGCACAGACGCTTGCAGATACCATCAAAGCGTCAGCTCTTGCAGCGGCTTCCAAGTCTGGGGGAATAATGTAATTGAGGTAGGGGGAGGGTGCAGGGAGAGAAGCATGCCAAGGCAATTAAGGGAGAGAGAAACGCCTACATTTACTCCTGCCCCTCACACTCTCCTGTACTGCCTCCTATCCGGGTACCGTTTTTTTTTGTTTGTTTGTTTGTTTTGTTTTGTTTTTCTTTATTTATTTGTTTTCGTTTGCTTTCTCTTTTAGGGGCAGGGCCGACTACTTGTGTGTGTATTTAAAAGAAAAAGAGAAAAATCACTAGAGAGTTGGCGTGATTATCACGCAGATTAACTATGAGGTCAAAGTGGAAGTGCTGTGCAGCTGCTGCTGCACTAATTAACAGTTTCCTGGTCTTTACATGGGTTTTTAACCCTTCATTGCATACACAAGCATACAAGGACTTGCTTTCATGGGACAAGAGGTGTAGGTAGCCCAAAACCTACGCCACCAAAGACAGAAGATTTATCTCATCAGTTCTGCCAAGAAGAATCCTTATTTAAAATTGTCTTAGAAATCATGATTACATTGTGGGAGAGGGGAGCAGACAGTGGGGGAGGAGTAGCTGTTTCTTTTAAGCCATCTGGTAGGAAGAGAGAATTGGTGAATTCTATTTGAATGAACAGAGAAAATAATTATACAACTAAAAGGCATGAAGAAATTCTCTGGACCATAGGATATACTCCTCTTCTCTATGTTCTCCTCACTTCTGGTGAAAATGTAGATACACAACTACTTGAAGACTTAAGAATATATTAAGTCTAGCATAGAGATAGATACTGGAGTTAAGAATATAGACAGCAAAATCCAGAGGCTTCATTTTGAAGAGAAAAGGTGAAAGAGGGATGATCAAGAGGACATTTAACAATATAAAGGGATTTCTATTTGCTGTTTGGTGATTGACTATATTTCTGTTCTTCATGGTAAAAAATCTGAAAACTCCTGGTATGAGTGAAAGGGTAAGTATGCTTAGAATGTTACCATGGATACTGATACAGGAGAGATATCCCACTTTGCCAACTTACCTCCTCCACTACAGAGGAAACCCCATTTAGTCATCATGGGGAATGAAGTGGAGTGTTTAATGGTTTCTGTAGAATTAAGAGAACATAGTAAAGATGTTCATAGGAGGTAGAAGTGGGGAGGAATAATGAGACCTGGCTTGGAATGCAGAACTGTCTCAAAGCCAATGCCTTTACTGCAAGGAGAAAATCCTACAGGTAGGGGAATTGAGTAAGGAATAAGGAGACATAGGAACAGAACATGAGATGATTAGATGCACACCCCATTGCTAACTCTAAAATGTACCCTAGGCATGCAGATAAGCTTACTGGTGGCTGCTCCCCATGGCACAGGCTGAGGTGATGTATTCTGAGAAAAAAGAAAAAAAAGACCCACAGTTACACTTAAGAGTACTGAATTCAAGGCTTTCTAACTTGGCCTAAGCCATAGTTATTTTATGACACTTAGACAAAATCCAGTTAAACAAAAAGCAAAAAAAAAAAAAAAATTCACATAGGGTCAATTGGCTCCTTTCCCTGGTGCTAAAATGAAGAGAGACCAAATGTCAATCTCTGTTGTTTGTAGCTCTCTTGTTACTTGCTGCACTGTAAGAAAATTTGCCCTTCCTTATATCTACAAAATGAAAGAAAATAGCCTAAAACATTTATAGCTGTATATATATGAATATAAATATATTAATATAATATGTATATATGAATATAAACATAAACTTGTATATATACATTATTATATTTTTGTAAGCCTAGGCTTACATACTTTAACATCTGCAAAAACCAAGTAAGTAAGATAAATTAAAGAAATATGCTGATTCTGTGTCAGTGAAATATTATAAACTGAACAATGACTGATCATGCCCCTCTGGAGTTAGCACTGCTCAGTTTCAGTCCTAGCTGCAAAAGAAAATGAAAATGAAAATTTTTAGGCAAAATTCCACCATTTCTAAAACATAGAGTATGTCAAACAAAACAGATATGCAGGTCACTAAGTTGTAAATTTTGCTATAGACTGTATTTAAAAAAAAAAAAAAAAAAACCTTTATAGAAGTATTCTGTCTTCAACCTCACAAATATACCTTCCAGTTCTGCAAGCAATATTTCCAATTATTTTATTTAGTAATAAGTGTGAGAAAGCTTTAAGAATGAATGTTACCATAATTCATATCTGGACATAGTCTTACCACACTGATCTCTGTAAGGTACAATCTAGTTCAATAATGGATTGCCTCCCAGAACATTAGGACAATCAAAGGAAATTTTACTATTTATAAAATGTGAGTATAATTTTTAACTATACCATTCATTGCCAGTATGCCTCTGTGGGTATTCCTTATGTGATTATTTTTATCTGAAAAAAAAGTGGTATTTTTTTACAATTTTGTAACACATATCCATTGTTATTTGTATTAGATTTATCCAAGTAATTTATTTTGTAATAATATTTTTGTCATATTTCTTTTTAAAGGATTTTTTGCTGAATAATAGAATTCTCCCTTTCATGTGAGAAGGGAGATTCCAAGCCAATGCAACTAATGTGCAATTACCACCACCTGTCAATGGAGGCTTACATGTACCTGTGATGCTGAACAGGTTTCAGAGGAACTCAAACTAAAACAGACTAGGAAAAAAGGCCTGGAGGTCGGCTTGCAAAAATCAGCCAATGAAAACACTCTATGCATCACAACAGTTCAACCCACAACCTATTGTGGAGAAGTATTTTGTTCCAATTATCTTGAGATGATAAATAAAAGTTACTAACCAATAGCTAGAATAATTGGGATAGAAGGCAAAAGAAAAAAAATATTGGGAATTAATGAAGCTTTATCATTATAGATGTCAAAGGTATAAAAGGATAAAAATATGTTTTAATGAACAATTTTTTCCAATATATTTAACAGCTCAGATATACTGAGAAAAATATAACTGATAGAAGAAGAAAAACAACATCTAAATGTCCCTATATCTATTAAATAAATTAAATACTACACATTTCACAGAGAATTCTATTCCCAGATAGTTTGAATATTGAATTATATAAAATATAAAAATTTATATAAAACTTATCTTACAAAATATATTTTTTAAAAAAAATGAGAATAAAACCCTTCTAAACTCATATTAAGTGGCCAGAACATCCTCAATCCCAAATTCTGACAAATATGTAAGAAAAATAAATTAAAGACTAAGATATCTCACATGTTTAGACATAAAATTCGTTTGCAAAATGTTATTACAGTCAATTCAAAAATATATGAAAAGAGTAATACATAGTTATCACAAATACAAAGCTATCCCACAAATCCAAATTGTTTTTAATATTCAAAACTCAATGTATTTTACCATATTAAAAGATTAAAATACAAAATACCACAAATCAATCTCCCTAAGTAAAGAATAAAAACCATTTGATAAGATACAACACTTATTAATATTTATTTGGAGATTAAAAAAAAAGAAAAAAAAAAAAAAACTCTCGATAGCCTAGGAATAGATACTTTTCTCAGTTTGGTAAAGGAATACATGAAAAACCTACAAGTGATATCATCCTTAACAATGAAATACTAAATACTTTTGCCATAAAATCAAGACTAAAGCAAGTATGTGCATTCCTACCATTCTTATTCATCATTGCTTAAGCCATCCATTGACATAATAAAAATAAATAAAATGCATTATACTCTATAGGATATTAAGATGTAAAACTGTCTTTATTCACAGCAACATGATTATTTACATAAGCATTCTAAAGGTTCTCCATATCAACAATGATAACTAACAACATCTCAGATTACCAGAAGAGTAAACAAAGGTCTACTTCATTCCCATATATGCAGCAAATAATTGGAAAATTAAACTTTCTATTTGCAAAAGGATTAAAACAAAATAAAACACCTGACTGGGCAGTACTTTGTTCTGTTGTACATGGGGTTACTATGAGTCAGACCCCACTGGACAGCACCTAACAATAGCAACAACAGAGAAGGACAGAGTATGTAAACTGAACACTTCAAACCATTACTTAATAAATAAATAAATACAAGAATGGATGCATAGACTCCGTTCATGTATTAGAATTTCATCATTGCTAAAATACTGAATATCTCCCATTTAATTGATACATTCATTGAAATTCCAATGAAAAAACTGTTGGGCTTTTAATTAATAGAAATGAAAAAACGATTTTAAAATATAATTCAAAAATGTAAATGACCTAGAATAAAGTAAATAGAGTTGAAGAAAAGCAAAATAAGAGAATTCATACTACATTGATTGTAAAGTGTACTATACTGTAAAATGACATTAATCATGTAGTTTATCATATATTAAGAGAAAACAATAGGGTCTACAAATACATAGTATATATATATATATATATATATATATATATATATATATATTCTGTCTCTCTCCCATATATATAGATAGAGAGAGAATCAATCCTTTAAGAGACATAAACAGTTAAGCACTCAACTATAAGTAATCAAAGGGTTAGTGGTTTGAACTCACTCAGAGTCTCTTCTGAAAACAGGATCGGCAGCATACACCTTTCTCTCACAGAGCAGCTTGTGTGTTCTAACTGCTGAACTTTCCTAGCATTTTACCACTGCATCATCAGGGTTCCTTATATCTAAATATGTATGCAGCAACATAATTCAATCTCAAAAATATTACAGTAAGCAAAAGAAGCCAAGAAAAAGCTAGCACACATTATATGATTCAATGTATGCGATCTAGAAGTGAAATAAATATATATAATTAAAATTAGAATGATGGTTGCCTATAACACATGGTGATTAACAGGATGAGGAGTCAGAGAACTTTTTGGAGTGAAGAAAATAGTTTACATCTTTGTTAGAGAGGTAGTCCCATGAGCTTAGACACCAGTAAAGCTCATGAAATTGTACACTTGAGATCTAAGTATTTCACCGTATGTAAATTTCAACTTAATAAGTAATTATACTAATAAAATATATACTATCTCTTTAAATTCTGTGTCACACACAGCACTGTATGACTGGCATTTTTCAGTTTTCACCGAACACACACACGCACACACAAAGACATACACACACACTGCAAGTATTATCATTACCAATATTTTATACATGACAAGATTAAAATTTAAAATTTGTTATTTTTTTTAGCTGCCATCCAGTTGGCCAGTCTCTGACTCAAAGAACCTCCATGGACAATGGATCAAAAGGCTGCCCAGTCCTTAGCCATCTTCATGATTAGCTGAGGACCAGATCATATTGATTGCCAGAATTTCATTGGCTGATTTTTATAAATAGAGCATCAGGTCTTTCCTCCTAGACCATCTTAGTCTGGAAACTCCTCTTAAATCTATTTAATGTCATAGCAACACAAAGTCTTCACTTGGGTGAAGATGAGTGGTGACTGCCCATTATGTGTACTGGCCAAGATCAAATCTACATCATCTACATGGAAGGTGAGAATTCTACCATTGAAACACCACTGCCTTCTGATTAAAAAAGATTAGGGAGGCTAAATTGTTTGCCCACGATTGCCTGTATAGTCCAGGGTGGCTAAATTGTTTGCCTGTGATTGCCTATATAGTCCAGGGCAGAGCAAAATTTTAAAGTCAGGCAATCTGATTTAAGAATTTGAACTCTTAACTCTATTTGCATGAAATTTTAAATAACACGACTAGGTAATAAATAGCATGTTTATGAATTCATTTCTCTAATCAGCTAAATAAAATTCTAGAGGCAATGTGTTGTAGAACAAAAAGCATGCGATCCAGAGTCAGGAATCTTGGTTCTTTCACTGACACTGTGACTTTGGGAAAATTATTTCATTACTCTATGCCTGATTTCCTCATCAATAAAATGAGAGACTGGTACAGGTGATACATGCAGACCTTTTCAGTTCTATTATTCAGTGACCTATAATTTGAGTAGCATTTCTAAGGGAGTAGAGTGGGAATATATCTATAACTCCTCCAAATTGTTATCCCTTTTATTCAGAGCATAGCAGGAATGGGGTCAATATCCATGATGTTTCACTAAAATAAACTGGAAAAAAAAGCCTTGCTTAGTTGTCTCAATCTTAGTCTTCTGATATTTCTAGAGATTATGAGGATATATCATTGCCCAGGAAGATATTAAATAAGCCAAATTCAGAGATGGACACTATTTCCCTAGAGTTTGAATCTGGGCAGGCCTCATGATCTGCTTGGTTCAACAGAATGTATCAGAAAAGTGAATTCTGAAGCTTGGGCTTCAAGGGCCATTACTGTTTTCATCTTCATCATCTTGCAATGCATCTGCCATCATGCCAAGAAGCCTGGGCTACATGACTGAATGATATGAGAGCATGTGGAATTGAGGACTTGGGTCCAGACACATGAATAAGGCCACATTACACTGCTTAGTCTTCAGTGAAGGCACCAGATGACTGTAGCTTCATGATTGCCCAGTTGAGCTGTCACCATTTCAAAAGAATGAGTAATTAAATGGTTGCTATTTAAACAACTAAGTTTAGCGTAGTTCTGCATGCAAAACTGGATCTTGAATAAATTTCACTTTTGATATTTATATAATATTCTATTGGACAAGAAGTCCACAGTTCATTTAAACATAATTGTTTAAATTTATGTTGTTTTTACCTTTTAGCTTTTATAAATAACAAAAAAAAAAAAAAAAAAAACCCTCCAGGCAAAATACTACTGAATTTATGATAATTTTTTCAGAATTATATATTTTTAAAATTTGATTTTGTCTTAATTACACAGGATGCTTGATTGCATGTGTGGAACCACCCCTGGATGCAGAGTACAGTAAGTCAGTCCCAGGACCAGCTGAAGGTGGGTGTTTGTCCCTGGGACAGGCTGGGTAAGCAAGTATGATGGAAAGACCAGAAAAACAGCAGAGCAATGTAGAACAGCTAGGGGACACAAACTTGTCTGTACGTTTTTCCTGCTGTGATGGCTTTAATGTAGCTGTGAGGATGGAGGTTATGTCACCAGTGTTCCAAAGCCAGCAGTGTTACCCATGGTGGACAGGTTTCAGGGGAGGCTCTAAACTAAGATAGACTCAGAAGAAGGAAGAGGCCATCCACTTCTCAAAGAATTAGCCAGTGAAAACCTTATGAATAGCAGTGAAATATGAGATATAGTGCTGGAAGAAGAGCCCCTCAGATCTGAAGGCACTCAAAATATGACTGGAGAAGAGCTGCCTCCACAGAGTAGAACTGAACTTAATTATGTGCATAGAGTAGAGCTTTCAGGATCCCCAATTGCAGATGTGACACGTCTCAAGATGAGAAGAAACAGCTGCAAACATCCATTAATAATTGGAACATGGAATGTACTAATTATGAATCTATGAAAATTGGAAGTTGTCAAAAATGAAAAGGAACGCATAAAGATAGATACCCTAGGCATTAATTAACTGAAATGGATGGGTTTTGGCCATTTTGAATCAGATGATCATATAATCTGCTTAGTTGGGAATGACAAATTGAAGAAGAGTGGCATGACATTCGTCATCACAAAGAATGTATCAAGATTTATCCTGAAATACAGTGCTGTCAGTGATAGGATAATATCCATATGCCTGTGAGGAAAACTAGTTAATACTGTTGTTGTTGTTAGGTGCCCTTGAGTCATCTCTGACTCTTAGTGACCCTATGCACAGAAGAATGAAACACCACCCAGTCTCGTTCCAGCTCCGTGATCCCTGCTATATTTGAGACCATCCCCTCAGCTGCTGTGTCAATCTATCTCCTTGAGGGCTTCCCTCTCTTTTGGTGAGCATCCATTCACCTTTCCAAGCATGACATCCTTCTTCAGGCAATGGTCCCTTCTGACAACATGACCAAAGTAGGTGAGACAGTCTGGCCATTCTCGCTTCTAAGGAGCACTCCGGCTGTACTTCCTCCAAGACGAATTTGTTAGTTCTTAAAGCAGTCCATGGTATTTCAGCATTCTTCACCAGCACCACAACTCAAAAGCATCAATTCTTCTTTGGTCTTCCTTATTCATTGTCCAGCTCTCACACACATATGAGGCAATTGAAAGTATCATGGCTTGTGTCAGTTGCATCTTAGTTCTCAAGGAGACATCTTTGTTCCTCAGTACTTGAAAGAGGTCTTTTGAAGCTGACTTGCCCAATGTTAAATGTCATCTGATGTCTTGACTACTGCTTCCATTGGCATCAATTTTAGAACCAAGCAATGTGAAGTCTTTGACAACTTCAATATTTTCTCCATTTATAATGATGCTGCTTATAGGTCCAAACTGAGATGTAATCCATATTGTAAACTGTATTCTTCAATCTTCATCAGTAAGTGCTTTGGAAGTTCTGGTAGCTTAGCCTAAGACATTTGACTGCTAACTAGAAGGCTGGTGGTTCAAATCCACCTCCTCAGCAACAAGGTTGGGCAATCTACTTCTATAGTGATACCACCTCAGAAACCCAAGGAGAGGTCACTATGAGCAGGATCCAATTCGATGGCAGTGAGTTTGTTTTTCTTTTTGGTTTGGAAGTGCTTCAGGTTATCCTCACTTTCAGCAAGCAAAATTGTGTTGTCAGCATATCACAGGTTGTTAATGATTCTTCCTACAGTCTTGATGCCATATTCTTCATAGAGTCCAGCTTCTCAGATTATTTGCTCAGCATATAGATTGAATAAGTATGGTGAAAAGATACAACCCGGACACATTCTCTTCTTGATTTTAAACCATGCAGTGTTCCCTTGTTCTGTTTGAATGGTACAGATTCCACATGAGCACATTTAAGTGTTCTGGAATTCCCATTCTTCTCAGTGTCATCCACAGTTTGTTATGATGCACACGATCAAATGCTTTTGCATAGTCAATAAAACACAAGTAAGCATGTTTCTGGTATTCTTTGTGTTGAGCCAAGATCCACTTGACTTCAGCAGCAATGATACCCCTTGTTTCATGTTCTCTTCTGAATCCATCTTGCACCTCTGGAAGTTCTGTGTCAATATCCTGCTACAACCATTTTTGAATTATCTTCATTAAGATTTTACTTGCATGCAATATTAATGATATTGTTCAAAAATTTCCACATTCTGTGGGATCACCTTTCTTTGGAATGGGTACAGATTTGGATCTCATCCAGTCAGTTGGCCAGGTATCTGTCTTCCAAATCTTCTGGCATAACTGAGTGAGTGCCTCCAGTGGGGCATCCATTTGTTGAAACATCTTAATGGGTATTCTGTCAACTCCTGGAGCCTTGTTCTTCATCAATTCCTTCAGTGCAGCTTCAATTTTTTCCTTCAATACCATTGGTTCTTGATCATATGCCACGTCCTGAAATGGATGAAGATCAGCCAGTTCTTTTTGGTACAGTGACTCTGTGTATTCTTTCCATCTTCTTTTGGTGCTTCCTGCACCATCCAATATTTGGCCCATAGAATCTTTCAAGATTGCAACTTGAGGCTTAAATTTCTTCCTCAGTTCTTTCAGCTTAAGAAATGTCGAGGATGTTCTTCCGTTTTGGTTTTCTAACTCCAAGTGTTTGCACATTTCATTATAGTAATTGGCTTTGTCTGCTCTAGCTGCTCTTTGAAATCTTCTGTTCAG
>NW_006921866.1:110776-123971 GCF_000298275.1 Orycteropus afer afer | reverse complement strand
ACACACACACACACACACACACATATATATATATATATATATACATACACACATTAATGGAATTGATGGAATTCCCACTGAGATGTTTCAACAAATGTGTGCTGTGCTGGAGGCACTTACTCGTCCATGCCAAGAAATAGAGTTACATGGCCAACTGACTGGAAGAAATCCATATCTGTACTCACTCCAAAGAAAGGTGATCCCACAGAATGTGGAAATTATCAAACAATATCATTAATATCACACTAAAGTAAAATCTTGCTGAAGATAATTTAAAAATGTTTGCAGCAGGATATTGATGGGAAAATTCCAGAAATGCAAGCTGGATTCAGAAGAGGAGGTGAAACAAGTGATATCATTGCTGATGTCAGATTGATCTTGGCTCAAAGCAATGAATGCCAGAAGGATGTTTACTTCTGTTTTATTGACTATGCAAAAGCATTTGATTGTGTGGCTCATAATAAATTGTAGATAACATTGAGGAGAATGGGAATTCCAGAAAATTTAATTGTACTCATGAGGAACCTGTACATAGACCAGGAGGCTGTTCAAACAGAACAAGGGGACACTGCATGGTTTAAAATCAGGATGGGAGTGTGTCAGGGTTGTATCTTTTCACCATATTTATTCATTATTTATGCTGAGCAAATAATCCAAGAAGCTGGACTATATGAAGAAGAATGCAGCATTAGGATTAGAGGAAGATTAAATAACAACCTGTGGTCTGCAGATGACACAATCATGCTTGCTGAAAGTGAAGGTGAGTCAAAGCACTTACTGATGAAGATTAAAGACTACAGTCTGCAGTATTCATTGCACTTTAACATGAAGAAAACAAAATTCTCACGACTGGACCAATAAGCAGCATCACAATAAATGGAGGAAAGACTGAAGTTGTAAAAGATTCCATTATTACTTGTATCCACAATCAACACTAATAGAAGCATTAATCAAGAAATCAGATGACATATTGCACTGGGCAAATCTGCTGCAAAAGAGCTTAAAGTGCTGAACAGCAAAGATGTCTCTGTGATGACTAAAGTGTGCCTAGCCGAAGCCACAGTATTTTCAACAGCCTCATATGCACATGAGAGCAGGAGAATGAATAAGGAACACTGAAAAAGACTTCATGCTTTTGAGTTGTGGTGTTGGTGAAGAATACTGCAAGTGCCATGGACTGCCAGAAGAACTAACAAATCTATCCTGAAGGAAGAGCAACCAATGCTCCTTGGAAGCAAAAATGGCCAAATTTCGTCTCACCTACTTTAGTTGTTGTGTTAGACTAGGTTCTCTAGAGAAACAAAACCAATAAAGCTTATATATATAGACAGAGAAATTTTTCTTAGGAAAATGGCTCACACACTTATAGAAGCTGGCAAGTCCAAAATTCCTGGATCAAACGTCAAGCTGGAGGTTTTTCCCAACTCTTGCAACTGCAGGGGCTGAGGAACTCAGAGTTGGCAGACAGTACACCGGCTGTTGACTCCAACGAATGACGAATCCAAGATCTCCAGGCCGAATGGTGGATTGTTCACTCACGGACAGTTGTAGGTAGCCAACAGAATCCCAATCCACAGAAGAATGTCTC
This sequence comes from Orycteropus afer afer, assembly GCF_000298275.1. NCBI lineage: Eukaryota > Metazoa > Chordata > Mammalia > Tubulidentata > Orycteropodidae > Orycteropus > Orycteropus afer. Next base: position 122,383 of record NW_006921866.1, on the reverse strand, counting down.
CTCTCCCAGGATGTCCACAGATATACTGGAAGCAGGCCACACCCCTAAGGAAACTCCCTTTCAGTAGATTGGCTGCTCAAAACATAGTCATCTGATCCTATCATGGGAACAACCACACCGCAACAGCTCAAACCATACAGAATTGTGGTCCAGCCAAGTTGACACACAGCTCCAACTATCACAGTTATGTTGTCCGAAGGGATGATTCCCTGGAGAAGGATACCATTCTTGGTAAAGTGGAGGGTCAATGAAAAAGGGGAAGACCTTCAGCAAGATGGATTGACACAGTGGTTGCAAAAATAGGCTCAGGTATAGCAAGTATTTTGAGGCTGGTGCAGGTTCTGGCAGTGTTTTTTTCTGGCGTACATAGGGTCATCATGATTTAGAGCTGACTTGACCTCACCTAACAACAAGAGAAATACGTAAATATATATGTATATGTTCATATACCAAACCAAGTGCACTGCCATCGAGTCTATTCTGACTCATTGCGACCCCCTTTTTGTTTCCAAGATGATAAATATTTACACAAGTAGATTAGCCAGTCTTCCTTCCATGGAGTAGCTGGGGGGTTTGAACTGCCAACCATCTGGTTGGCAATCAAATGCCTTAGGCACTGCACCACCAAGCACTTTATATGTGTGTATGTATACACAAAAATATAGTATCATATATAATATATATTATCATTCATGAATATTTTTACTTTAGTAAATAGAATTGCAAGAAACATTAATTGAGTTTTTCAAGGTATTAGACATAGTTCTAATGAAATACACTACATATATTGCATACACTACATAATTTAGGAGCTCTGGTAACACAGTGCCTAAGGCACTTGACTTCTAACCAGAAGGCTGGCAGTTCAAACCCACCACCAGACACTTCTCTTAACCTCTACATCATTCTTCAATTGTATTATTTCAAAAGCTTATATGATATTACAGTGGATAAATATGGTATACTTTATTTAATCAATCATGTAATATTCTGATACTCAAGTTAAGTATAATCTTCTCTATCATAAAATCTCCATAATGGAATTTTTAAAAGTAAATCTTAAATTTACTATGAAAAAAAAAAGTATTTGTGATGAAAGTATGCACAGCAAAACAAGCGGTTTTTGAACAATTTCTACCCTTATGTTTAGTGACATTGGTTACATTCTTCAGTTTGTGTAAACATTCTAGTTATTTCAATTCTAGTTGCTCCATTCCCATTAATTTTGTCTCACTGAGCCCACAAAACTTTTCTTCTGTGTTCTAGGAAACTGTTCATTTGGTGTCACAGATAATTTTTAAAAGAGAGAAGTCCTCAAGGGTGAAATTACTTACTTTTTGAGCAACATGCTATTTATTTGAAATGTAATTTCAGGAGATCTTCTCTGTTAAAGTATCTCCAGGCCAAAAAAAAAAAAGAAAAGAAAAGAAAAGGATTCCTCCAGTGTCAATGGGTCTATTAAGTCTAGAATCTTTGAGAATTTAAAATTCTGTTTCACATTTTCCCCTTTCTATCAAGATCCATCAATTGTGATCCTGATTAGAATGTTTGGTATTGGTAGCCATGCACATCTAGTTCTTCTTGTCTGAAGATAGAGGAGCCCATGGTTCATGAAGACAATTAATTCCAGTTCCTTCACTGATTCTTGAATTTTCTTCATTCATTTTTGCTCCAGCTGAGTGGAGACCAATATTTATATCTTAGATGGCTGCTTATAAGCTTTTAAGGTTCCCAAATCTACTCACTAAAGTAGGATGTAGAATATAAACTTTATGAACTATGTTTTGCCAATTGACTGAATACACCCACTAGACTATGATCTTAAGTCTTCACATCAAATAAATAATACTGTGAAATGATTGGTTATGTCTAAGAAGTATCTGCATCTGTAGCTCCTATTTAACTTATTCCATCTATCTATGTATCATCTATTTATCTGTCTATATTTAGTTGTTCTTTTAGCAATATTATACATAACATCTCATTTACACATTAATCCTTTTTCTTGTGGACAACTTAGTGACTTCAGTTATGCTAGTCAGGTTGTGCACACCTCACCTATATTTAATGTTGCCCTTGTATTTATTCTTAATAACTTAGATAAATTCAAGCAATAGAATTCCCAGCCCCAAAATGTGCACATTTTAGCTTTTGCACTGCTCAACAGCAGACTCCTTACTTGGCTTCTACAGTGCTCTTTTCCAAACACCTGGAAGTGTGCCTAGTACATAGTATATGCTCATTGAGTATTTGTTGAAATATTAAAGTTGAACCTTACGAAGTTTCCTCTAAAAGCATTATGTAAGCTCATATTTACAACTCGAGTGTAAGAGAGTCAACTTGACTATTCTTTAAAAATTACTGAGTACTATCATACTTTATGATATTTCATGTGATTTCACTTTTATACTTTTCATGAAGCTGGTGCAGGATTGAGCGGTGTTTCGTTCTGCTGTGCATGGGGTCTTTATGAGTCAGGAGTGACTCAATGGCACCTAACAACAACATCATACTTTAATGCCAAAAGCTGTGCCTAAAAATCTCAACAATCACCAACATTTCCAAGTGTGGCACATGCTATAAGAACTTGATGAATGTTATGAATTATCTTGCAAAGATTCTCAGATGGTCTAGGGAATCATACAATTATAGGCTAATACCCTATCCTTATGCCTTCAAGGGACTTTCTTTTAAGATGTTTGACTTACATTAGTGTCATTTGTTGTGACAATGGTAGTGGATAGAAATGGTGGGATAGATAGGCATGAGATTATGGCATTAATTACCATCATTTGGCTTCACAATTGGTACCTTGGTAGTGCCATGCTTAAGCCCTTGGCTGCTAAGCACCACTCCACATGAAGGATGTGGCAGTCTACTTCCATAAAGATGACAGCCTTGAAAATCCTATAAGATGGATCTACTCTATCCTGTACAATGACTATGAGTCTGAATCTATTCTATGGTAATGAGTTAGAGCTTTTTTTATGGCTTCAAAATATCTTCAGGTAACTCCCAAATAGGGTTTTAAACCTCAGGGCAAATTAAAGACAGGAAATAATCAACAATTATTTGAGTCATAATTTTATTCTTGGAATGTATTTTAATTTCTATTTTTTTTAATTTTGTTGAAAGATCAACTGTTTCTTAAAAGACTGATTTTTTGTTTTTGTTTTTTTTAAGTAGAACAAAAACATCACAATTATTTGATACAATTTGCCTCAGCAGCAAACAAATGTAGAAAAGAAAACAAAATATGGAACTATGAAACTGTCAGGAGACTTTCAACTTCAAAAATCAAATTATTTTCTTGATGAGACTAATTTTCAGCAACACAAATTAATATTTAAAAGAAAACACGGACACTTTTGAGAAAATACATAAAGAATATTGAATACTTCTTTTAAGAAATGAGATATTTCATCAAAGACAATTCATCCACATTTTAAGTCTACTCAGAAATTGTATTCACTTGCCTTGACTGCTAACTAGATGCTGGTGGTGCAAATCCACCAGCCACTCCTCTACCATAATGTGGGATCCGACTCGTAACAACCTCTCGTTGGGTTTCCAAGGCCGTATCACTATGGAAGTAGATTGCACCACCTTCCTACCAAGGAGGGCTGGTGGGTTTGAACAGTCAGCCTTCTGGTTAGAAGTCAAATGGCTTAGGCAATATGCCAGCAGATCTCCCCCTCCAAAGGAAGACTGGGCAATTTACTTCTGTAGAAATACCACCTGGGAAACCCAAGGAGAGGTCTCGATGAGTTGAAATCTACTCAATGGCAGTGAGTTTCGTTTTTTGGTTTGCTTGGATGAGAACTTTTAGAGATCTTTTATGTTTTTCCTATCTGCATATGCACTAACAATAATATTGAGCTCATAGAATTGTGTGGATTAAATGAACTGGTATACGCAAAGGATTTATACAATTATCAATAAATATAATCCATTGTTTTATTATAATTATTATTACTACATGTTTTGCTATCATAAATAACAGTTATCTATATTTGTGCAGGCATCTATGTAGGCATCAGTTAAATAAAGACTTATTAAACAAATCTTTTGCCCTTGAGAAGCTTATAGTTTTGTGATTATAATTTTGTGTGATTCTCATTCTTACTGGAATGATAAAGGAACCCTTTCCCACCATTCTTCTATGCCTCCCAAAGAAATATACCTTGTCATTCTGCCACCTCAGTGCCTGGCACAAAGCCCAGAGAAGATGATGGGCTAAGAAAATTAGCCAGATGAGTGAATGAATAAATGACACTTATAATCACACATAGGGGAGCTGTGGTAGCATAGTGGCTAAGACACTTGCCTGCTAACCAGACGGCTGGCGGTTCAAACCCACCAGCCACTCCTCGGAAGGAAGGTTGGGCAATCCTACTTCTGTAGTGATACTGCCTCGGAAACCCAAGGAGGGGTCGCTATGAGTCGGGGCTGACTCGACGGCAAATCAACAACAACAACAACAACAGTTGATCCCTTCACTTGGGTGTCTCCTAGAAAAACAAATTCCTTAAAAAAAAAAAAATGTTCTCATAAGTCCTTCCTCACACATAAAAAATCATTTTTACCTTCTTTACAGATTCGTTTTTCATGCTTCCACCTGAAATCCTGAATGGAGGCACTTGAGATAATAAATGAGTATTTGTCACATATTAAACTAAACTATGCAGTTTAACTTAAAACAAAACTATATAAACACTTTCCAATGTAATATGTTTCCTTCTACACTGGGAAGATTTACTTCAGTATAGGAACACTGGAAATTGGAGGGGAAGTCTAATTAGCTTTTCCTCTTTTTCTTGGTTTATATTCCCTTCTCTTAGCCCCAACCCATACACAAACACACACACATACACATCACACACACAGACATATACATTTACAAACATGTACCTGTGCTTAATCTTAGAGATGCTTTTTAATAAGAAAGCAAAAACTTATCACTTGGCTGGTGCATTTTAATCTGTCATCAGGGGCTTAGATACACAGTCACTATCTCTTCTCATGAGACCTTCTTGAGATCTCCATTAAGCACCACCAAAACTAGTATTCTGGTGTAGGTCATGTCTGGACAGTGGTGATGACTCCTCAAACATTTGCATTGTGAGGTAAAACTCAGTCTTTTGTACTGATCAGAAGCTCTTTAAAATGAAAACACTTCAATACATCCCACAGCCAACCCTCTTCACTGGAAGACACAAGTGACTCATGGAATACATTTTGTTGCTTAGCTCTGAAAGTGCAGGCTGTTTCCAATGCATTACTATCTCTTCCTCAGTTACCAATATGCTCTAGGCATAACCTCTTGCCTTGAGGATCTTCTAATCCTCAAGGGTCAGATAGAGATACTTATGTCCTTCAAACTCCCTAAAGAATACATGTCACACTGCTTGAATGGTTCTCTTGAATTCCTATTTATTCATGCAGCTTAAAATGAGTGGAATGAACCCATCATCCCTACTTCCTTTCCATAATGGTGTTTTCCAAAACACAAACTGATAGCACACTGACAACTTTCAAAAAAGTTCACTCTGCAGGTCTTTAATATCATTAATGAGTTTATACTTTCAATTTCATATTCTGGAGTTGAGTGTTGAGCTATGGAATGGTTCTCAACTCTATAAAATCTAATCATTCCGTTGTTAACTAATATTCTTAATTGCTTCATGTTCTATCTTAAAGTAAAATTTAAAGAAAATATAACCTAAATACACATATAATTAAAAAATATACTTTTCCAACTGTATTATAAAATGGCATAAAAAGAAAATAATTCAAAATAAAAAATGTATATATTAATATATAAATACCTAGGCACAACTACCGTAGAAGATATAAAGAAGACAAATGGCCGAATCAATTTTAAATGAATAAATTTAGATTAAAGAGAAAAAACAATCTCAAAAATCATTGCCTAACAAAGATATATAACAACAGTAATAAAGAGATTGGTTCAGTTGGCTAATGGATAAAAACTAATATTAGAATGAGTGCCAAATATTAACACTTTGTACATGATGAAAAAGTAAAGAAAATTTTCTTAATTGGTGAAAGGAAACATACTAAGAAAATTCTGGCCCTTAATGTTGAAAAAATTAGAAAATTAGGTTGTTTGCAAATGAACAAGGCCTTAATTATAAATGTATACAAATAAATTCATAGATTGTGAGCTCACACACGATAGTGACATCTCTTATCTGAATTCTCACTGCAGATTGAGGTATATTTGGGTAATACTGAAAATTGCCTTTGATACAATATCCACTAGTAGGTGAAAGGAAATAGGAGATTAATTTTAAAGAAAATGAGGGAACCAGATCCTGAAAAAACAGAGTAGGGATATTCAGAAGTCTCCATCTCCATAAAGTCAATAAGAACTTTGGCAGAAAAGGTCAAAATCAACTTTTTTAAGAAATCTTGAAATTAACTAAAGGTTTGCAACAACTCGAGAGGGTTTATTCAAGAAAAACAATGAAATGTCAAAGAACAAGAAGCTTTGTGGCATTTTCATATATCCTATTCCATACTATGAATTACCAAAAGAATGAACAAATCTGTCTTGGAAGAAGTGAAGCTGGAATGTTCCTTAGAATTAAGAATGGCCAGACTTCGTCACACATACTTTGGTCATATTGTCAGAAGGGATCAGTCCCTGGAGAAGGGTAACATACTTGGTAAAGTAGAGGGACAGCAAAAAAGGGGAAGACCCTTGACAAACAGACTGATACAGTGACTACAACTATGGGCTCAAGCTTAGCAAGGATTGTGAGGATGGTGCAGTACCAAGCAATGTTTCATCCAGTTATACATAAAATCACTGAGTCTGGGGCAACTTGATGACACCTAACAACAACAGTCCATCCCCTTCTCCCTATCTCCTGGGTAGACTAAAGAACAAAAAACCTTATAATCAAATGATTAATATGCATGGCTGCCAAAGGTTGGAGGTTCAAATCCACCCATAGGCATCTCAGAAGAAAGACCAGGTGATCTATTACCAAAAATTTCAGTCACTTAAAATCCTATGCAGCACAGTTTTCTGACACACATGGGATCACTATGAGTCTTGGTAGATTCCGTTGCAACTGATTTCCTGATTAGCAGCTACTTCAGGAGGTCGAACAGGTTTGAGGGTCCTTAAAAAATACCATGCTCAAATTGATGTCCCTATCTGACTTGTCTAGAACAAATTCGTCCTGGAAGAAGTGCAGCCAGAGTGTTCCTTGGAAGCGGGAATCCCCAGACTTCCTATCACCTAGTTTGGTCTTGTTGTCAGAAGGGACCATTCCCTGGAGAAGGATATCATGCTTGTAAAAGGGGAAAACAAAACCAAACTCACTGCCATTGAGTCGATTTGACTCATAGCGGCCTCTCCTTGGGTTTCTGAGGCAGTATCTCTGTGGAAGTAGATTGCCCAATCTTCCTTCTGAGGAGTGGCTGGTGGGTTTGAACCACCAGCCATCTGGTTAGCAGGGAAATGCCTTAGTCACTTGGCCACCAGAGCTCCCTGTAAAAGGGCTGGCCAGTGAAAAAGGGGAAGACTCTCAACAAGATGGATTGACACAGTGGCTATAATCATGGGCTCAGGTGTAGCAAGGATTATAAGGATGGTGCATGAATGGGCAGTGTCACTATGAGTCAGGGCCAACTTGACAGCACCTACAACAACAATATTTGACCTGTCTGCACATTCTCTTAAGAAGCTTCATTCACAGGATTTGCTTTTATTTGATCTAAATAAGATCTCACTTAGTGAGAACAGCTATTGTCAAAAACAACCAACAACTGCCCAAATCAGTGATACCAGTTAGGGAAAGAGTCTGGACAAAACACATAAAAGGAAAATCAAAGGAATAGATGACCAAACAGGACTTAGAAAAGCTCTGACATATTCCTGAAATTCTAAAGTGCATAGTTGTGTGCATATCTCAGAAATGAGCTGAGAAATCTTTAATAGATCATTGCTGGCTGATTTTGAGTTTCTCCTGGGGAGGAAGATGGGGCAATCTACTTCTGTAGTGATACTGCCTTGGAAACCCAAGGAGGGGTCACTATGAGTCTGGTCTGACTTGACAACATATAACAATAACACAACAACAAACACAAAGAAAAGGAGTTCTGGGTGGTATGAATTATTAACATACCTGATTCCTAACTGAAAGTTTGGAGATTTGAGTTCCAGTTTAGTTCTGGAGCGGTATTTCCAAAAAAATCAGTCATTGAAAACACTGTGAAGCATAGTTCTACTCTGAAATACATGAAGTTGCCATGAGTCAGTGTTGACTCAATGGAAACTGATCACTGATACAAATAAGAATTAAAGATTAAGTGTGAGTTTAAACAGCAAAAGCATTGAAAGTGTCTCTCAACACACAGCAAGACCCTGTAAAGAATGAGAGACTTATTGGTTGAAGGCATTTAAGAAAATTTCTGTTCAATCATTAAATAACCATTATACTGATAGTGCTCCCTCAGCCACTCCTTGGAAGGAAAATTGGGCAATTTACTTCCATAGAGATACCACCTTGGAAACCCAAGGAGAGGTCACTATGTGTTGAATCAACTCTGCAGCAGTTAGTTGATATGGATAATGAAGAAATTTCAGTCTACACATTAAAAATAAATAAATATAGATTGTACAGAATTAATCCCGAAAAAGTTATTAAAAACAAGAACAACAAACATGAACTACAAAAACCCTGAGAGAGGAATTCTGATTTCCAGCATTTTCAATTTATATTTGAAATGTCTAAATTTAATAAAAGAAGAAAATATGAGACATGCAAAGAAAAAGATTGAACATAAACAAGTCAACAGAAAATTACCTGAGGAAGTGCAGTAAGACTTACTAGATAAAATTGTGAAACTCTCATCATAACTATATTGAAAGAACTAAAGGAAATTACATTTAAAGAATTAGAATAATTCCTGAGATTAAGTATCACTAAATTGATACTATCAATAAAGAGATAGAAATTAAAAATTAATTTAAACAAAAATTAGCTAGAAGATTCATTTTAAAAAATCAACAAATTTAAAGACATTTCAATTGAGATTATTCAGTCTGAGCAGGAGAATTGGGGGGCAGAAATGATGAGAAATAAACAGTTTCAGAGACCTGTGAGATAACATCAAGTACTTCAACATACACATTATAGGGATCCCAAAAGAAAATACAGAGGATAAAGGAAAGTAAGAATATTTGAAGAAATGATGGCAGACAACTTTCCAAATTCGATTTTAAAAAACTTTAATGCTCTCATCCAAGAAACTCAATAAACTCAAATAGGAAAAAATTCCAAGGGATCTGCATATAGAAGTGTCACAGTCACACTGGAAGACAAAGCCAAATAGATAATTTTAACACAGAAAAGAAAAACAACAGATTATGTACAACAGATCCTTGATAAGATTAGCAGCTGTCTTTGCATCAGAAATCATGGAAGTCTGAAGGCAGTGGGAGGGCATATTCAAAAATTTGAAAGAAAAACACTGTCAAGAGAGAGTTTCGTATCTAGAAAAAAAAAAAAAAAAACATTTCAAGAAGCACAAAGAAGTCATTACCATAAAAAATAGTGAGAAAATCCATTTAGCCTGAATTCCCTATAAGAAATTTTAAATGGAGTCCTTCAGTATAAGGAAAAAAGACACTAGACAGTATCTTAAATTTATATGAATAAATAAGTCACTTCAGTTAATATAAAGACATATTGTTTTTAGTGCCATCAAGCTGGTTCCAACACTCAGCTACTCTATGTCCAACATAGGGAAGAAATATTGCCCAGTCCTGCACCATCTTCAGGAGCTCTGGTAGCATAGTGCCTAAGGCATTTGACTGCTAAGCAGAAGGCTGACAGTTCAAACTCACCAGCCACTCCTCAGAAGGAAGGTTGGGCAATCTACTTCCCTAGTGATACTGCCTTGGAAACGCAAGAAGGGGTTGCTATGAGTCAGATCTGACTCAGTGACAAATAACAACAACAACAGCCTCATCTTCACAATTGCTGCTATGCTTGAGCCCATCATTGCAGCCACTGTGTCAATCCATCTTTTTGAGGGTCTCCCTCTTTTTGGTAAGCACCATCTCTGGGGATTGGTTCCCTCTGACAACACAGCCAAAGTACGAGAGATGAAATCTGGCTATCATTGCTTTGAAGGAGCATTCTGGCTGTACTTTCACCAACACAGATTAGATCATTGTTCCTAGCAGTCCATGGTATATTAAATATTTGTTACTAATATGACAACTCAAAAGCATAAATTATTCTTTGGTCTTCTTTATTCATTGTCAAGTTCTCACACACATATAAGGCTATTGAAAATACCAGAGCTTGGATCAGGTGTACCGTAGTCTACAAGATGACATCTTTTCTCTTTAACACTTTAAAGAGGTCTTTTGTAGCGTATTTGTCCAATGTATTATGTCATTTGATTTCTTGAGTGTTACTTTCTTGGATGTTGATTGTGGATCCAAGTAAAATGAAATATTAATCTTTTCTCCATCAATCATAATGTTGTTTCTTGGTCCAATTGAGAGATTTTTTGTTTTTTATGTTGATTTGCAGTCCATACTTCAGGCTGTAGTCTTTTCTCAAGCTTAAAGGATTGAAGAAAAAAATGAAACCTTCAGTTGCAATATTGAAGGATTATATGGACAAGTTAGTGAATGTTTCAGGAAGCATCAAAAGAAGACAAAAATTGTACATAGAGAGGTTCCGGCAAGATGGCAGACTAGGGAGAAGGACTGCACAGACCCTCTTCAACAAAGAAAAGGGAAGCCAATTAACACAGACACAGAAGATAATCTTGGACCCCTGAGCCTTGAAGGGAAGGATACAAAAGTGGACTAAACCCCAACTAGCAGAAGAAATTGCATGAAAATACCAAAAAGAAGACACATGGAGCTGTGGTCTGGCAGGACCTGAGTGATCCTGATGGCACAGACTGCATGGCTTGGAGATTCCCGAGTGGTGGTAGGACCTAAGAATCAACACAAAAATCACCTTGCTAGCCAGGGACTGCACGGACTGTGCATGGTAGCTGGGGAACAAACATAGTAGGTGAAGAGAAAGGTGGGCTGAGCTGTGGACTTTTGCCGATCCAGAGGACACTGCCATTTTGTAGGTTTAAAAAGTGGCTTGACTTTTTTGGATAATTAAAGAGACAGCACTCTCGCAGATTCCTGTGGTGGTAGGACTTAAGAATTAACCTAAAAATCACCCTGCTTGCCAGGGACTGCACAGAGGACTGTGCCTGGTGGCTGGGGAACAACAAACTGAGAGGGTGAAGAGAAAGATGGGCTGAGCTGTGGACTTTTGCAGGTCCGGAGATCACTGCCATTTTGCAGGTTTAAAAAGGGGCTTGACTATTTTGGATATTCAAAGAGACAGCATTCTTGCAAATTTCTGGGGCTTAAGAACACGTTCTGCTTTCCAGCAACCCCAAGAACACTGGGGGCCTGCAAGACTGAAAAGGTATGACATTCTTCTTCTTACTACACCCTACACCCACTTGGTGAATGGAGATGTGGCCATACCCACTCCCACCTACCTTCTGGGCCCACAGGAACTCCATCACAGTCTGTGTGCT
>NW_006921866.1:106288-107547 GCF_000298275.1 Orycteropus afer afer | reverse complement strand
AAGTGGGAGGGGAGCTGTTGCATTGTGGTAAATTGTGGTCAATGACATGAGACAAAGTATATGTGAACTGCTGTATGGAAAGTGAATTTGCTCTATAAATCTTCACCCAAATCACAATAAATTTAAAAAAAAAATAAAAAAAATTGTACATAGAGTCATAAAGAATTGGTGAGTGTTCAACCATTTCAGGGGATATCATATGATCAAGAACCAAAGGTATTGAAGGAAGAAATACAAGCTGCACTGAAGGAATTGGAGAAAAACAAGGCGCCAGGAATGAAGAGAAATCCATTGAGATGTTTAAATAAATGGATGCAGTGCTGAAGGCATTCACTCATTTATGGCAAGAAATTTGGTAGTTTTCTACATGGCCAACTGACTGGAAGGTATTCACATTCATACCCATTCCAAAGAAAGGTGATCCACCAGATAGATTGTGGAAATTTCAAACATCATTAATATCACACAGAAGTAAAATTTTGCTGAAAATAATTTAAAAATTTTGCAGCACTACATTGAAAGTGAACTGCCAAAAATACAAACTGGATTCAGAAGAGGACGTGGAACAAGAGATATCATTGCTGATATCAGATGGATCCTGGCTGGAAGAAGAAAATACTAGAAAGATACTTACCTGTATTGTATTGACTATGCAAAAGAAGTTGATTATGCAGATCTTAATAGATAATGCACAACATGTAGAAGAATGGGAATTCCAGAACACTCAACCATGCCCATGAAGAATCTGTACATAGACCAAGAGGCAGTTGTTGAAACAGAACAAGGGGATACTGCAAGGTTTAAAATCAGGAAAGGTATGCATCTGGGTTGCATCTTTTCACCATATTTATTTGATCTATATGCTGAGCAAATTACCTGAGAAGGACTATATGAAGAATTCAGTGTCTAGATTGGAAGACGCCTCATTAACAACCTGCAATATGCGCATCACACAACATTGCTTTTTGAGAGTGAAGAAGATCAGAAGCACTTACTGATGAACATTAAAGACTCCAGCTTTTGGTATGGATTGCACCTCAACATCAAGAAAGCAAAACTATAATGACATAAATAAACATAAAAAAAAAGTATAAACACATTCTTGTTGTATTTTTTCTTCCAGTTGATATAAAAGTTAACTTCATTTAACCAGTAAGTATAAAGCTCTTTTAATTCTCTTATAATGAGCACATTTTGCAGTTTGTTTTCTGTGGTGGCTTATGTGTTGCTGTGATTTGGGAAGCTGTGCCCCTGGTATT
>NW_006921866.1:88708-101631 GCF_000298275.1 Orycteropus afer afer | reverse complement strand
CTGCGATGATGGGCTCAAGTATAGCAGGGATTGTGGGGCTGGTGCGGAATAGGGCAGTGTTTCGTTCTGCTGTGCATGGGGTCGCTATGAGTCAGAAACGACTCGACGGCACTTAAAAACAACAACAAGATCCTGTTTAATATTTGTAATTATCCAATTTGTTTTATTCAGTGATTATAATATCATGTTTCCATATTGACAATTCAATATGGAGTTATTAATGCCATAATGTTAAAATATGTACCATACAGGTATGCTTCATGGGTAAATTTTCTATAAGTCTTCTTTCCATTTAAATTTCAATCCCAGTAATGAAGATCTCTTAAATTATTAGCATTTGTTGCAATTTATTATAGAATCCTTTAAATATTCTTAAGCAATGTGATTTATATTTGTAGCAGGTTTATTCTGATGAGACTTTTGAAAGTTTTTTGGAATGGGAGATGACTCTTCATTGGTCTGTACTCTTCAGCACACAGCAGCACAGATAGAAATGCTCAAATTATTGTGACAACTGAAAACAATCCACACAGATCCAGAATACTCCCATTGAGAAATACTGGCTAAATATAATCTTAGTTTCAAATTTCTTAGTATGTTCTTCATGGGAGTACTAAAAATCTACTTTGAGTATTTATCAACTTGTGTCCTGAGCAAAACTCAGGACCAATGATTTCTCAAATAGCATCTACTAGTATCTTAAGGAATGTGATTGTTGTTGCTGTTGTTATGTGTCGACACATAGCGACCCCTCCTTGGGTTGCTGAAGCAGTATCACTATAGAAGTAGCTTGCCCAATCTTCCTTCCGAGGAGTGGCTGGTGGGTTTGAACCGCCAGTCTTCTGGTTAGCAGTCAAGTGCCTTAACCACTATGCTACCAGAGCTCCTAAGGAATGTGATAGAACACTAAAAATGAGGCACTTGGCATAACTAAGTGGTTGATACATGTTTGAATAGAAACTTCCTTTTCCCTATATCCTTTTACTTCCTCTGCTTTTAGATTATGTGTACCATGCCTTCAAATGAATTGTGTTTACTTAAAACTGATAAAAAATGTTTTGTTCTCAAAAAGAATTCTTGTAACTGATGTATGACAAAGTTACAATTTATGGTTAAACATATGATATGGATGTAACTCATGTGTAACTACAACCATCCTATATAAATTTATCTCTCCTCTTTCAGATTTTGAGAGCATTTGGTCTTTTATCAAGTGTTAAACCAGCTTCGACTATTACAAATCCAACAATAAAACTCCATAAAATCTCTCCTTAAAGAGTTCTGGTTTATTTTTTACTCTTTGACATATTTGACATGAGAAGTCTGGAATTTTTCCCCTGTGATAGGTGTAAACCTTGGGATGATTTTTAATTACTGATTCACTCTCCATATTCAAGCACTAGCTCCTCAATTTTTTATCGTAAATACAGTTTTAATCAACCTACTACTCTCCTTCCCCTGGCTACTCCCCAAATGTAAGTCACCATCATTTTTCACTTGCTTTACTTTGATATCCTCATATATTTGGTTATGTATCCATTTCTGCTTTCAGATTAGTAAGTGTGATCTTTTAAAAACACAAAATGGATTATATTATATCCTTTGTTAAAACAATTTAACATATTTCTCCCTGTCACAGTAAAATATAATCTAGAACTCTTAACATGGTATTACAAACCTTGTATGATCTAACCCCAGCCTATCTCTCTAGCTTGATCTCAGACCACTTTCATAAAAACTTCTTTTGCTCCAGCCACATAGAAAGTTTACAGTGCATAGGACACATCATGCTTTCCTAGCCCTCAGGCCTGCACATGTTCTGTTCTCTCTCATAATGTCCCTCTTTCTTATTAGCTTGAGTATTTTTTCCTCACTCTACAGATCTCAAAATAAACTTAAAAAGAAAAAATCTTACTGCAATTGGGTGAAAGTTTACACAACACATTATTTTTTGATTCAACAATTTATATGCATTTTGTTTCATGACATTAGTTGCAATCCCTTCATTGAAACACTTCTCACTTCCTCACTTGGTTCCGCATTTTCATTCTTCCTTTTATCTCACTTTCTGAATTTTGTTTTGGGGAAACACTTCCCTTTTGGTCTTCTATTATGGATTGATCTGATTAATATGCTCCTCACAGATGTTATTGTTCACGTTATAAATCCATAGCCTTCTAGTCGATTCCGACTCATAGCAACCCTATAGGACAGAGTAGAACTGCCCCATAGGTTTTCCAATGCTATATATCTTTACAGAAGAAAATTGCCTCATCCTTCTTCTGTGGAGTGGGTGGCGGGGTCCAACTCCTAACTTTTCGGCTAGCAGCTGAATGTTTTAACCACTATGCCAGGTCTGTCTATATTGTTTGACTGAAAGGTGCTCCCAGGGGAGGATTCAGCTCCAGATTTGAAGGGTGTCTAAGAGCCATAATCTTGGGGATTCTACCACTCTCTATCTGACCAGTGAGTCTGGTCTTCTTTATGATTTTGAATTTTGTTCTACATTTTTTCACATTCTTTCCAGGAGCCTCTTTTGTGATCTGATTAAATCAGAAAGTAGTGGTAGCCCTGGTACCATCTAGTCCTTCTCATCTTATAACATATCCTTTGGTTTGCATGGTCCATTAGTCCTTTGAACCACTATGTCCTTGATATTTTTATGTTCTTCACTCTTCTTTGTTCTGGTTTGGGAGATATAAATAGTTGCATCTTATTTGGTCTCTTAAAATTTTTTAAGGTGCCAGTATTTACTCATCACAGTAGGATGTAGAACACTATCTATGTGGACTATGTTATGCCCCTTGACCTAGCTGTCCCCTGAGACTATGGCCCTAAGCTTCTAAGCCCAGTGACTCAGTCAATGTATTTGGTCATGGCTAAGAAGTTTTCATAACTTTTCCCCCTGTATGCTACTCTACTATATACCTGGATATATTTACAGCACATACAAATATGTATATAGAAATATCCACTGACAAACACACACACACACACACACACATATATATATATATATATATGTATATATACACACATATACATATATATACTCATGAATGTACTCCTATATACTATACCATACCTTTTCAGCTTGCATGTCTACCTATGCATACATTTGTAGATAATTGTTTGTTATCATTCTTATTGCAGAGTTGTGTGTATAATATCTTTTACTATTGTTGTCTTTTACTCTTGTACATCTCCCAGTGTTTACCTTTGCCTTAGTCATGTAGTGCTGATTTCTCCTTATTGTGTACTGCCTTTCCCTTCACACAAGTTAATACATGTCTATTCTTTTGATAATGATTTCCTTTCCCATGCCCGGTAACCATCAAAAAATGTTTATTTCTTGGCTTTTCATAATACTTGTCTCATACAATATTTGTCTTTTTGTGATTGACTTATTTCACTCAGCATAATATCTTACTAGTTCATTCATGTCATGAAGCGGTTCTTGAATTCTTCATTGTTCTTTATGTTGCACATTATTCCATTGTGTGTATGTACCATAGTTTGTTTTGCCATTCATCTGTTGATGGGAATTTAAGCTGTTTCCATCTTTTTGCTATTGTGAATCATAATGCAATGAACATGGGTGTGCATGTATCTATTCATGTCATGACTCTTATTTCTCTAGGATATATACCTAGTAATGGGATTTCTGGATCACATGGTATTTCTATTTATAGTTTTTAAGGAAGCACCATACATTTTTCCATAGTGATTGTACCATTTCATGGTCCCACCAGAAGTGTATGAGGCTTCCAATCTCTGTATTTGTTTTTTCACCAAAGCCTTCCCTGACCCACAAACTAGGTTAAATCCTCATTGAATATGATTCTAAAATTATCCTTTGAAATAGATATAATTTTATAATTAATTAATTATATATACTTACTTAATGTTTGTCTGTCCAGTTAGGACACAATTTCCATGATATAGGTGCTCTGTCTAGTACTGTTTGCATACTGGAGTGAAAATTGGATGACTGAGTGACTTATGTTCAAATCCTGCTGCTTATTTGATTCCCACTTTTTTTTTTTTTGCCTTTATAAATAAAAATATTTGCCTTGGTTGGGTTTACAAATTAATGACAAAGAGTTTCACATTCAATGTGTAGTTATACATGATAGTCTTAAAATCTGAAATGTTTTAAAACCTAGGGACATTTTGCATTATGCTGTTTTTATAGCTATTGTAATAGGACAGTAAGCAAAATAATTAAGGGATATTCCTTTGATATCACCTACTCAACTCACATGAGTAATGCAGCTTTTTATTTCATTGACTTACAAGTTTATGCCTCTTTGCTTAAATTCCACTTCTGCTAGTAAACGTTTTCAAATTTAGTTTTCCAAAAACCAGGATAAACTTGCAAGCTTTGAAATCAACTCATTCATTCATTCATTCCTTTAACAAATATCATTAATTGTTAACTAAAGTGTCAGGCACTATGCTAGATGCTGATATACAAGTGTGTATACCATGATCTCTACTCTCAAGTCGAACACAGATTCATAAGGAAGGCAGTCTAGTGATAATTTTTAAAGGAAATACATGTGCATATTAGAAAATGAAACAAGAAATGAGGGATATCATTTCTAAAGTCAGATGGATCTGGGCTCAAATCAAAGAATACCAGAAAGATGTTTACTTGTGTTTCATTGACTATGCAAAAGCATTACATTGTGTGCATCACAACAAATTGTGGATAACATTGAGAGGAATGGGAATTCTGGAACACTCAATGGTGCTCATAAAGAACATGTACACAGACCAGAAGGCTCTATCTCATTGAGGGCTTTCCCCTTTTTCACTGACCCTCCACATTACCAAGCATGACATCTTTCTCCAGAGAAAGGTCCCTTCTGACATGACTGAAGTAGGTCAGATGAAGTCTGTCCATTCTCATTTCCAAGAAGCATTCTGGCTGCACTTCCTCCAAGACAGATTTGTTAATTCTTTTAGCAGTCCACAGTACTTTTAGCATTCTTTGCCAACACCACAACTCAAAAGCATCAACTCTTCTTTGATCTTCCTTAGTTACTGTCCAGCTTTCACATGCATAGGAGGCATCTGAAAATACCATGGTGTGGCTTAGGCACACCTGAGTCTTCAGAGACATCTTTGCTCTAATACTCTGAAATATATGAGATTGCTTCCTGTTTATTTAATTCTATCTTCAAAAGATGATTTACTCTTTATTTAGTCAAAATAGTTAATTCTGCCATATAAGTATATCAATTACCATTAAGCAATACTGGGAATGCAGGAAAAGTAGTTCTTATTATTGTGAGGTATGGGGAGGGTAGTTGGAGAATTTGGGGTTGTTAAGACTTCAATGATAAAATTTATTTTGATCTGTTGATTTAGGAGCATACACAACTTCCTACTCTTCTCTTGGAAAAAATGTTTTGCCTTGTTTTTTAATATTTCTCTCTTGGAATCTTGATTGTACCCACATAGTTATCCAAATGACAACTGAATAATTTATTTTAATTAATTATTTTATAATACTATATACACCAGAATTGTACAGAATATAAGGAATGATTAAAGGTTTCCTTTCCATTTGAGAAAATACGGCTAGTTGCAACTGGGTTAATATAATACCTTTAATATAACCAAAGAAAGGTGAAAATTAAACTTTTTTTTTCTAACATAAAAGTCATCTCCCTTTAGAGCATATTAACCTTGTTTTTTCCAGTTACCTGAGGGTAGACTGTTTGGTCATTTTTGTTTTTATTTCAGACCTTGAGCTTCAATCTTTGAATAAATGAAACATTCCTAGAAAATTCAAATTCTGATATGATTTATGGTTACTTAACAGAACAGTTCTTTGAGAATATTTATTTATTTGTATATAATTAAATTCAGCGTCACATTTGACTTGTTACATGAAAAAATTATGAGTAAAATGACAATCTCCTTAGGTATTTTTTTGGAAACTGAAAGGTTATTTGGAGTTGAGACATAGTTTGACTAATAACAAACAAAAATCGCACAATCATCCTTCAAAGAGAGCAGTAACAATGCCAAAAACAGGGTGAAATACATATGTATCATTAAAACCAAAACCAAAACCAAACTCACTGCCATCGAGTCGATTCCAATTCATAGCAACCCCTGTTGTGTTTCCAAAGCTGTAAATCTTAATGGAAACAGACTGCCACATCTTTCTTTGTGCACCAGAGCAGCTGCTGGGTTTGAACCACCAACCTTTTGTAACCAAATGCTTTAATCACTATATCACCAGAGCTCCTTATGTGTTCTAAAGAGAATGTTAAAATATTTAATGATATGGAAAATATTGGTAATATATTGCTAGGCAAATAAGTTAGTTTGGAAGGTGTATTCAATAATTGCAATAATGTTATAGATGATTGCTAAATAGATAGATGGATAGAGAGAGAGATAATGAACAGATGAATGAATAGATGGGAACCAAAACCAATCAATTGCCATTAAGTCAATTCCAATTTATAATGAAACTACAGACATAGTACTACTACCCAACAGAGATTATAAGACTGTGATCTTTATGGAAGCACACTGACACATCTTTCTTGTGCAGTCTCCTATAGAGTGGCACCACCTGGGGTCCTTGGATACATAGTAGACAGGTAGACAGACAGATACGTAGAAGGAATATATTGTGGCTATAGGCATTATTAGACTATATGAAGGTTGAATGAAAACTCACTAGTTCTATGAAAATCATTTGACTATGTGGATCATAATAAATTATAAATAAAATTGAGAAGAATGGGAATTCCAGAACATTTCATTGTACTCATGAGGAACCTATACATAGACCAGGAAGCTATCATTCAAACAGAACAAGGGGATACTGCAGGGTTTAAAATCAGGAAGGGAGTGTGATAGGGTTGTATCCTTTCACCATACTTATTCAATCTGTATGCTGAGAAAATAATCTGAGAAGCTGGACTATATGAAGAAGAATGTGCCATCAGGATTGAAAGAAGAATCATTGATTAAGGACCTGTGATATGCAGACACAACTTTGCTTGCTGATAGTGAGGATGACTTGAAGAACTTACTGATGAAGACTGAAGACTATAGTCTGCAATATGGATTACACTTCAATATAAAGAAAACAAAAATCCTCACAACTGGACCAATGAGCAGCATCAGGATAAACAGAGAAAAGATCGAAGTTGCAAAGACTTCATATTACTTGGTTATACAATGAACACCAATGGAAGCAGTAGCCAAGAAATAAGATGACATATTGCACTGGGGAAATCTGCTGTAATAGACCTCTTTTAAGTGCTGAAGAGCAAAAATGTCTCCTTGAAATCTAAGGTGGGCCTTACCCAAGCCATGATGTTCTCAATTGCCTCATATGCATGTGAGAACTGGACAATGAATAAGGAAGACTGAAGAAGAGTTGATGCTTTTGAATTACAAAGAGTTGATGCTTTTGAATTCTTGGTGAAGAATGCTGGAGAACTAACAATTCTGTCCTGGAAAAAGTGCAGCCGGAATGTTCCTTGGAAGTGAGAATGGCCAGACTTCATCTTATCTACTTTGGTCATGTTTCCAGAAGGAAACATCTGGAGAAGGATATCATGCTTGGTGAAGTGGAGGGTCAATGAAAAAGGGGAAGACCCCCAATGAGATGGATTGACACAGTGGTTGCAATGATGGGCTCAGGTATAGCCGATATAGTGGGGCTAGTACAGGACCAGGCAGTGTTTCATTCTGTTGTGCATAGGGTCTCTGTGAGTCAGAGATGACTTGACGGCACCTAACAACAACAACAACAATAACAACATTTTAATCATGTATAAATACCTATTTATTAACCTCTCTGAGATTTGTTTTTACCATATGTAAAATGAGCGTAATATTGGAAAATAGTTCATAGGCTATTATGAAAATTTAATGAGATAATCACTGTAAAGTAGTTTACCATAGTGTCAGGCACATAGGTAACATTGAGAAAATTATCATTATTAAAATTAGTATTTATGTTGAATGATATCCTTTATGTGGCTGTTTGCCTTGGTTCTTTGGAAAAACAGCTTGACAAATGTTACCTCTAAGCTCTGAGAAATTACCTTTGACTTAATTTTCTACACAAGAAGGTTATTACTTTTGTCAAGTTTGATTGACATTTCCTGGGTCAGTTGTAAAAAATCTGATGGTTTTATAATTTCTGTCTAACCCTGAAATGAAACTTCACTAGTGATTGCTCTATTTTACATATGATGCCAGGATTGGTCAATATACTATACGATATGCAAATTAAGTGAATACAGAGTATGAAAATG
Organism: Orycteropus afer afer; assembly: GCF_000298275.1. Classification (NCBI taxonomy): domain Eukaryota; kingdom Metazoa; phylum Chordata; class Mammalia; order Tubulidentata; family Orycteropodidae; genus Orycteropus; species Orycteropus afer. The sequence goes on along the minus strand of NW_006921866.1, from coordinate 93,331 downwards.
ATGACAATGTGGTCCACTGAAAGAACTGGTCAGTTCTAGGTCCAGCTGGGAAAGCCATGTCCTGAAATTGTCAAGGAGTTTGTTTATATATGCAGCCAATCCCACAGAGTTTTCAGAAATAAGGAAGAGAGGAGAAAAAGAAAGAGAGACAAGAAGAGAAAGTAGAGAGAAAAGAAGTGAGGAACCTCATAAAAAAAGCTGTAACACAGGCAAGGACTGTAACACTGAAAACAGCAAGAGGCCCAAAAGGGACTCTATAGCAGAGTTGGCAGTGATAGTCCCAGGATAGGCCCAGTGACAGTCTGGTGAGAGCAGAATCCTGCTCCTAGGAATGCTATGAAAAATAAGAGCTGAACAAAAATGCTACACTTACTATAAGTTGAATCAGTTAGCAGTGGAGAGGCCCAGAGCAAGGCGGCCAAAGGCAGAGCGCACCGCATGTTGAAAGTGGGTATGTCCAGCTGAGAGGTTTGTCCTGAAAAGGCTGAGAATAGGCCTGCAAGGTTGAGACTGTGTGTGCAGGGCCAAGAGGCTTTTCCTGAGGGGGCCAAGAGGAGGTCTCTTTTCCTAAGGGGTCTGAAAAAAAGTCCTGCATTGCTGAGAGGGGCATGCATGGAAGAGAGAAAGGCCTGCTTCTCTGTACAGTAAAGAGGAGCTCAGAGAGCTGTCCTGCACTAAAGAAGAGAAGGGTGTTCTCCCCACTTTGGAAGAGACTTCCCAACTTTGCCTCTATATTTCCTGATACTGGTCTTGAGTTAGCCTGTTGATCTTGATTTTGTAACCTGTTACTTCCTTAATAAACCATTTAATTGTAGTTCTGTGAGTTTTGTGTAGCCCTTGTAACAAATTATTGAACTGAACAGAGAAGTAGAGAGTGCCATGAGGCGAACAGCTGGTGTTAGAATTGGTAAATAGGTTGGAGAGAAGAGGTTTGACTTCCACCTACCAGGAATCAGCTTTGTATTAATGATGATTCTCTCTCCTCTTCATTAAGCAGTGACTTCACATACCACTAAATATGTACATGTATTTTATATTTGTTATAGATATATTTTTACATTAGGCATTTAATGTTATTGTAAACCCATATTATGATATTTTATTTTGTTCTGTTTTAACATTTAGAAAACCTGCTAGGTGTAGCTTTATGAAATTGATATGAACATATGTCTATGAGACAATGCAGTGGAGTTTGGCAAGTTAATCAGAGTGAGAGGAAAAAGTGTGGACAAAACACTGAGGATGAACCCAAGAGCCATAGAGGAAGATGAGGAAAAAGAGATGTTAAACGATAGGTGATTGTTCTCATGATTTCACACAAATTCTCAAACGTATATGCTCATGAAAAGAACTTTTGCAGTACTTGTGTTAGGTAAAATCTACATGGGGTAGTTAAATAACTGAATATTTGCTAAATCTCTTCCCTAGAGGAAGAAAAAGATGAAGATGAAGCAGGAAATGTTCATTCCTTGATTTATTTATTTGTTTACTTTTTGCCTCTGGCATGCCATTCCTAGTAAGATAATAATTTTACTCCTATTCTATCATGTATAGAATAAAATGATCCTATACATGCAGAATTTTGATTAAGTTGAGAAAATATGGATGTGTGAATTAAATCTTTCCAAGTTTAATGTGACTCTATTATTTAATAAAAGAATTGTATTTACAATTTCTGGATTTTCCAGGTTATTTTAACCATTCTAATCATTTCAAGTTCTTTTAAATATTCTCTTAAATGTTCACTATCTAACTCTACTTGTAAAGGAGCTCTGGTGGTGTAGTGGGGCTGCTAACCAAAAGGCTGGTGGTTCAAACCTACAAGCTGCTCTGTGCAAGAAAGATGAGGCATTCTGCTTCCATAAAGAAAATAAACTTTATGGACAATTTCTGGAATTTTTACATTATTGTGACTATTCTTACTACATTGAGGTCATTTTAATAGCCTCTTAAGTATTAACAATTTAACTATATATGTGAAGTTAAGAAACTATAACAGCTACAACTAAGGAAAACGAATTATAAAATGTATACTATATGCTCAAATAAAACCAAAAATAGTTGTAGGTTGAATGAATCCTGGTACCAGACAAGTCACTCTAACCTGTTCATTTCACTAAGGAATAATTTCAAGTGTAGAAATACTAAGTGCCTTTGTCAAGGTCACACAATAAAAAGGTGATTAAAGCATGTAACAATCAGGATGTGTTAATTATCACTGGTGACTGGAATGCAAAAGTTGGAAACAAAGAAGAATCACTGGTAGTTGGAAAAAGTGGCCTTGGTGATAGAAATAATGCTGGAACTCGTATGGTAGAACTTTGCAAGACCAACAACTTATTCATTGCAAACACCTTTTTTCAATAATATCATTAATATCACACGCAAGTAAGATCTTACTGAAAATAATCTAAAAAATGGTTGCAGCAGTATATTGATAAAGAACTTCCAGAGGTGCAAGCTGGATTCAGAAGAGGATGTGGAATGAGGGATATCATAGCAGCTGCTGTCAGATGGATCTTGGCTCAAGGCAAAGAATACCAGAAAGATGTTTACTTGTGCTTTATTGACTATGCAAAGGCATTTGATTGTGTGGATCATGACAAATTATGGGTAACACTGAGAAGAATGGGAATTCTAGAACACTTGATTGTACTCATGAGGAACCTGTTCCTTGACCAGGAGACTATCATTCAAACACAACAAGGGGACACAACATGGTTTAAAAGCAAGAAGGGACTACATCAGGGTTGTATCCTTTCTCCATACTTATTCAATCTATATGCTGAGCAAATAATCTGAGAAGCTGGACTATATGAAGAAAAATTTGGCATCAGGATTGGAGGAAGAATCATTAAGTACCTGAGATAGGCTGATGATACAACTTTACTTGCTGAAAATGAGGATGACTTGAGGCACTTACTGATGAAGACTTAGGAATACAGTCTGCTTTATGGATTACATCTCAATATAAAGAAAACAAAAATCCTCACAACTGGACCAATGAGTAGCATCACAATAAATGGAGAGAAGATTGAGGTTGTCAAAGAATTCATATTGCTTGGTTCTACAATCAACACCAATCGAAGCAGCAGTGAGGATATTGGAGGACGTGTAGCACTGGACAGGTTGGCTGTGAAGGAACTCTTTCAAGTGCTGAGGAGCAAGGATGTCTCCTTGAGGATTAAGGTGCACCTAGCACAGGCCATGATATTTCCAATCACCTTGTATACATGTGAGAGCTGGACAATGAATAAAGAAGACCAAAGAAGAGTTGACACTTTTCAGTTGTAGTGCTGCCGAAGAATGCTGAAGGTACCATGGACTGCAAAAAGAACTAATAGATTTGTCCTGGAGGAAGTGCAGCAGAGATGCTCCTTGGAAGCTAGAATGGCCAGACCTCATCTCACCTACTTTGGTCATGTTGTGAGAGAGGGCCATTCCCTAGAGAAGGATGTCATGTTTGGTAAGGTGGAGGGTCGACAAAAGAGGGAAAGACCTTCAACGAGATGGATTGATACAGTGGCTGTGACAATAGGCTCAATATAGCAAGGATCATGGAGCTGGTGCAAGATCAGGTCGTGTTTCGTTCTGCTGTGCATGGGGTCACTGTGAGTCAGAAATGACTCAGTGGCACCTAACAACAACAACAACAAGTTTTTAGGTCTTTCTGCAATTTCATGTTTTGAGAGTCTCTTCTGTGGAACCATGACCATTTTTTTTTCTTTAAAATGGCCTCTCAACAATCAAATCTTTTTTGTTCCACTTACTTGCCAACTCAGGGCTAAACATCTTCACATTTTCTTTCCTTTTAAGTTGCTGTTGATGTTAGGAGCCATCAAGTCAGTTCCAGCTCATAATGACCGTATAAACAACAGAATGAAATACTGTCCAGTTTTCCCCTATATTCACAGTCATTGCTATGTTGGATCCTATCAATTAACTTATTTAGTATGCATTATTGAACATCTAGTATAAGCCAGGCAGTGCTCTATGTGGCCAGTTGTACAGCAGCGAATAAAACAATTATAGTCCCTTCCTTATTTGAGCTAAATTTATAGTTGCAGAGATAGATATAACACTGAAGGACACACTGATAAATATGAACTAACATATTTTAATAAGCACTGTGAGAAATCATATAAGTTGTCATGAGGAATAGTAACAGGGTGGAAAACTTGGGAGCTCCGAAAAGGCCTTATTGATTCCTGTGACTTTACATAAGTTATTTAAACTTATTCTGTCTAGCACATATTTGTTCACTATTTAGGAAGGAAAATAATGCTTCTATATATGTATATTTTTTTAAAAGTTGAAAAAATATGGATGTGTGAATTAGCTTTGAAAATTTATATTAGGCAATATTCACAACAATATTCACACTTGCAGTTAACCTAGTTCCATATAAAATGTTAAATAAATTTTTATTCTATTCCATTCAGAACATTCACCTGACTTCTCTCACCTCTTCATTTTCTCTTTTTTTGGAGGTCTGAGAATCTAAAAAAGAAAAATACAAGTGGGATGTAAATCACTTGATATTTGTAGAGAAACTTGAGTGAAACACACTTCTATATTTAATGTGAAAAATCTTTGGCCTGATTAAAGAGGTGAGTCTATCCA
>NW_006921866.1:84320-88342 GCF_000298275.1 Orycteropus afer afer | reverse complement strand
AGGAGTGGCTGGTGGGTTTGAACCACCAGCCTTCTGGTTAGCAGTCAAGTGCTTTAGCCACTATGCTACCAGAGCTCCTAATATAATACTATTTCTAATTTCTTTATAGAGCATGTGTACTACAAGTTTCATTCCACTTTGCTTCTGTGCCCACCTTGTCTTACAAAAATACTATATATAGTCTACTGATACGTGCTGAAGTCTATAATGAATATTCCTCTTTTTTCTGGAAAAATAAAATGGAATAGAATTAGTTTTAGCCATATTTCTCAAAGTACATTCCACAAATCACTAACCTCGTGTGAGACACTTTGCAGGAGTAAAAATTCATAATCAAATGAGTTTGAAAAGCAGTGTGTACAATGCTCTCCTCTTAGTAGGAAACAAGAATATACTGTTAGTATTTCACATACTCTGAAATGTTCTGCAATAAATAAACTTGCTTTCTTTGCCAGCAATGTATTTCTCAAACATATATGCCCATGAAAAGAAGTTTTGAAGAACTTGTGTTAAGTAAAATCTACTTGTGGTAGTTAAATAATCGACTATTTGTTAAATCAGCCTTGTCTAGAAATGGGATGATAAAGAAGTCCTTTAAAATCTCGGAACTCCCCTTTGCTTAGTACTGAGATGGCATATGGGCATATGACATGTAACATAGGAAGGAAAAAAAATGTGAAATTATTTTAATCCTTTATACTTCCCATCATTCTATTTTAGGCCTGTTGGATTTTGCTTATGGATAATACACAATATAATAATTGTGATATATCATCAAATAATTTGATTCTTTATAATTCACTAAATATATTTTACAGATTATGAAAGTAAAGATGATCTTTTGAGTGGATAAAAACATTGATTCAGTTTTAGTGCTCCTGTGTGTGTGTATGTTTGCACACATGCACATGGGTACATGCACATGCATGCTCACATACACAAGTGCACATTAACCTCAAATAAAACACAAGATTCAATATTCACTAAGAACTTGAATTTCTATGGGAGTCAAAATAACGTAGCCTAATCTTACCAGATTTTTAAAATGTAGTTTATGTCAGAAATATGATGCAGAGATAGGCAAAGTTTACATTTTCACTGCAACTACACTATGAGTGACAAATAGCCAATTATTGTGTTGATGTCAGGAATTCCAAGTAATTTTGTTTATTTTATTTCCTTTGGTGCATACCACAGCAATAGTCATTGACACAATACAGTGGAGTAAGGGCTACAATTCCCTGACAAGTAAAATAATGTAATATTTGAATAGTAAACAAGAATCATCAAGGAACTGAATAAACATGATTAAAATTTCACAAGGCTGAGGCTTTTGCTTCTGCTCAGAATGGAGTAATAGGGACCAGATTCACACTTTAATCTGAAACAGCTAAAGAAAAAAGACAAAGATAGAAAATACATGAAATCAGGAATCTTAAGATATGGAGTATTAGACAATGAAGGAGAGTGATCCCGGAGAGACAGGAAGCAAATGAGGTACTTCCCATGGCTGAATACATAGAGAGTTTCTAGGCTAAAATGTAGGAAGAAGGAACTCAGGCAGAGCTCAACAGTCTTTCTGTAAATTTTATCGGGTTTTTTGCTATTGTAAATTGGGTTTTCTCTTACATTATATCTTTTTTGTTTTTTAAGGCACTTGACTGCTAACCCGAGGGCTGGAGGTTCAAACCCTCCAGCCACTCCTTGGAAAGGTTGGGCAATCCACTTCCGTAGTGATACTGCCTCGAAAACCCAAGGAGGGGTTGCTATGAGTCGGTCCGACTCAATGGCACATAACAACAACAACAACAATTTCTCTTAAAATTGTATTTGGAGTCTATATTTTATCAAAATAATGAGTTGTCTTTGAGTTGATTATAACTTCTGCCCGCCCTATCTTTTGCAGAGTAGAACTTTACCCCATTGGGTTGTCAATAGTTCATTCTGGGGAGAAGCAGATTGACAAGTCTTTCTTCCAAGGCAGCTCTCAGTGGCCTGGAACAGCCAACCTTTCCATTAGCAGTCATATAACTGTTTGTACACCCAGAGACTTCGTCATCAAAAGAAATACCTATTTAAAATGCAAATGTCATATAATTTCCTATCATTTATAATTAGATTATTTAAAAATTATATATTAAATAGAAATATGAATATATATATTACGAATAAAGATATGGTAATCCCCTGTGGACACAATATTCAGTTTAGTTTAAAAATTACCAATTGAACATCTCTGTATGCCCAATCCCTTTGTCATCTCCCTTCCTGCATTCTCAGAGTAGCCACTGTATCAAATTTCTTCTCTGGTCCTTTCTTTTCTTTAATTTCGTATGTTTCTATTCCTAACAGTTTCCCATTTCTTTGGAAAATGCATAAATGGAATTATATTCTGTATTCTTCCTCATTTTTTTTCACTCAATATTACTTCAAGTGATTCATCCATGTTATTGCATGTAGCTATAACGCATTTTTTTCCTACTGTAGAATAGTATATTAAATAAATACATTGAAATAATCTCTTTTCTAATGCTGCTGGTTATTTGTATTATTCATTTATTTTTACCCTATTGCAAAGAGTGCTTTATAAAAATTCTTAAATATTCCTCCTGGTGTATATATACATATTATTTCTAGTATCATTTCTATCACCAAGGCTGTATTTTTCAACTACCGATGCTTCTTCTTTATTTGTAACATTTACATTCCAGTCACCAGTAATTATCAATGCATATTGATTGTATGTTTCCTCAATTTCAGAGTGCACTAGTTAGTAAAAATCTTCAATTTCTTCATCTTTTGCTTTGGTGCTTGGTGTATAAATTTGAATAATAATCGTATTAACTGATCTTCCTTGAAGGTATGGATATTATCCTATCATGACAGCATTGTACTTCTGGATAGATCTTGAAATGTTCTTTATGATGATGAATGAGATGCCATTCCTTTTCAATTTGTCATTCCCTGCATACTTCATCATATGACTGATTAAAAATTGTCAATATCATTCCATTTCATCTCATTAATGCTTAGAATATCGATATTTATGTGTTCCATTTCATTTTTGACAACTGCCAATTTTCTTAGATTCATACTTCATATATTTCACATTCCAATTATTAATGAACATTTGCAGCTGTTTCTTCCCATTTTGAGACCTGCCATTCAACAGGCAAATGATGGTGCCAACAACTTTACTTCATCCGTGTCATTAAGGTCGACTCTACTTTGAGGAGTCAGTTTCTCCTCTGTCATATTTTCCATGCCTTGCAACATGAGGGGCTCCTCTTTTGGCTCTATATCAAACAATGTTTCAAGGCTTTTCATAAAATTTTCCAGTGATATATGAAATGGTAAAGCTAATGCCCTGAATTCAGACTTCTAGCCTCTTGTATCGTTAATAAATAGATTTCTGTTTGTGAAAGTCACCCACTTCTTGTGCTTCTGTTACAGCAACACAAGATAACTCAGATATTTCTCTTCCAGAATCTTCATTTTCTCTATTAATAATGATAACAATAATAGAAGGTTGGCCCACTGAAGTCATAAAACATAGTACCATATAAAATAAACATATTTTGCTGAAGGAAGTAAAGATCCATCTTGTTATTATGTGACATACATGTATAAAAATAAAATGTACTTTCATTACGCATAAATATTATATTTAAGTGTAAAAATGTTCTCATCATATATATAAGTGAGATTTAGAAATATAATACTTTCCACCAAACGGCACTTGATACAGATTGACTTGAGGTAGGGAATTAGAGTCATGCTCCTCATTCACTCATTCAAAAATAGCAACAGCAATAACAAAAAATTGGAACTTTCATGAAAGTTGAAATAAATATTTTTGCAAATGTGATTTTATATCTTAATTCATTGAGATAGATTTTTAAAGTTAGTAGCTGAGTCAAAAAACTTGTATTTTAAGTATTCATAATTATTTGCTGATAATTATCCAATAAAATGTTTCAATAATTTAAATCACCACTGAAATGGTTTGATATATTGTTTCA
>NW_006921866.1:81476-82080 GCF_000298275.1 Orycteropus afer afer | reverse complement strand
TAAATTTTTAACTTGTTTTTAGAAATTATACTGTTGTTGTTGTTAGGTGCCAGCGAGTTGTTTCCGACTCATAGAGACCCGATGGACAGCAGAACGAAACACCGCCCGATCCCGCACCAGCTCCACAATCCTTGCTATACTTGAGCCCATTGTCGCAGCCACCATGTCAATCCATCTCATTGAAGGCCTTCCCCTCCTTCGTCAACCTTCCACCTTACCAAGCATGACATTCTTCTCCAGGAAACGGTCCGCTCTGACAACATGACCAAAATAGGTGAGACAAAGTCTGGCCATCCTTGCTTCCAAGGAGCATCTCGGCTGCACTTCTTCCAGGACAGATCTATTAGTTCTTTTAGCAGTCCATGGTACATTCAGCATTCTTTGCCAGCAACACAACTCAAAAGCATCAACTCTTCTTTGGTCTTCCTTATTCATTATCCAGCTCTCACATGCGTGCAAGGCGATTGGAAATATCATGGCTTATGTCGAGTGCAACTTAGTCCTCAAGGAGACATCCTTGCTCCTCAGCAATTGAAAGAGTTCCTTTGCAGCCAACCTACTCAGTGATACACATAGTTTAATGTCCTGAATGCTGCTTCCATTG
>NW_006921866.1:76404-77866 GCF_000298275.1 Orycteropus afer afer | reverse complement strand
ATGCTACTTCAGAATTTTAATGAGTCTTTGAGGTTTTGTCCTCTGAAAGAAGAATATTGTTAAAGTCTTTTGTTTAGCAGTACGTGTTCCCTCAGTGCAAGGAAAACTTCTCACTGTCTTTACATGCTGAGTTTTTATTTTATGCTCTCAGATGCTATTAGAAAACTTTGTAAATAAAAATTTAATTCACCTTAACAAAGTGAGCAGGCAACAAAGATAGCAATGTATTAAAATAGAGATAAGAATTTTGTAATTTTATTATTTTAGTCTGAATTATTTTCCATTTTATTTTAAGGTAAACATCAATGAACTCTTTGGTTAGTAGAAGTTATGAACTGCTATTCAATTTAGGAAAATCAGCAATATAATAAATAGTACACAATTGACTATTGGGATTCTGAGTGAATTTCTCCACTTTTTTTTGCTAATATGTTAGGGCTTTTCCTAACATATCAGGGCAGAAAGAAACTCACTACAATCTAATGAATTGGCATGCTCCTTCCATAAAAAATATATTATTCCCCTCTCACCATTACAGTCATGCTCAACAAGACCAGCAATGCCAAAAAGTTTCTTTGAAATAGGAAAGAACAAGCATTGGAAAAAATAATCAGTTTTTTCTTTAAAGTTGTACTGTTCTAGCAGGCAATTATTCTTTACAAGAAAATGTTCTTAGTATAAAGCAATATCTGAAATTGAAGAAAGAATGTTAGCAACATAAGGATACATCATCATCTGGGGAGCTACAATCCTCTTCCTCTGAAGCAATTTTAGAGAAATGGAGAGTAAAATTTGAATTTGAATTAAACAAACTCAAGACTTGACTGGGATGAAATATAGGTGTCAAAATGCTGACAATGAGTTGTGCATTGTATCAACTTCAATTTTACTTCTGTTAAGTGGTTTTCCCTAACCACTGTACCTAAATTACATCTCACTGCTCTCTATAAAATTTCATAATTTTCATAGACCACACCACTATTAAAAATTATCTCCTTTATTTAATTTTTTTTAATAAGCTTACTCTCTGTATTCCTCACTAAGATATAAATTCTAAGAGACAAGGATTTTCCTATGTTCTAAATTTGTAATGTCCAGAGGAACCCTCATTCACTAAACATTTGTTACATTAATTAACAAATGGATTAATAAAATAGGAAGATGGATGTTCATAACTATTATATTATCTATGAGGCAAGTGGCCAAGACATCGAGATCCCTATTTTTGGATCCAAAGAGATTGGAAAGATGAATATCACTTTGACCAGTTCTCAAAATTGTTACAAGTCTCTTAACCATTATAGGCTACTTGTCACTAGGTCATCAATTTCAACAATTTGTCAAATGCAAATCTTAAATAGGACTTTCCTCAATGTCTTTTAAGTTTAAATGCTCCATGTCAAGAATTTATACTTGGAGTGGGAACACTGATTATATGACAAGTAAGGTATTGACACCATAC
>NW_006921866.1:71570-75554 GCF_000298275.1 Orycteropus afer afer | reverse complement strand
TCTTTTATTATTAAGTAGCATTTATATTTAAGCCCTAAAGCACAAATTTCTCAGAAATCATCTTTATACATTCCTAAGTTCAGACTCTATTCTATGAAAAATATCATGAAAATATAATAGCCTCTACTGTTAGAGTACTTCTTTATTATACATATTAATGGAAATACAGAACAGTACAGTATATCTTAAATTTCAAGTATGCTTAAATTATTTACATATTGGTTTGAGACATTTAAATATTGTTTTGATGAGAAGGTGGCTGAAATTGATTTTAATCAAATGAGAAATGGCTCCAATCAAATATTAAAGCTTTAAGTCAACACTTGCTAATCAGTTGTTCCCTTTTTGTGACAGTGGAGGAGTTTTTAATATATTAAAAAATATATTTAAAAATATAGCACAAATGATGGAAAGTACTAAATTAAGATAAATAAACATACATAAGGCTTTTGCATTTAATGAACCAAACAAAACTCACCTCCATTGAATAGATAGATTCAACCTCATAGCAACCACCATTGGGTTTCTGAGGCTGTAAATCTTTATGGAAATAGATCATCCCATCTTTCTTCCACAGAGCAGCTGGTGGGTTTGAACTACCAACCTTCTAGCAAGCATTCAAATGTCCTTTCCACTACTACACCAGAGCTCATTGCATTGATTGAGAAATAGTAAATATTTTATTATATAGTCTAATAAACCTAGAATTCATATTTTAAAATAATGATCAAAAATCTGAATAAAGAGCGAATAAGAGAATAAAAGCGATAATTAAAACACTCATCAAATGCAAAGGAATGTGATGAAAAAATGAAACAAAGGAAAACATAGCATATAAGAAAAATGGGGAAAAAAAAAAGAAAGACTTAAATGCAACGATTTCAGTTGGAATGAACTTGGCAGTACCTAAGAACAACAAAATATCAGGGCACTTCTAATTTCATCTATGAAATATAAAGTCCCTGCATTTATCACTCCCATCCTTACAACAAGAAAAGTCAGGACAAACAGAAAATCAACATCTTTTCTTGGACTCCTCATAGAATTGAGTTTATAGGACAAACTGAAATCTTGAAATCTGGACAAATGGGAAAATTCAGAGATCACAGCTAAGATCTGCCTATCAGGAGGAGACGTTACTGGAGCCTTAAACACTTAAATCATAATTTTGGTAATTGGCTGGAGATTGGGCATAGATTAGTTAAAGAATAAGAAGCTCCCAAGAGATACAAGCTTAGACGGGTCCCCCACACTTCTTAGGTTCTGATACTCATTATTTCTTGCTAGATTCTTCTTCTTCTTTTTTTTTTTTTTCTTTCCTACAGTGTTTCAGCATAAATTTATTAAGTTTTATTAAAATATTCCTGTAGTTAGTTATAACAACAAAAACATTTTCATAAACCCAGATTACATGTATCAATATCTCGATAAGGTGAAAACTTTATTCTTTTTTTTTTAAATTTTATTGTGATTTTGGTGAAAGTTTATAGTGCATATTCATTTTCCATATGCTGTTGTTGTTATATGCCGTTGAGTCAGACCCAACTCATAGCGACCCCTCTTTGAGTTTCTGAGGCAGTATCACTATGGAAGTAGATAGCAGTTCACATATGCTTCGTCTCATGACATTGACTGCAATTTCCCACAATGCAACAGCTCTCTTCCCACTTTCTCCCGATAGATACCTCTTCCTTGTGTCCTTTCCTCCCATGTTCTCCTGCCCTGTGAGCTGTAAGATCCCAGTTGCTAGTCACCAAAGTAGGATGTGGAACATTTTTGTGTAGTACATAATGCGAGTTGAGATTGGTGTCTTCTAGGACCATGGTCCTCAGCCTACAGGCACAACTTCTCCCTCCCTCCAGGTAGCTGACTGTGGCCAAGAAGTGACTACAACCTTGTCCTTTGTCAGCTCTACTGTATACCTGAACATTCTTATAGAACATTCAAATATGCTCGTACATACTTCACTTATCAAGCTTATACATGATCATGAGCACACTGTCCCTTGCCTCCACATACCTAATTGTTCAGCCCATCCATTCATCTATCCATCTGTAGATCAATGCTTGCCATCTCTGACAACATAATACTGTATATGTAAAAGTCTTCATCTTTGTCTGTATCTACCACGTACTTCTCTATGTCTTCTTCTTCCTCAATGCCACCATGTTGATCACTTGCATTTGGTACATTGACCTTCCCTTCACCCAAATCAGTATTTGTCTCTACCTATCTAGCAGTGCTCCCTCTCCTTCCCTCCATCCTCTGGAAACCAACAAAGAAACTTTCCTTTTATATATTAGCCTTTCCTTGACTTTTTTACAATAACAAACTAATACAATATTTGTCCTGTGATTTACTTATTTCACTCAGCATAATGTCCTCCAAGTTCATCCATGTTATATGGTGTTTTGCAGATTCTAAATTATTCTTTAGGGTTGCATAGTGTTCCATTGTGTGTATGTACCATAGTTCGGTTATCCATTCTTTTGTTGATGGGCATCTAGGTTGTTTCCATCTCTTTGCTCTTGTAAATAGTGCTGTGATGAACACGGATGTGCATATATCTGTTCTTGTCCTAACTCTCGATTCTGTAGGATATATACCTAGTAATGGAATGGCTGGATCACATGGTTTTTCTAATTCCAACTTTTTAAATAATCGCCATACTGCTTTCCACAGTGGTTGTATCATTTGACAGTCCCACCAGCAGTGTGTGAGTCCCAATCTCTTGACATCTTCACCAGCATTTGTTTTATGTTTTGCTGAACTTTACTACTAGTGCTGGGGCAAGATAATATCTTATTGTTTGGATTTGATCTCTACACATTTCTTCATGTGTTTGTTGGCCACCTGAATATCCTCTTTGAATTGTGTTTTCATGTCTTTTGATGAGTTTTTATTTGGATTATTTGTTTTTTTGTTGTTGAGGTTTTGAGTTTTCTATAAATTTTAGAGATAAGGCCCTTCTCAGATATGTCATTGCCAAATACTTTTTTCCCAATCTGTAGGTTCTCTTTTTACTTTTTGGAGAAGTCTTTAGAAGCACTTCATACTCACTGGGATAACTATTATAAGAAAAACAGAAAATAACAAATGTTGGCAAGGATATGGAGAAATTAAAAGCTTCATCCATTTCTGACAGGCATGTAGAATGGTGCAGCTGCTGTGGAAAGCATTTTGATGGCTTCTCAAAGAGTCAAATCTAAAGTTTTTATATGACCTAGCAATTTTACTCCTGCTTATAGACCCAAAAGACTTTAAAGGAGGTTTCAAACAGATACACATACACCAGTGTTCATCATAATATTATTCACAATAGTCAAAAGTAGAAGCAACACTCAAGTCCATCAACAGATGAATGAATAAACAAATTATGTTATATCCAGACCATGGAATGCTATTTAGCTATAAAGAGAAGTAAATTTCTATGAAATGGAATAGTCTTAAAAACATAAAGCTTCTGAGTGAATTAAGTCATACACAAAATGAAAAATATTGTATGATTCCACATATATGAAATTTCTACCAAAGGCAAATATATAGAGATAAAAGTTAATTAGTGGTTACTAAGGGCTAAGGAGAGGAACAAATGATGAATTATTCCTTAAGGGTTACCATGTTCCCTTTAAGTGGTGAAAAATATTTCGAAATTATTAGTGATAATGGTACATTTTAGTGAGTGTACTCAATATTACTGAATTGTACAGTTAAAAATTGAAGGTGGAGGCTTCTCCTAAATCTCATGGCTACAGGGGTTGATGAACCCAAAACAGAGTGGTCAGATGGCATGTCACTGACTCACAGGCTGTGGAGGCTGATGAATCCAATATTTGTAGATAAAACAGAAAACAACATGATGGTTATGGAGGTTAATGAACCCCAAGAAGGTAGGCAATAAGGCAGGCTCCTGGTTTGAGTCCCAAGGACCAATGGTTAGATGATTATGAGCAGGATACAAGATTCAGAGCAAGCAAAATTCCA
>NW_006921866.1:68604-70283 GCF_000298275.1 Orycteropus afer afer | reverse complement strand
AAGCTGGTCTATATGAAGAAGAGAGTGGCATTAGGATTGGAGGGAGACTCATTAGGAACCTGTGATATGCTGATGAAACAACTTTGCTTACTGAAAGTGAGGATGACTTGAAGCACTTACTGAAGAAGATTAAAGATTACAGCCTGCAGTATGAATTATATCTTAACGTAAAGAAAATGACAATCCTCACACCTGAATCAATAAGCAGAATCACAATAAAAGGAGAAAAGTTTAAAGTTGCCAAAGATTTTATTTTCCTTGGATCCACAATCAACATCTATGAAAGCAGCAGTCAAGAAATCAAATGATGTATCACACTGGCCAAATCAGCTACCAAAGACTGCTTTAAAGTTTTGAAGAGCAAAGATGTCACTTTACAGACTAGTGTGCACCTAAAACAAGCCTTGGTATTCTCAGTCATCTAATGTGTATGTGAAAGTTGGAGAATGAGTAAGGAAGACCAAAGAAGAGTTGATGCTCTTGAATTGAGGTGTTAGCAAAGAATACTGAAAATACCATGGACTGCCAGAAAAGAAACAAATCTGTCCTAGAAGAAATGCAGCCAGAATGCTCCTTGGAAACAAGAATGGCCAGATTTCATCTCACCTACCTTGGCCATGTTGTCACATGGGAATATTCCCTGGAGAAGGATATTATTCCTGGTAAACTGGAGGGTCAGGGAAAAAGGGGAAGACCTTCAACAAGAGAGATTGACATACTGGCTTCAATGATGGGGTCAAATATAGCAAGGATTGTAATGATGGCTCATTGCTGGGCAGTGTTTGCTTCTGTTGTAGATAGGGTCACTATGAGTTGGAGCCAACTTGACACTACGTAACAAAGACAAACACATCATAACTTCCAAACCACTGAGAATCATGGCTGAGTCAAACTGACGCACTATAACCATTACAGTCCACCTCTTGTCAAGTTGGTGCCTGTACACATTACCTTAAATCAGTTATAATCTCTAAAGATAAATATGAATTCACACCTGTGCCTAACATGATACATCTAATACTGGCGTTGTTTATACCTTATATTTCATAAGTAAAGAAAAAAAAAACTGATACACACATATAAGAAAGAAATTCTCATAACATCTACAATCCTTGTATCTGAAGCTATGGAGCATAGCTATGAAATTACAGTATTAGGAAGAAAGAAAGTGCAGGTCAAAGTAGTAGAAATGTTTGATGTAATAATGTCTTAGCATTTTCCAAATTTGAAGACCAACCTTACACAACAGATTCAGCAGTCTCAGAAAATGCCAAGCTGAAGAAACACCTTAGCAAACACACACACATATATACACACATACATACACATGCACCTAGGCATATTCAAACGTATTCAAACTATAAAAAAACAAAGACAAGAAGAATATCTTGAAAGAATAAAAAGGTAAAACAAAAGTCCATTACCTATAAAAGAACAATATTAAGATTTACATTGATATTCTCAACAGAAATCATGCAAGCAAGAAAAAGTACAGTGGAATATTTAAAGTACTGAAATTAGAAAAAAACACCATATGTAACTTAGAATTCTATATCCCACCAAATTGTGCTTCAAAAGTGAAGAAAAAATAATTTCTCAGTTTAAAAACTAAACAAAAGGAACAAGTTGTCAAGAGATTGTCCAGAAAGAAATGTTCAAAGAAGTTCTTAGAATGAAAA
>NW_006921866.1:66310-67986 GCF_000298275.1 Orycteropus afer afer | reverse complement strand
AGTAGATATTAATCCAATTACATTAATAATTGCATTAAATGTAATTATGCCTGTGAACAGTTTAATATACCTGTGAAAAGATAGAAATTGTCAGAGTGAATTTGAGAAAAAAAATATTTTATCAGAAAGAAACCCATTTAAAATATGAAACCTTAGATAGGTTAAAAATAAACAGAGTGAGAACAGTTTATCATGCTAACACCAGTCAAAAGAGAGCTGAAGTAGCTGGCTAATATCATGTACTATTAAAGTTTGTAACTTCAATCTTCTTCTACCAGTAATTGATTGATCAAAAAACAAACCCACCAACATAGAGTTAATTCTGACCAGGAGGCTGTCATTCCAACAGAACAAGGGGATGCTGCGTGCTTTAAAATCAGAAAGGAAGTGTGTCAGGTTCTATCCTTTCATGATAGTTATTCAATCTGTATGCTGAGCAAAGATTCTGAGATGGACTGTATGAAGAAGAATATGGTATCAGGATTTGAGGAAGACTCATTAACAATCTGTAATATGCAGATAATACAACCTTGCTTGCTGAAAGTGAAGATTACTTGAAGCACTTATTGATGTACATTAAAGACCACAATCTTCAGTATGGGTTATATTTCAATATACAGAAAAGGAAAGTCCCCACAACTGGACCAATAAGCAGCATCATGATAAATGGAGAAAATTTGAAGTTTTCGAAGATTTCATATTACTTGGCTCCACAATCAACACCCATGGAGACAGCAGACAAGAAATCAGATGATGTATTGCACTGGGCAAATTGGCTGCAAAAGATCTCTTTAAAGTGCTGAAGAGCAAAGATATCTCTTTGAAGACTAAGGTGCACTATACCCAATCCATAGATTTTCAATTGTCTTATATGCATGTGAAACCTGGACAGTGAACAAGGAAGACCAAAGAAGAGATGATGCTTTAGAATTGTGGTGTTGGTGAAGATACTGAAATACCATGGACTGCCAGAAGAATGGACAAATATCTCCTAGAAGAGATGCAGCCAAAATGCTACTTGGAAGTGAGAACGGCCAGACTTCATTTCACCTAGTTGGATCATGTTGCCAAAAGGGACCATTCCCTAAAGAACAATATCATACATGATACAGTGAAGGGTCAGCAAAAAAGGAGAAGACCCTCAACAAGATGGATTGACAAAGTGGCTGCCGTGATAGGCTCAAGTATAGTAAGGATTGTGATGATGGCCCACAACCAGGCAGCATTTTGTTTTGTTGTACAGAGTCCCTATAAGTTGGCGCCAACTTCACAGCACATAACAACAACAAGAAAATCCATTAGTAAGCACACAATTACTCCATTACTATGTGTTTTTTAGGATAAACTCTGTGTGACAAGTGGTGGCAAAAAGTTCACTTACTTGAAGACTAGTTATCATTTGTCTTGAGAATGTTTAGGAAATGGCTTGTTACCAAGATGGCCTTAATAAATCATCTATTTTAAAGTACCTTCATAAAATTAAGGACACCATGACCGAAGAGCTAAATGACTAAGGAACTAAAGGACACCATGGGAATAACATGTCACTAAGAATGAAATATCAATAAAGAGATAGATGTTATAAAAATAAATGAAATGTGAATACTGGAGTTGAAAATAAAATATTTCAAATGATAAATTCACTAATGGGGTTTAACAGAAGCAATGAGCAGCCA
>NW_006921866.1:63307-65405 GCF_000298275.1 Orycteropus afer afer | reverse complement strand
GCAAAAATCAATGATTATAAATCAATATTAATAGGCACACAATTTATAAAAATGTAATTTGTGATAAATAAAAATATAAATGGGTGGTGGCAGAGCTTTCTAGGAGCAAAAAGAAGTACATAATTGAAATTAACTTGGTTGTAAAACGAAGTAGATTGTTGTAAATTAATATGGTAATTGTAATCTTTAGGAAAAACACTGTAAAAATAACTATAAAATATACAGTAAAAGAATCATCAAAGGAATTAACATGGTACCCACAGAAATGACTACTCAACACAAAAAGAGGCAGTAATGGAGTAATTAAAGAATTTTAAAAACATATAGAAAATACAGAGAAATGCCAGAAATAAGTCACTTCATCAGTAATGACATCAAATATAAGTGAATTGAACTCTCCAATTAAAATATAGAGATTGGCAGAATAAATTCAAAATAACAAATTATCTTAATTTGTGCTGTTCACAAGAGACTCATTTTAGATTCAAAGACACAAATAGATTGAAAATGCAAGGACAAAACAATTTATTTCATGAAAACAACAACAAAAGATAGCTGTAGTGACTACTCAGATCAGACAGAATTAATTTTAAGACAAACATTGTTACAGGAAGCAAGGAGGGACAATACAAAATAATAATAATAAAATAGTCAAGCTATCAAAAAGATACACTAATTTATAAACATATGTGTACTAAAAAAACAAAAAAGAAAAAAAAAAAAAAGGAATCCTAGAATGAATGAAGCAAATACTGTCAGATTGAAGGGAGAAATAGACTAGCAAGAGACTTTCAAAAATGGATACAAGAAATAGACAGGGGATAAGTAAGGACATGGGAGACTTAAGCAACATTATAAACTAATTAGACTTAGTCATAAGATACTCTATTCAACAACAGCAGAATATACATTCTTCTCAAGAGCACATAGATTCTCCAGAAGACATCATATGTTAGGCCATAAAGTAGATCTCTATAAATTTAATAAGGTTGAAATCATACAAAGCTTCTAATCCAAGAAAATGGGGAGAAAATATAAATCAATAGCAGAAGTTAATTTGGAAATTTCAAAAATATGTGGAATAACTGGAATTCTCATACATTACTCGTGGGGATGTAAAATGGTACAATGGCTATGGAAACCACTTTGATAGTTCCTCAAACAGTTAAACAAACAGCCTATGACTCAGCAATTCCACTCCTAGGTTTATAACTAAGAGAATTTGAAACATATGTCCACACAAAAGTCTATCCACAAATGTTCATAAAAGCATTAATCATAACAGGCAAAAAAACAAAATGGAAAAGCAAAACGAATGTCCATCAGCTGACAAATAGATTAAAAATGGGGCATATTATTAATACAATAAGACAATGATATAAATGTAATGTAATATTATTCAGTCCTAAAAAGGAATTAAGGAGCTCTGGTGGTGTGGTAGGAGCTCTGGTGGCATAGTGCCTAAGGCATTTGACTGCTAACCAGAAGGCTGGAAGGAAGACTGGGCAATCTACTTTCATATTGATATACCACCTGGAAAACCCCAAGAGCGTTGCTAGGAGTCAATGGCAGTAGGTTTGCTTTTTCTGAGTTTTAAAAAGGATTTTTTCTGTAAATGCCATGAAATAGATGGATCTATGAAATATGATGCTCAGTGAAAGAAATCAGACACAAGGTCCAAATATTATATCATTAAATTTATATAAAATATCCAGAATATCAAATCCTTGGAGATAGAAAGTAGATTAGTGCTTAGTAGGGAGGAGGCACATGAATTGACTACTGAATGAGTAAGGGGTCAAGTTTTGGGGAGAAGAAAATCTTCTAAGGAACTCTGGTGGCACAGTGCCTAAGGCATTTGACTGCTAATCAGAAAGTTAGCAGTTCAAACCCACCATCCACTCCACAGAAGGAAGATGGAGCAATCTACTTCTGGAAAGATTTACCACCTTGGAAACCCAATGAGGGTTGCTATGAGTCAGAATCAGCTCGATGGCAGTGGGTTTGGGTATTTTTGGTTAAAATGTTCTATAATTAGGTAGTAAAACGGCTGCACACCCTGTATATTAGAACACACTGAATTCTACCCTTTAAAGTG
>NW_006921866.1:54536-58776 GCF_000298275.1 Orycteropus afer afer | reverse complement strand
GAAAGATATGGTAAGCAACCTCTAAGATGTCATCTATGATACTTTTTTCTTAGTGTTCATGTCCTTACATAATCCCTTTCCTTGAGTGTGAGATGGATCTAATGATTCTCTTCTAACAAACACAATATGGTAAACACAGGTAGATTTCATATCCAAGGTTAGGCTACTAGGTACTCTTGCAGCTTGTGCAAGGTGTTACATAGTTGCTGACCTATTTCATAGGCCTGGGGCAGAGCCCTATGCAGCTGCCTCTCCATCTCTAATATCCCTTTCCATCTTCCTTCAGCATTTCAAATTCCTGGGGAAAATGTATGTTTAACTTCATGATGAGTGGTACTGACTTGTATTACAGGACACTCACATCATCCAAGTTAAAGGAAGTGAGAGACTGACATAGATTCCAGCTCAATCTCAAGGGTTCAAGTATTTCTTTGCAGGCTCCTGTTTGTCCTCATTCTCTCCCAGTTTGCATCCATTGTCCCTTCCCACCTGCCTGTCTGCAAACTTAAAACTCCAGGACAGGACACACAGATAATATCTTTACAAACTGCATAGTGTATAATCCCTATAAATCAACAAACACACACAAACTCATATATATATATATGTTGTTGTTGTTAGGTACCATTGAATCAGCTCTGACTCATTGTGACTCTATGCACAATAGAATGAAACATGTCTTAGTCCAATGCCATCCTCACAATTGTTGCTATGCTTGAGCCCATCATGGTAGCCACTGTGTCAATCCTCTCATAGAGGGCCTTCCCCTTTTTCACTGACTGTCTACTGTAGCAACCATTATATCCTTTTCCAGGATTGGCAACGAGATTTGTAGATGGAAAATATGGCCTTAGTGGAAGAAATATTGTCTGAGATTGGATAATAGAATTTGCAAGACCATCTACTTATTCATTGTAAATATATTTTTTAACAACATGACTGATGATTATGCATGTGGATCTCACTGAAAGGAATAGATAGGAATCAAATCAATTTATATTTGTGGAAAGACATGATGGAAAATCTCAATACCATCAGTCAGAATTTAGGCAGGGGTCGATTGTGGAACAGGGCATCAATTACTCATATTCAAGTTCAACTAGAAGCTGAAGGAAATGAAACCAATCCCCGAGAATCAAAATACAAACTTGAATATGTCTCACCTGAATTTAAAGATGGCAGTGTTGAACACTAATGACTGAAGTCCAGGCAAGTTATGGGATGACATCAAGATCATCATATATGAAGAAAACAAAAGATCATTGGAAATACAGAAGAGGCCAAAATGGATTTCAGAAAAGACTCTGAAATTTGCTTTTCAATGTAGAGGAACTAAATCAAATGAAACAAATGATGACTTAAAAGAGCAAAACCAATTTTAAAGGGTGACTCAAGAAGACAAAGTAAAGTATTATAATGGAAATTGCAAAAACTTAAGAGTTAGAAAACCAAAAGGGAAGGGCAAAAGCAAAGGAAGGAAAAATTCAAGCCTCAGATTGGAGTATTGAAGGATTCTATGGACAAAATCCTTGTCAAAAGATGATTGAGGATAGAATACTTGTCAGAAGAGACTCTGAAATTTCTCTTGAACAGAGAGTAGCTAAAACAAATGGAAGAAATAACAAGAAAAAAGAGCCAAATAAAAGATTTCAAAGAGCAACTTGAGAAGACAAAGTAAGTTATAAATAAATGGGCAAAGACCTGGAGTTAGAAAATCAAAAGGGATGAACACAATTGGGATTTCTCAAGTTGAAAGAACTGAAGAAAATATTCAAGCATTGAGTTACAATGATGAAAAATTCTTTGGGCCAATTATGGACTGATGCAGGAAACATCAAAAGAAGATGGAAGGAATACACAGGGTCACTGTACAAAAAAAGAATTGGTGGATATTCATCTAATGCAGGTGGTGGCAAGAACAAATGGACTTGAAGGAAGAAGTCAAAGTTGCACTGAAAGAATTGGCAAAAATACAAGGTTTCAGGGACTGATGGAATACCCATTGAGATGTTGCAACAAACGGATGCTACTCTGAAGGCACTTACTAGTTTATGTCAAGAAATTTGGAAAACAGCTTCCTGGCCAACTGACCATATATATGTATATATGTGTATATATATGTATATG
This sequence comes from Orycteropus afer afer, assembly GCF_000298275.1. Lineage (NCBI taxonomy): Eukaryota > Metazoa > Chordata > Mammalia > Tubulidentata > Orycteropodidae > Orycteropus > Orycteropus afer. The sequence goes on along the minus strand of NW_006921866.1, from coordinate 56,649 downwards.
TGTGTATATATATGTATATGGAAGGAATACACAGACTCTGTGCAAAAATTGGTTGATATTCAAACATTTCAGTAGGTAGCACATGATCAGAAACAGATAGTATTAAAGGAAGAAGTCCAAGATACACTGAAAGTATTGGCAAAAACAAATTTCTAGGTATTTATGGGATACCAATTGAGATGTTTCAACAAACTGATGCAACACTGGAAGTGCTCACTCGTCTATGCCAAGAAAATTGGAAGGAAACCACTTGTCAAGACAACCATATTTGTGCCCATTCCAAAGACAAGTGATACAACTAATTGGGGAAATTATCGAAAATTATCATTAATATCATTCACAAGTAACATTTGCTGAACATAATTCATAAAAAGTTTTTAGTAGTAAATAGAGAGGCCATGAAACTCAATCCAGATTCAGAAAAGGCATGGAGCAACGGATATCATTGTTGATGTGTTGATGTCAGATAGATCTTGGCTGAAAGCAAAAGATTCCAGAAAGGTGTTTATCTGCATTTTATTGACTATGGAAAGCATTGCACTATATAGATCATAACAAATAATAGATAAAATTGCAAAGAATTTGAATTTCAGAACACTTAATTGTCCTCGAGCAAAGTCAAGAAGCAATTGTTCAAACAAAAGGAAATTCTGTGTGGTTTAAATACAGGAAATGTGTGTGTCAGGGTTGTGTTCTTTCATCATAATTATTTATTCTGTATGCTGTGCAAATAATGCAAGAAACTAGACTACATGAAGAAGAATGAAGGATCAGGGTTGGAGAAAGACTAATTAACAACTTGCAATATGCAGATAACAGAACCTTGCTTCCTGAAAGTGAAGAGGACTTGAAATACTGATGAAGATCCCTGAATATTTTCTTTAATATAAAAAGAATCATAAAGAAAAAAAAATTCACAACTGAAACAATAAGCAGCAACATGATAAATGAAGAAAATACTAAATTTGTCATGGATTCCATTTTATTTGTATCTACAATGAACACCCATGGAAGCACAATTCAAGAAATCAAGTGATGTATTGCATTGGGCAAATAAGCTGGGATAAATCTCTTTAAAATATTAGAAAACAAAGATGTCAGTTTGAGGAATAAGATGTGTCTGAGACAAGCCATGGTATTTTTAATCACCTCATATCCAGGAGAAAAGTGCACAAAGGATAAGCTTGATCAGAGAAGAATTGATACCTTTGAATTATAGTGTTGGTGAAAAATATTGAATATATCATGGACTGCCAGAAGAATGAAGAAATCTTTGTAAAACTAACTGGTGCCCAGCTGCAAATGCTGACCACTCTGAAAGGGATCACAATAGGAAGTCCTAGATAGAGTGGATGAGAAATGTGGAACAAAATCCAAAATAATTAAAAAAAAAAAAAAAAAAACAGGCTTCCTGGTATGACAGAGACTAATGGAACCCCCAAGATTATGGCTCTTAGACATCTTTCAAGCTGGGAACTGAATTCAACAACTGTGACACAATTGTCAGCCAAATGGACAAGCTTATATGGCAAACAATAATATCAGGGCAGCATTTAGCCAGTGATAAAACTAAGAAGACAGGAATGGATAGGAAAGAAAAAGGATAGGAAAGACAGTTAAAGGCAAATGGTAAACATAGGGAGGATTTGTCTTCCCACTCACATTCAGCTTGAGTGTGTCTATTTATGTAGCCACTCTTTGTTGTTGTTTTTAGGTGCCATTAACTTGCCTCCAACTCACAGTGACCCTGTGTATGCCAGAACGAAACAATGCCTGGGCCTGTGCCATCCTTACAATCTTTACTCTGCCTGAACCCATTTTTGCAACTGCAATGTCAATCCATCTAATTGGGTGTCTTCTCCTTTTTTACTGAACCTCTATTTTACCAGAGTAAGACAGCCCTGGAACTAGTGGAGGATGAACGTTTGCTATGTATGGAGCCACATTGGGGCCACAGAACACAGTAAGCCAGTCCCGGGACAAGCAGAGGGCAGGTGATTGTTGTGTGTGGAGACACCCCTGGGACACAGGCCGCAGTAAGCCAGCCCTGGGGACAAGTGGAAGTTGGTGTTTGCCCCTGGAGCAGGAAGGATAAGTGAGCAGGGCAAGAGAG
>NW_006921866.1:51546-52076 GCF_000298275.1 Orycteropus afer afer | reverse complement strand
CTAGAGGAATTATGGGATGACATCAAGAACATCATACATGAAGAAAGCAAGAGATCATTAAAAAGGCAGGAAAGGAAAAATAGACCAAAATGTTTGTCAGAAGAGACTCTGAAACTTACCCTTGAAGAGAGAGTAGCTAAAGCAGATGGTAGAAGCAACAGGATGAAAGAACTGAACAGAAGATTTCAAAGAGCAGCTCAAGAAGAATAAATCAATTATTATAATGAAATGTGCAAAGACCTGGAGTTGAAAAACCAGAAGGGAAGAACATGCTTGGTTGGTACTTCTTAAGCTGAAATAACTGAGGAAAAAATTTAATCCTTGAACTGAAATATTGAAAGATTCCATGGACAATATGTTGGTTGATGTAGGGAACATTAAAAGAAGATAGGTGGAATACACAGAGCCACTATGGAAAAAAGAATTGATAAAAGGAAAACTATAGACCAATATCCCTCATGAATATAGATTCAAAAATCTTCAACAAAATTCTAGCCAATAGACTCCAACAACGTATCAAGAAAGCCATT
>NW_006921866.1:47703-48762 GCF_000298275.1 Orycteropus afer afer | reverse complement strand
ATGTACACCTTTTCTCCACTTTTTATAGTAGTGGTCTCACATAATATTAGCGCTTTGATGATTTACTTATTTCACTCAATGTAATGGCCTCCAGGTTCATCTAGGTTATAAGATGTTTCACAAATTCTTCATTATTCTTTAATGTTCCATAGTATTATATTATATTCATAGTATTACATTGTGTGTACCTATCATAGTTTGATAATCTACTCCTCTGTCTAAAATAGTTTGGTTGATGGGCACTTAGGCTGTTTCCATCTCTTTGCTATTATGAATAATACTGTGATGAATGTGAGTGTGCATATATCTGCTCATGTCATGGCTTTTATTTCTCCAGAATATATACCTAGTAGTGGGGCTGCTGGATCATATAGTATTTCTATTTCTAACTTGTTAAGAAATCATAATAACTATTTTCAGAGTGGTTGAACAGTTTTATAGGCCACCAGCAGTGTATGATGATTTGAGTATCTCCACACCCTTGATAGCATTTGATGTTTTCTGGTTTTTGAACTTTGCTATTAATGCTGGGGTGACATGATATCTCATTGTTTGTTTTCATTTCCATATTTGTAATAGCTAATGATCATGAGCATTTCTTCATGTATTTGTTAGCCACCTGAATGCCTTCTTTGCTGAGTAGTGTACTCAAGACCTCTGTCTGTTTTTTACTTGAACTGTTGGTCTTTTGGTTTTGAGGTATAGAATCTTTCTATACATTTTAAAGATTACTGTTTTATCCAATATGTCATTATTAAAAAAAAAAAAAATCCTACTCTGTAGATTTTTTGTTTAATCTTTTGATAAATTCTTTTGATGCACATAAGTGCTTAATTCTTAGGAGGTCCCAATACTCTAGTTTGTCTTTTGCTGTTTGTGCATTTTTATTTATGTTTGATAGTGTATTTATGTCACATGTCAGGACCCCTAAATTTGTCCCTATTTTTCTTTTAAGATCTTTATGGTTTCCAGTTTTACCTTTAGGTTTTGGGTCCACCTCGAGTTATTTTTTTATATGTTGTGAAATATGGGTCCTGATTTATGTTTCTGCAAATGTAC
>NW_006921866.1:46489-47538 GCF_000298275.1 Orycteropus afer afer | reverse complement strand
AGAGAGTAAAACTTTCAGAACCTCCATTGGCTGATGTTCTATGACTCTTAATGAGTAGAAACAGATGTCAACATCTATGAATAATGGGAACATGGAATGTATGAATCTAGAAAAACTAGAAGTTGTCAAAAATGAAATGGAACACATAAAGATCGATATCCTAGGCATTAGTGACCTGAAATGGACTGGTTTTGGTAATTTTGAATCAGAAAACCATATGACCTACCATGCTGGGAATGACAAATTGAAGAGGAATAATGTAACATTCATTGTCACAAAAACTGTTTCAAGATCTGTCTTGAAGTACAATGCTGTCAATGATAGGATAATATCCATATGCCTACAAGGAAGAGCAGTTAACACTCTGTTATTCAAATCTATGCACCAATCACCAAAGCCAAAGATGAGGAAATTTAAGATTTCTACCAACTTCTGCAGTCTGAAATTGACTGAACATGCAATCAAGATATGTTGATTATCACTGGTGAATGGAATGCAAAAGTTGGAAACAAAGAATCATTACCAGTACCTGGAAAATTTGGCTTTGGTGATAGAAATAATGCTGGGGTTCACATGATAGAAAAAAAAAAAAAAAAATTTTCAACAAAACAAATGACAGCTATACACTTGGACTTCACCAGATGGAGTACACAGGAATCATATTGACTACATCTGTGGCAAGGGGCAATAGAAAAGCTCAGTATCTTCACCCAAAACAAGGTCAAGAGCTGACTGTGGAACAGACCATCAACTGCTTATATGCAAGGTCATGTTCAAGTTGAAGACAATTAAAGAAGTCCATGAGAGTCAAAATATTACCTTGATTATATGCCTCCTGAATTTAGAGACAATCTAAAAAATAGAATTGATGAATTGAACACCGATGACCAAAAACCCAAGGAATTGTGGGATGGCATCAAGAACATAATCTATGAAGAAAGCAAAAGGTCATTAAAAAGTCTAGAAAGGAAGAAATGACCAAAATGGATGTCAGAAGAGACTCTGAAACTTGCCTTGAGTGCAGAGTAGCTAAAGCAAATGGAAAAAAA
>NW_006921866.1:41963-43769 GCF_000298275.1 Orycteropus afer afer | reverse complement strand
CATTGGGCAAATCTGCTGCAAAAGAACTTTTTCAAGTGCTGAAGAACAAGGATGTCTTCTTGAAGACTAAGGTGGGTCTAACCCAAACCATGGTATTTTCAAGAGCCTCATGTGCATGTGAGACCTGGACAAAGAATAAGACCAACCAAAGAATCGACAGTGCTTTTGAGTGGTGGTATTGGTGAAGAATGCTAAAAGTTCCATGAAAGCTAAAAGAACAAATCTGTCCTGGAGGAAGTGCAACCAGAATTCTCCTTGAAAGTGAGAAGGGCCAGACTTTGTCTCCCCTACTTTGGCCATGTTTTAAGAATGGACCATTCTCTGGAGAAGGATATCATGCTTGGTAAAGTGGAGGTCAACAAAAAAGGGAAAGGACCTCAACAAGATGGATTGGGTACAGTGGCTACAATGATGGACTGAGGTATAGAAAGGATGATGGGCTGGCACAGGACCAGGCAATGTTTCGTTCTGCTATACATAGGGTTACTATGAGCCAGAGATGACTCACCAGCATCTAACACCAACAACAAAGGATGATGGAATATGGATCAGGATTGCATTGAATGTATAATTTCTTTCAGTAGTAGTGACATTTTTCACAATATTCAGTCTTCCTATCCATGAATATGGCTTGTTCTTCCATTTATATATGTCTCATGTGGTTTCTTGTAGTAGTGTTATGCAGTTTTATTTGTATAGGACTTTTGTGTCCCTGGCAAGATTTATTCCTAAGTATTTTATCTTTACGGTAGCTATAGCTTTCCTTATTTCCTTTTCAGACGTCTTGTTAATGTAGAAAAATCCAACTGATTTTTGTATGTTGGTCTTGCATCCTGCCACTTTGCCAATTTGGATGACTTTTATTTCTCTTTCTTACCTTGTAGCCCTGGATAGGATTTCCAATACAATGTTAAATAGAACTAGTGATAGAAGGTATCCATGTCTAGTTCCCATTCACAATGGAATGTTTTGAGATTTTCTCCATTGACAATAATGTTAGTTTTTGGTTTTGCACATATTCCTTTTATTATGTTGAGAATTTTCCCTTCTATTCTTATTTTGCTGTGAGCTTAAAACAGGAAGGAGTGTTGGATTTTATCAAATGTCTTTTCTGCATCAATTTATACGACCATATGATTCTTTTGTTTTATTTATGTGATGGATTACACTGATTATTATTCTGATGTCAAACCATCCTTGCATACCTTGTATGAATCCCACTTGGTCATAGTTTATTTTTGGTATGTTGTTGGATTCTGTTGAAGATTTTTGCATCTATATTCATGGGGGGGATATTGGTCTGTAGTTTTCCTTTTTTTGATGGTATTTTTATCTGGTCTTGGTAGCTGGGTTACGCTTCCTTCACAGAATGGATTTGGTAGTATTCCATCATTTTCTATGTTCTGGAGTAGTTTGAGTAGTATAGGTGTCAGGTCTTCTCTGAACATCTGATAGAATTCTCCAGTGAAGCCATATGGGCTAAGACATTTTTGTGGAGAGTTTTTTTTATGACCTGCTCAATTTCTTCTTTTGTTATGGGTCTGTTCAAATATTTTATCACTGACTGGATTAGTTTAAGTAAGTCCTGTGTTTTTAGAAATTTGTCAATCTCTTCTATGTTCATGAATCTGTTGGAGTACAGTTCTTCATAATATTCTGTTCTTTTTTTTTATTGCTGTTGGTTCTGCTATGGTTTGACTCTTTTCAATTTTCATGTGTGTTATTTACATCTTCTTTATGTTTTCCTTTGTTAAATTGGCCAGTGGTTTGCCAATTTTGTTAATCTTTTCAAAGAACCAACTTCTT
>NW_006921866.1:39643-41278 GCF_000298275.1 Orycteropus afer afer | reverse complement strand
TTTTTTTTTTCTTTCAATTCAGTTAATGTTTGCTTTATGTATTTTGGAGCTGTTTAATTGGGTGCATGGATATTTATTATGGCAATGTCCCCTTGATCAATTGATCCTTTAACATCATATAGTGCCCTTCTTTGTCCCTTATGCTCTTTTTCACTTTGAAGTCTATTTTATCACAAATTAATATTGCCACTTCTGCTCTTTTTTGATTGTCATTAGCTTGATATATTTTTCCACTCCTTGGTTTTTAATTTATTTTTATCTTTGTGTCTAAGGTGGATCTCTTACAGGCATTATATTGATGCATCTTCTTTTCTTGTCCCATCTGCCAGTCTTTTTCTCTTGACTGAGGCATTTAGTCCATTGACATTGAGTATAATTATTGATAGATATGAATTTATTGCTGTCATTCTGTTTTTATTATTGTTCTTGTTGTATTATTGGTGATTTTACAAACGAACTGAGTCATTTACAGTTACCCATTTATTATAATAACAAGAAAAGATATAAGTGAAGGGACTCATCAGGCAAGGTCTACATGAGATCTTGGCACAAGATTTCCATTGCCTTGCTTTCCTGTACATGGATGTTCTCACCACTCCAGGTAGCTCAAAAGACAATTCTAAGGACCAAGGTCCCTTACAAATAATTGGCAAATCAATGACTAGAACCTCAGTACATATGCATGAATCAATTAATATGAATGATTGATTCCCTCATGTGCTCTCCCTTTCTGAATTTTGCTGCCAGAATGAGGCAACATTTACACAAGTTTAAGTGTTAGCTGGCTATTTTATAAAGCAAGGATACTTTCATTGCTGGTAAATCCAAGGGTAATTTTCAGTACCAGGGAAAAACATCAAAACATGTTCTTTGCTCCATGATCATTTAATCATAAACTAATAAAATAAATATAAAACAATCATTCAGAAGACAGTGTCTCATAAATTATCAGCATTACCTTGTTATATATAAATAGCCTAAGGTTAATTTGTTTGGGAAAATGTATTATTTCTCTTTTATAATTAAAAAAAAAAAGTGTAAGCTAGTAAAATATGTGTTAAACCAAAGTATATGTTTACATTTTATTGACAATTGGCTGCATGTCTGTCTTGAGGGAAGAAGAGTGATATCCCCTCTTCTCATGGTTCAAATTCACTTTTGCTTAAGAATATTCCTTGTTCTTTTTATAAATATGTTGGTGCTGGTGTTAGGTGCCATGCAGTCAGTTTGTCACTCATTGCAACACTATGTGACAAAGTAAAATTATAGAATTTTACTGTAAAATTTTCTAGGCTGTAATTTTTACAGGAAGAACTTCTGGTGGTGTAATAGATAAGGTATTTGGCTGCTAAGCAGAAGATCAATGGTTCAAACCCACCAACCACTCCATGGAAAAAAAGATGGAGCAATCCATTTTTGTAAAGATTAACAGCACCAGAAACCCAGTGGGGGCCATTGTAAGTTGGAATCAACTCGATGGCTGTGAGTTTGGTTTTGGTTTAATCTTTAAAGGAGTAGATTTCCAAATTATTCTCCACTGGTGGATTCAAAAGCTAATCTTTCAATGAACATCTGATCACTTAATTGTTGTGCCACCAGACCTCCTATTTCCATTAATATATTAAGAAAAAAAAA
>NW_006921866.1:35807-38673 GCF_000298275.1 Orycteropus afer afer | reverse complement strand
TGGGATTTTGGTATTTTAAAAATGACTTTGACTATAAGAATCAGTACAAATCTTGTTCCTATTAGATAGAGGACAAATAATTCCCTATTCTCTAAGATTTTCACCATTTCTGATACCAGCTGTCCCTCCTATATCATTCTTTCTCTATTGGGTTCAGTAATTCACTGTAATGTGATCACAGACAACTCACAGAAACAACATAACTGCAATAACAACTTTAATAATAAAGAATGATATATGCATTGACACAAACACAAATAGAGATATACAAAGGGTACAGTTCTAGAGGGGTCTCAGCATAGAGTCTCAAGGTCTAAAAGGAGACCTGTTAACATTTTGAAGGGGACCCTCTTACCTTTCCCAACAGTGTTCGTTCTCACTCATCTGGAAACCTTTACACAGGAAATTCATTGACATCACTGAGTAGGCTTGGGTATTGTTTGCTTCTCTCATTTCTCTCCCACTTCAGTCTTAACACTCCGCTGGTATGTTCATTGTCTCTGGCCCACAACTTGCAAGATTGTAATCTAACCAATCATTTTTGGAGAATTACAAACCCAGGGCCAGAAAGGTCATTTAAAGAAGTCCATTATACTCAGGTGTTAACCATTTATTTTTCTTAATTTCCATGCTTCTTTTTTCTTGTTCAAGGAAAATAGCAAGGAATGTATTTTGTCTGCTAGTAATCTGGTAGCATAGTGCCTAAGGTACTTGACTGCTAACCAGAAGGCTGGCAGTTCAAACCCACCAGCCACTCCTCGGAAGGAAGGTTGGGCAATCCTACTTCCGTAGTGATACTGCCTCGGAAACCCAAGGAGGGGTCGCTATGAGTTGGGGCTGACTCGATGGCAAATAACAACAACAACAACAATAATATAATTTTATTTTTTCTTTCATGGATTTTATTCAAAGTTCAGGAGGATAAAGAGGGGAAGGAAATTTTGACTTTATGAAAATAAAGCCAACCCAATTTAAAATATCCTTTTCTCTAAAACTTTAATTATTTTGGAATTTCCAATTCAATTTACAATCTTTACACTATCAAAAATAATTTAGAATATGCCCCCACCTACTTTAGGGGGATGCACCCCTTAGATCAAACAGCCATGAGACACCAGAAGGGTATAGTTCTCACACAGGGAAGCCTGGATGGACAGGAATGCATGGATGCGAGGGCACAAGTCATCATGGGGAGGAGAGTTTCTTACAGTTGGGGACCGTGAAACCAGATGTGCATGAACTGTTGAATGTAAAACAGGTTTGCTATGTAAATATGTAAATTTACACCCAAACCACAGTAATAATAATAATTTAGATAGAGTCACAAAAAACAGTTACTTTCAAATGCTCTTTAAAACATTCCATAGCTTGAAATTTTAAAAATGGAAGTATCAATTTTGGTCTCTCTTTCGTTTCAGAAATGCAATTAAACACACCATATGTTGGCTAATCTGCAAATAATACATCTGAGATCGATTGTAGAGTTTCCCTCCTCCAGACTTCTATTCCAAGTTCCACATAAGTAAAGAAGCTTTTTGTGAGCTATAATTATCACACTTTCCTTCCAAGACTCAAGATTTTGAAGGCTATCATGTAGCCACATGAATTTACTTTTTTCTTTTCTTTTTTTCTTTAATATATAGGAGGATGAAGTTCAGGGAAGAGAAGGGAGATCACAGAGATGGTAGAATTTTTATCAACTCTTTACCAACAGGTTTTAAAAAGTATTAATTTTGTACAATTCACTAAATAGCTTTTAGAAATGGCAAACAAGTGTAATTTCTATTCCTCGAGAAATATACAATATAATTGAATAGACAATGTAAATTCAGAAACACACATAATAACAAACTGTATGAGGGCATTGATAGAGGCATGGGAGGGCAGGGTTATAAGGCTATAAAAGTTAGGAGAATGTGATGATCACAGCTATGAATATCTTCTTCTCTCCTAGCAATCTCTCCCTCTTTCTCTCTCTTTTTCTTCCCCCCATTTCACTAGACTTCAAATAATAATACTTCCTCCATTTAAGTTTTCAGGGCCCACAACTTCTTACTTCTTCACCAACAAATATAGGAAGGCCTTCTTCCTATGCTTTCATAGCACTTAGCACAAATTGGAATTACTTTCATGTTTTAGTCTTTCCTCCCAGGCTGATACAAAGAGAATTTGAATATTATCCAAACTGTTTCTTTTTCTTTCAAAATGTGTAGGAAAGCATTGTTCCTTGTTTGAGGTAGGGTAGCTTTGGTCTTGAAAAATCAAAAGGAAAGGAGGGCCTGAGAGGAAAAAGGCCTTTAGGTCAACCTCATGAAAGAATGTGTGTATACATAGTTGGAGATTAAAAGAATGTACTAAAAATTTGCTAGGAGTTTATGCACTTGATCCTCTGTGATGTGCTCAGAATGTGCGAAGAAAGAATAAATTGCACTTTAATTAATATTTTGTAATGAAACATGCTGGAAAATAAGTGTAGACCTCAGAGACTGAGTTGTGGGTATGATTTCAATCAGGCCACATAATACTAGAATGTTACAGTTTTCACAATGCAACACAAAAATCTATTTAAATTTCAAGTGGGACAATATTTTATTGTACAAATTATTAGAGATATTTTTTCCTATCAACCTCAATTTTTTTTCATTATTCATTTTAAAATAGATCATAGTGATGAGTCATATGTATAGAAAGAAGTGAAAACAGAATTTGAAATTTTTGCATAAAGAGAATTTACCCTTGAAAACAAAGATTTGTTTTGGACAAGGTTACTAATTTAGAATTTAAAAAGCTAAATCAAAAGATATACATGTTGTTGTTGTTGTTGTTATTTGCCGTAGAGTCGGCCCCGACTCATAGCCACCCCTCC
>NW_006921866.1:33680-35162 GCF_000298275.1 Orycteropus afer afer | reverse complement strand
CTTTAAAGAGATCTTTTGCAGCAGATTTTCCCATTGCAATACATCACTTGACTTCTTGACTGTGGCTTCAATGGGCATTAATTATGGCTCAAAGTAAAATGAAATTCTTGATAACTTCAATATTTTGTACATTCATCATGATATTATTTATTGGTACAATTGTGAGGTACATTTTCTTTATATTCAAGTGCAATCCATACTGAAGAATAAAATCTTGGTTCTTCATCAAAAAAGTGCTTCAACTTTTCTTCTCTTTCAGAAAGGAAGATTGTATAATCTGCATATCACAGGTTGTAAATGAGTATTCTTCCAAGCCTGATGTTGCCTTCTAGCTCATGTAGTCCAGCTTCTCATCATTTGCTCAGCACACCAATTGAGTAACTATGGTAAAAGAATAAAACATTGACACACATCCTTCCTGATTTTAGACTGTGCAGTGTCCCTTGTTCTGTTCAAATGACTGCCTCTGTTGTCAATGTACAAATTCTACATGATCACAGTTAACGGTTCTGGATTTCTCATTCTTTGAAAAATTACTCATTATTTGTTATGATCTACACAGATGAATGCCTTTGCATAGTCAATACAATATACATAAGCATCTTTCTGGTAGTCTCTGCTTTCAATCAAATATCCATTTGACATCAGCAATGATCTCCTTTATCCCATGTCCTCTTCTTAATCCAGCTTGAATTTCTGACAGTTCCTTGTCAATAAACGGCTGAAACTATTTTTGAACAATCTTCAGCAAAATTTTACTTGTGTGAGAAATTAATGACATTGTTCTATAATTTCTACATTCTCTTGGATCATGTTTGTTTGGAATGGGCACATATGGTCTCTTCCAGATGACTGGCCAGGTAGTTGTTTTCCAAATTTCTTGTCATAGATGAATGAGTGCTTCCAGCATTACTTCTGTTTGCATCTCAGCTGACATTCCATCAATTCCTGAAGCCTTGTTTTTCACCAATACCTTTTTTGCAGCTTGAACTATCAGTTCTTGATCATATGCTAACTCATGGAATGGTTGAAAGCTAACCAATTCTTTTGGGTACAGTGATTTTGTGTGTTTCTTCCATCTTCTTTTGATGCTTCCCACCTTATTCAGTATTTTGCCCATGGAATCCTTTAATATTACAACTCAAAGTTTGAATTTTTCTTCAGTTCTTTCAGCTTGAGAATGTTGACTATGTTCTTCCCTTTGGTTTTCTAACTCCAAGTTTTTTTTTTAATAATACTTTCATTTCATTACGAGACTTTACTTTGTCTTCTCAAGTCATTCTTTGAAATCTTCAATTCAGTTATTTCACTTCATCATTTCTTTCATTCACTTTTGCTACTCTCCATTCAGGACCAAGTCTCAGAGTCTCAAGTGAAACATTGTCTGATATAGTGCCAGAAGATGAGCCTCTCAAACTGGAAGGCATTCATAATGTCACTAGGGAAGAGCTGCCTCCTCAAGTAGAGTCAACATTAGTGACG
>NW_006921866.1:28286-29706 GCF_000298275.1 Orycteropus afer afer | reverse complement strand
CTGATTTTAAACCATGCAGTATCTCTTTGCTCTGTCTGAATGAAAGCCTCCTGGTCTATGTACAGGTTCCTCATGAGCACAATTAAGTGTTCTGTAATTCTTTGCAACATTATCCATAATTTGTTATGATCCACATAGTTGAATGTGTTGGGTAGTGAATACAACAAAGGCAAACATCTTTCTGGTTTTCTTACTTCAGCTAAGATCCATTTGACATCAACAATGATATCCCTTGTTCCTCATCCTATTCTGAATTCAGCTTGCATTTCTGGAAGTTCCCTGTCAATATACTGCTGCTACCATTTTTTAGTAGCATCTTCACGAAAATTTTACTTGCATGTGATATTAACAATATTGTTGAATAATGTCCTCATTCTGTTGCATCATTTTTCTTTGGAATGGACACAAATATCGACATTTGTCATTTAGACCAAGAGGCTGTTGTTCGAACAGAACAAGGGGACACTGCAGAGTTAAAAATCAAGAAAAGAGTGTCAGGGTTCTATACTTTCACCATAATTATCCAATCTGTATGCTGAGCAAATAATCTAAGAAGCTGGACTATACGAAGAAGATCATGGAATCAGTATCAGAGAAAGACTCATTAACAGCTTGTGATATGCAGATGACACAACTTTGCTTGCTGAAAGTGAGGATGACTTGAAGCACTTACTGAGGAAGGTAGAAGATTACAGTCTGCAGTATGGTTCACATCTCAATATAAAGAAAACAAAAATCCTCACAACTGGACCAATAAGCAGCATCACAATAAATGGAAAAAAGATTGAAGTTGTCAAAGACTTCACATTGCTTGGTTCTACAATCAATGCCAATGGAAGCAGCAGTCAGGACATCAGATGACGTATAGCACTGGGCAGACCAGCTGCAAAGGACTTCTTTCAAGTGCTGAAGAGCAAAGATGTCTCCTTAAGGACTCAGTTGTGCCTGACACAAGCCATGATATTTTCAATTGTCTCATATGCATGTGAGAGCTGGACAATGAAGAAGAAAGACCAAAGAAGAATCAATGCTTTTGAGTTGCAGTGTTGGTGTAGAATGCTTAAAGTACCATGGACTGCTAAAAGAACTAACTAATCTGTCCTAGAAGAAGTACAGATGAATGCTCCTTGGAAGTGAGAATGGCCATACTTCATCTTACATCCTTTGCTCATGTTGTCAGAATGGACCATTCCCTGGCTGAGGATATCATGACTGGTAAAGTGGAGAGTCAACGAATATGGGGAAGGCCATCAACAAGAAGAATTGACACAGTAGCTACAATGGTGGGCTCAGTTTTAGCAGGGATCATGGAGTTGGCACATGGACTGGGCAGTGTTTCATTCAGCTGTACAAAATTTTCATTCACAATGAATTAGAAATGACTTGATGGCACCTAACAACAATAAAAAGCACCACAGAC
>NW_006921866.1:26575-27511 GCF_000298275.1 Orycteropus afer afer | reverse complement strand
GGCACATTCAGCACCACTGAAACTCAAGTGGAGAGCTCACTGATGCTCAAGGAGGGTGAGCTTGCTCCCCCCTCAGTGTGTCACTGAGTGGGCTTGGGTCAGCCTGGGAGACATCAAGAGGTGTATGCTTATCTTTGTCACTCATATCGGGACCACAGTTTACTAGCAGGTACTCTCCCGATTCCAGCACAGCTGAAATTGTGCACATCTTTGGCACCACAGGTGGGCGGTATCACAGACAAACTCCCAAGCCATTCACAGTCTGGGGGGATTGCACCAGCACCTCAGGCAGACAGGGCGAGGAAAGAGAGGAAGCCACAGCTGAGTACGGTTCCAGGAATTTGCCTTGGATTGGCTTTTTGGCACTGAGGAGCCTTGGAAGCAGGGTCTTTGAGTGTGCCTGAGCCTGGAAGAAAGTGGCGACTCCCTAACAACGGGAATCTTTCCTGAGATTGAGCCGCAGACTTGTAAATAACTACATCATCAATAACAGCCTACACAAAGCCATAGAAACAAACCCTAGCAACACCAAGCTTTCCTTCTTCTGCTCCCACCTTCTCCGCCAATAACTTCACTCATTCAATAGAAGAAACCATATTCAGCCAATTACCATAAAACCTCCCGCTTCGAACTCTAAACCCTCTTTACAACAAACAGAAACACATATCCACATTTCACACAGTGATTGCACCATCACAAAGAAAACAGCAGAGTGACCCAACATACCTGAATCAATAACAAAATAAAATACACCAGCTTCATCTTTTCAAAATATTAAACCATAAAACCAAGACAAAACAAATCAACATGTAACCAGCAGCTAAAGACAACCTCAAAATATCTAGGAAACAACAGCCAACCTCAAATCATACAAAGAAACAGGACAAGGCATTAGAAGCAAAACCACAAACAAAGGTCTCATTATACATGGAGGAA
>NW_006921866.1:3898-6083 GCF_000298275.1 Orycteropus afer afer | reverse complement strand
TGCTTCAGTTTATCTACTAAGGGCATTAGTGTCAGAACCAGTAAGAGCAACTGTGCAAAAGCGGAGTTAGCAAAGTGTTTCCTTTAATACTGTCTTTATCTTTTGAAATATTCTTCAAGTTCCTACCATTTTCCAAGAGTTATGTGAATGGATTTTCCATTGCCAAATACCAGATGGCTGATGATTTATTTGAGGAATTAAAAATAATTGGGCAAATCATACTCTAATTGTTTTGTTCCCTCTTTCAACTCACAAGTGTATCTAGCCCTTTCTTCCCAACAATGGTTAGATAAACAAATGCTAAAATTTTGAATGTCCTTTTGTCAACTGCAGACCTCAATTTATTCTGAAATCAGTCTTACAGCCCAAGTTCCCAAAAAAGCCATTAAGCACTGTCATGGATCTGGCTTTCTCCACAATAGCTGGGTAAGTAAAAGACCAAAATACCATTATTTCACTCTTGAAAAATTTTTCACTTTTATAAATACATTTCATTTTAAATTGTGTAATCTATAAATGTGAAAGAACTTTGATTTCCAATTTACCACATAAAAAATTATTTTAGTGTCTGTCTGAAGAAGTTTGTGAGAAAACTCAAGGAAAAATATAAAGCTTCTAGCATAGACCATCACACCAGCATGTTATATATGCTCAACTAAAAATACCTGGTAACTATTATGGGCCATCCTAGGCATCTTATTTTTATAATATGTGAATCTTAAAACAACCCAGGAAAATAGTATATACAATTTGCACTCCATTTATCCAATACTCTCCAAATTAAGAACTAAAGCATAGTGTGATAAATTAAAATTCTCACAGGATCATAGTTAATAGGGTGGGGGATCTTGCTGAGATTCAAACCAAGCTCTCTTGAGCTTCAGAGTAAATGCACATTTCCAGAAGAAACAGTGTCTCATATTACACCTGCCTTCTAACATTCTCTATTAGTAAGTTTATCTTCTAATTTAGCCATAATCATAAATTCTTAATTTTAAGTAGTTGTTTAACAAGTCAAGAACAATATATATTGTTAATATTTTTGGAATACCTTCATGTGTACTATTAGCAAACTAACATCTGTCTGGGTTAATAAGTATATGAATAATATGTGTGAAAATGAGCCCTGGTGGTGCAGTGGTTCAAAACCAAAAATCAAACTCACTGCCTTTGAGTTGGATCTGATTCATAGCGACCCCTCCTTGGGTTTCTGAGGCAGTATCACTACAGAAGTAGTTTGTCCAACCTTCATTCCGAGGAGTGGCTGGTTAAGTGGTTGCTAGCTGCAAAAAGGGCAAGGAGGCCACATCTTCTGACCTCCTCTAACCCCATAAGAGGAAGACAGAATCACCATCAATAGCCCAAGGCCTATTCCTGCAAGGCCAGACATGCTGCCTCCCTTCAGCCCTTTCACCAACAGTTCCTCCCAAAGCACCCACCACCTCTGTCCTGGGTTCAAGAATTCATTGCAGTGGCCACACAGAACTCACAGATCATGGAGTTTATTAGGGAAGCACCAGGCTACAATTCAAGTTCAGGAAAAATGCTCAGTCTCTCTCCCAGCCCACCATCTCTCACAGTCTCTCTCCAGCAGTGCATGTCCCTGGGTGTGTCTCTCAGCAATGCATGTCTCTTACGTCTCTTTCCCAGATCTCACGTGTCTCTCAGGAGCGTGTCCTTCCTCAGCCAACAGTCAGAGAGAGTTCTGCCTCTGGGAGGCCTCCTTTTGAGCCTGGTAGAGTGGCCAAACTAACCTATCATAACATCAGAATTCTAAGCACCTGACAGAGAACGAACTTCCCAGAACATTGCTGTGCCACGCCTAACACAAATACCCCAGGTGGGTAACTTTTACAATCAGCAGTTCCTCAGTTGCTCACAGCAAATTCCACATGGAGTTTACAAAGACTTATGGGTAGAAAAGCCACATAAGAAATTTACTACACTGCACTAACTTAAGTTTGAACCCATGACCTGCTCTGTGAGAGACACATGTAGCCATCTGCAAACATAAAGATCAACAGCTTTGGAAACTTAGGAAGCAATTCTATTCTGTCCTGTAGAGTCATGATGAGTTGGAGTAAACTGGATGGCAATGGGTAAATATGTGAATTTCTACACTAGTTTATAAATATAATTATTGAAATTTCAAAAATTTAAAAGTATTAAGGTTATACAAAAATAC
>NW_006921866.1:0-1023 GCF_000298275.1 Orycteropus afer afer | reverse complement strand
AACATTAAAATACAGAGAAGGAAAGTAGAGTTGTCCAAAGTCACAGAGCAAAGAACCAGAAATAAGAGTTTCTTCGTCCAAGTCCAATGTGCCTCTTAGTACAACATGCTGCCTCCATCCATTCTCTGATCTTGACCTTGGTGCCCCTTTGATCAATAAGGAGTCACTACTGGAAATGATGACATGCAGGGAGACAATTTTAGGAAACACTAAAGATCAAACAAGAGAAAGTTGGACCTATAGAGGGAAAACTAAAAATGCAGATGGATAAGAAAAGATGAGGAAACTTTCTTCAAACTCTTTTTTAATTCAAAATATATTTTCAGAGAACTGCTTTCTCATGGAGCTAGAATAAATTTTCAAAGGGGACTAATTGCACTCTCTTAGGGGGAAAAAAGTAATTGCTTCGCAGTTTAATTGAATGAGGATAGATTAGTTTCCGCCGATGGCTTATTCGTCTTCTTTCAGTAATATAGACTCACTGAAAATGAGAAGCCGATGGGCAAAGGAAACCAGCTTTGCTCTTAGGACCCAAACTGATGAATACCAAGATTATAAATACTGATCACAGTTCCTTTGTTTAGATTTCAGAACATATCTGTCTTCTTTAGTTCACCCTTCATCATTAATTCCTTTGGTCTCCCCACATCATCAAAAAGCTCACAATTTGGGTGGGGGAGAAGCTTTTTCACACTACACACAATGTGATGTGAAAAAAGTGGACTATAAAACACAACCTCCTGCTCTAATGAAACTTAGTCAAATTCCTTTTAACCCTACTGCGTCTTCATTTTGCCATCAAAAATTAGGGCTAAAGAAAATTAATTCATTCTAAGAATATTCATTGATTACTATTTAGGGGACAATAATTCTCTAACACTCCAAATATTTTCTTGCTTGAGATCAGTTGATGTACCTGTTGGCTTCTCTCTGCCTCTTTACAGATCCATTCTCTATGTAGGCAGAGAAGCCTCATTTGATTAGAGAAAACTGAGAATTAATTGAACAGACTCAGGGTAGGTC
>NW_006921865.1:4717135-4719920 GCF_000298275.1 Orycteropus afer afer | reverse complement strand
AATAGTTTCAAAACACAGACATAACCTTCTGCTTAAAATTTTTAAATATCTTCCTATTGTACTTAAAACCATATCCAACTCTATATGTGAGCCTAAAATGCTCTCATTCACGAGGCTGCCTCTCATGAACCTCCCTCTGCATTCACTATAATGTACCCACATTTTACATGTGAAACCCATTTTTTTCTTTTTCAGGAAACATATGTGCTTTTTTTTTCTTCTGCAAGGAACTCTCTTCTTTATTCTGATTTCTTATCATTATTCAAGAATCACATTAAATGTCACCTCTTCAGAGAAAATACCCAGTTAAATAAAGTGAATGTCCTCCGCAGCTCTCACACTCTGCACATTCTGTTTCTTACATTGCATTTATCAAAATTTTACTTATGTATAATTCAGACATATCCTTTGTTATACCTACAAACATACACCAATGTTGAAAAGCCAGGGATCAGAGAGCATAGATGCTGTGTTTCCTTTTCATAACCCAGCATAACTCATATCTGGCACAGGGTAGGTAAACCAAAATATTTGAATAAATAAATGCATGAATACTACTCTTTCTAGCCATGGGAAATATTTTATGTGTGAGAAAATTTTGATTAGTAAGTATTGAAAATAACTCTAAATAGTTTAAAATGGTTTCAAATCTGCTTTAAATATCACATCTTTTGTATTTATATTATACTTTATCTTTTTTTTTTTTTTTTTTAACCAGAGAATAAGAATTATCAATTACAATTACCATGTTTTTTCAGTGGGTAGAGTCCAAGTCTTTAGATTTCAGGTTTTCTCTTATGAGAGTAGTCTTAGGAAGAAGGCTTAACCATAGCTCTACCTCCCCAAAGGTCCCTCATTGCTAGAGTCTGGGGTTGATGGTGGCAGCTAGCATCTCAGCAGGCTCTCAATATTTGCCTCCACCTTCTCTGAGTGCTCACTCTGTGAGTGAGCACAAATTCAGGGTGTGTATGTGAATTTGTCATCTTGGCTTCATACAACAAGGGCTAACCCACCAGCCACTCTGCAGGAGGGAGACTGGGCAAGCCACTTGCTTAAAGATTTACTGCCTCAGAAACTCAAACAAGGCTGCTTTGAGTCAGAATCAACTCAAAGGCAGGGAGTTTGTTTGCTTTTTAAATGTGACATGAAAGACCAGTATATCATTATATCTTTTCTCCAATACAGATTATCTTTGACATACTGATTTTTCAGCTTATGATCCAGAGAGGAAACTACTTATATTAGGGGGAAAAAAGTTTAAGCTCTGTATAATATTGTTTCATAACAACTTTCATACTAACTTTGATTTCAGAATAAAGTTTTTCTGTGTAACAGACAACTCAAAAAGGAGAATTATATTAAATATTGTATAGTTAAAGTTTAGAAGTTAATTCATTTTTGGATCTTCAATCTAAACCAGAATATGCTTAGGTTGGTTTCATACAAACAGTGTATTTCCAAAATTTCAGTGAATATAGTCAGCTTTTCTTTCTAAATGCCATCATGGTTTTATTATAACCTGATCTAATGTTGTTCATTCTTTAATAATAAAATTATTTTTTGCCTACATTTAAAAATCATTTTGCAAATACTGTAACACTTTTGGAATAAGCAACAATACTTCCCTGAAAATGTTATGCATTAACCTACCATAAAATTATTTTATTTTTGCTGCAGATGTCTGTTTTGTTTAGAAAGTTGCAATGTATCTTAATAGTACAATTAAAATAATTGTACTATTTCATGAAAAATGTAAAATAGTCGATTTCAAATGTGGTTTTATATCCTTTAAAAGTATTTTTATAGAAGACTTAAAAAATCAACTTATTGTAAGTTAACTTTTCCCAAGTAAAAATATTTATCCAAAAAAACATTGTGCTCTTGCCACAGCAGACAATGTTAAGCTGTTGGTCATTGCCCATTGTCTAACTAAAATTGCACATAAAACACTTTCATATTGTAATTTCATAGTTCTTCTTGAACAAAGAAAATCTGATTGATTGCAATCATTTACAAAGCCATGGAACAGAAGAATATAAAAAAAAAAAAATCAAATATATCATTTTAGGCTTCTATCTACAAAGCTTGAAGAAGTGAAAGAAAATGAGAAATTCTTCACTCTTTCCAGATTGCATAAAGCAGCTGTGAATTCAGATTCCACACTTCATCTTTCATTTTGATGTGCATTCTTTTGATCCCCGGAAAGAAATATATTTATAATTTCCAAAAGCACTGCCTCGGAGGTAAGTGGTATCCAAATATTGTTTTGCAGAGATAAAAAATATACAATGTCAATGGTATTTGGTTGTGGATTGATGATGCATTGCACAAGAATATAGAGACATCATTCCTATAAAACTTGTAACATTATGGTTTAGGGACTATTTAACCTTTAACATGAATCATTTTTATTTTCCCACTGGAGTTTAAAGCACTTTATTCTGTTATATTATATTTCTTTTTGCTTCTCCATTTTCCCTGAACTATGCTTGCTGGCTTTTTTTTCCCCCTTTGGCAAGCTGTAAAAGAAGAAAAGAATAAGGAACATGATTGCAAAGCAAAGCAAACTAGGGAAGCTAAAGAATCAATTTATCAAGCAGGTCCATTTTTAATGTAAATGAATTTAAATCCTTATTTAAAAATAACAAAGTATTAAAATATAAAGGCATACATTGACTCTATGTTCTTTTACTCTGATGGTTTCAACCATATAAGTCTAAGAGTAACCAAAAAATAGACAATACAAAAAAATAAATTCATTGGCAGTGATAAGATTTGCCTGGCA
>NW_006921865.1:4714984-4716090 GCF_000298275.1 Orycteropus afer afer | reverse complement strand
TGTGACTCTTCCAATTTAATAAACATATTCTGAACTAGCTAATGCAATTATAACTAAAAGTTGATGCTTTATTTTACTAAGGATATTTCCTCAAAATACATTTTATATTTTGCTTCTACTTTTTAGACTGTATTTTAGCATAACATAAAATGTTTTGTTTCTGTTACTTTGATGGAGCATTAGAGATTAAATAATATTATTTATTAGAGAGAAAGTAAATATACATATGCAGTAAATCAGCAGTGAATTGCAAGAAGTTCAGGCTAGATTCAGAAGAGGATGTGGAGCAAGGGATATTGTAACCATATCAGGTGGATTGTGGCTGAAAACAGAGAATAACAGAAAAATTTTTAACTCTGTTTTATTGATTATGCAAAGGCATTTGACTGGGTGTATCATAATAAATTATGGATAACATTGTGAAGAACAGGAATTCCAGAACACTTAATTGTGCTCATGAGGAATCTTTACACAGTCCAAGAGGCCGTTGTTTGAATGGAACAAAGGGATACCGCATGGCTTAATTTTAGGAAAGGCTTGTATCAGATTTCTATCCTTTTTCCATATTTATTCAATCTGTATCCTGAGCAAATAATCCAAGAAACTGGACCATATGAAGAAGAACACATCAGGATTGGAGGAAGACTCTTCAATAACCTGAGATATGCAGATGACAAAACCTTGCTTGCTGAAAGTGAAGATGACTTGAAACACTTTCTGATGAAGATCAAAGACTACAGTCTTCAGGATGGATTACATCTCAACATAAAGAAACAAAAATTATTGTAATTGGACCAAAGAAAATTCCTGATAAAAGAAAAAATGATTGAAGTTGTCAAGGTTTTCATTTTACTTTGATCCACAGTTAACACCCATGGAAACAGCAGTTAAGAAATCAAAATGATGTATTGCACTGGGCGAATCTGCTGCAAAAGACCCCAGTTAGAATACTAAAGAGCAAAGATGTCACTTTGAAAACTGAGGTATACCAACCCAAGCCACAGAATTTTCAATACTCTCATATATACACAAAAGTTGAACAATGAATAAGGAAGACCAAAGAAGAATTGATACATTTAAATTAAAGTGTTGGTGAAGAATATTGA
>NW_006921865.1:4713652-4714429 GCF_000298275.1 Orycteropus afer afer | reverse complement strand
AAAAAAAAAAAGCAAACCTACTGCCATCAAATCAATTCAAATTCATGGCAATGCTATAGATAGGGTTCACTCCTCCATGGGGTTTCCAGGGGTAAATCCTTATAGGAGCGATCTGTCTCATCTTTCTCCCATAGAGGAGCTGGTGGTTTTGCAGTTTTAACCTTTGGATTAGCAGTCAAATATTTTAACCACTGTGCCAACAGAGCTCCTAAGCAATTCCTAGATACATTTAAATGCAGGATAGACCTCTTTATGTTCTTCATGAATTAGTCATATTTTCACAAAATTCTTGTTTGAGTAATTAAAGTGGGAAATATCAATTACTTCAACTTTAGATGTAGAGACAAATTTAGGGGTGAGAGGTAAGGCATGTAATATAAAAGAATTGAATATTTTTTTTTTGTAAAAATTGTCAACTGCCAGAAATATATCTAAATTTTGAGTAATGGTGTAAATATACTGCAACAAAACAAATATTTTTTGAAAATTGTATTATAAATTTGAAACTGAAGTTTCAAAAATGAAAGAAAAAAAAAAGGACTTTAATAATATTTAGTTCCATTGACTTAGAAAAGTAAATTTGGTACTTTATATCTGGACAGTAATGTCAAAGTCATGTGTTATGCTTTACATTGTGGTTATTTCACAATGTTCAAAATTCAGCTTTCCTTCTGTCAACTAGCAGTAATATTTAATTTATTTAAGATTCTGACTTGAAGACAGTTATTTACAAACTAAGCAAATTAGATATACAGAATCTTCACATCATAGATTTTA
>NW_006921865.1:4710279-4713062 GCF_000298275.1 Orycteropus afer afer | reverse complement strand
CAACGGCACTTAACAATATATATACCAGTTGGTGCCTAAAGCACTTGACTGCTAACCAGAAGGCTGGTGGGTCAAATCCACCAGTTGCTCCTTGTAAGGAAAGTTGGGCAATCTACTTCCATAGTGATACCGCCTCGGAAACCCAAGGAGGAGTCGCTGTGAGTTGGAACTGACTTGACAACAATCAGTTTGTTTTATTTTTGGTATACCAGTTGCCACTAAGTCTTGTTTATATACTCATGACAAATTCATGAGTAAGGAGTAAAACAGTTTTACTCCTTACTCATGAATTTGCCATGAGTATATAAACATAGGCTTTTTCAATAGCTATGATCTTTCTGAAGAGATTATCATCTTTCTTCTGAGATAATTCAAACCCATTAGCTTTTCTGTGGGAGAAAGATGTGGCAGTCTGCCCCTATAAAATATTAGAACTTTATAAATACTATGGGGCAGTTCTAGTCTACCCTACAGTGTTATTATGAATTGGAATTCACTTAATGGCAATGGGTTTGGTTTTATGTTATATAATAGAGCAATATGAGTTAGTTTTCATAAAATTTTAAGAATTTATTTTATTTTATTATTGTTATTATTATTTTACTCCTTTACTCCATAATATAGGGAATGCCATTCAGTCAATCATGTTAAATTCCAGAAGGTAACTTCTGACAGAAATATAGGCCAGGATAATCCCTGCCAAAGAAGTTTCCAAAAAACATAATATCACAAAAATCACATAAGGAAATCATATATAACTATTACTATTTTTATTCTGCATAGTACAAAATGCAATGAGTATTTCTGGTATTCTAAGGAAAAAATTCCATTTCAGCTCACAAGCAAAAATGGGGTCATGACAGAGGGTTTTGTTTATTATTATTCATTATTTAAAATAATAAACAAAACTCTGTCATGACCCCATTTTTACTTGTGAGCTGAAATGGAATTTTTATGTCAGAATAGCCAAAATATTCATTGCATTTTACATTTCAAGGAATCTGTTGATTATTAGATGACAATCAATCACTTAACTTCCATAAAGTTAGGTAAACAAAGGTTGAAGCCATGGAAACATGGCTGACTTAATTATTGTATACAGAATGAGTTCCATTTTAACCTCATGATTAAAGAAAGTATAGGTGAACAATAAACTGAATTAATGCAACTTTTATGTAATTGCTAAATAATTATAAATTGGATTTAAGAGTCATATTAAGTTCAAAATTAAAAGATCACCTTTGAAACATTACTTATTTTCAGGTCAAACTTTTTCTGAATTTTCTAATACACACACATGTGCACACACACATAATCTTTTCATGAGTTTGCCCTAGTAATAAACATATATCTAAATGTTCCTTGTCACATACAAACTCCATTTGTGATGCATCACAAGTATATAACCCATAAGCAGCTGTGAAAACAGCACAAATCAGTTACCTTTTTTAATGAATCTGAAATGATGCTTTCAGATATATTTTCAATATTCCAAGCAAGAGTTATTTTAGTTAGCATTGTATTTACTAATGATCATTACTGTTCTCCTTGCATCATTTTTTTCCTCATTTAATTCAATAAGAATATTTGTAAAACTCAGCATGTAAACATTTTTTTCTTTTCCTTTATGATATAACTGTTTTCAAGAGCAGCATCACTTACATGCATTCAAAAATAAACCTTCTTGGTGGGGACCAGGTTTGCTGGTCCAATAGAGCCTGGTGGAACCACTGAGACTATGGCCCCTAGCTGCCCTTCAGGTCTGGAATTGAACCCACACCTGTGGTTTCCAGTCAAACAAAGTACAGGCATGTGAGTTAAACATTTACCTCAAGTAGACACAAGCCCTGGTGAGAACAATCATGGGAAAAGGAAGGGATGCTTATGCACAGGGAGACAGCTCAGGGGGCAGGAGCGTATGGAGGGATGGACACTGGGAAGAGGTAACTATGGGGAGGAAGTGGGAGGGGAGCTTTTTCATTGTAGTAAATTTTGGTCAATGACATGAGACAAAGTATATGTGAACTGATGTATGAAAAGTGAATTTACTCTGTAAATCTTCACCCAAATCAAAATAAATTTAAAATAAATAAATAAATAAACCTTCTTGAAATTTTAGTCCTTTTACTTTAGTCCGTTCATTTTTCCATGGCACATCTTTTCTTCGTAGTTTGTTGCTATTATTATGGTTTGTTTCAAAATGGTGCCTTAAATGCATTCTGTTAACATAGATACTCTTGGTGTGCAAATTAAACACAAAAGACTATTATTCAGTTCCAAAAGATCAGACATTTTTTGCTTTTCCTGAAACACTCATCTCTCTTTATTTAACTTTTATGAATTTACTTGTGTTAGACAATTTTACAGAAAAAAATATGAATCTAATTTTTAAAAGAAAATTTACAAACATAATGATAAATAAAAATTCTCTTTAGTTACAGTGTCATAGGATGGGAACAATAGGAAGTTGTGGAAACTGACAAAGAAAGAAGCCAATGATTGGCTCTAGACAATTATTGCCTTGTGAGAATGTTGGTTTCAAGTTTACAGCTCTTACCGATTTCCTAAAAACCTGGGAATTGGGATTTTTTTCTCCTTAACTCTTACAATTTTGTTTTTTATGTTGGCTCAAAATTGATTGAATCTCTGGGAATTGAAATAAATATGACTAAACCTGGATCTATTGTGTAAGATCCAAATCTTTGTGTTTTAAACAAAGTACTTATCTTTCAATAAAAGAGAGGAGTTTCAGAAAAAAAAAAAATTGATTTGGCCAAATACAC
>NW_006921865.1:4705439-4706782 GCF_000298275.1 Orycteropus afer afer | reverse complement strand
CATTAGATGCATGGACCTCAACAGATGAAATACACAGAAATCAAAGCAACTATATCTGTGAAAAGACACAATGGAGAAGTTCAACATCATCAGTAAGAACAAGAGGAGAGGCCAGCTGTGGAATTAGCCACAAATTGCTCCTATGTAAGTTCAGGATGAAGGTAAAGAAAATTAACACAAGTCCATGAGAGTGAAAATATGAATATAAGTATATCCCATGTGAATTTAGAGAAGATCTCAAGAATAGGTTTTGATGCATTAAACACAAATGACTAAACACCAAATGAGTTGTGGAATAATATCAGGATATCATACATGAAGAAAGCAAAATGTCACTAAAAGAAAGAAAAGACACAACTGAATGTCAAAAGAGATTCTAAAACTTTCTCTTGAATATACAGAAGCTAAATGAGAAGAATCAATAGCAAAGTAGAAGTGCTGAACAGAAGATTTCAAAGGGTAACTTGAGAAGACAGAAAAGTATCATAATGAAATGTGCAAAGACATGGAGTTAGAAAACCAAAAAGGAGGAACGTGCTTGGCATTTCTCAAGCTGAAATAACCAAAAATAAATTCTAACCTTGAGCTGCAATATGGTGTGTGTCTATGAGCAAGATATTGAACTGCACACAGTAAGTGTCAAAAGAAGGAATGCAGAGAGTCAATGCACTAAAAAGAATTCGTTGACATTCAACCATTTCAAGAGGTAACATAGGCTCAAGAAACGAGAGTATTGAAGGGATAGGTCCAAGCTGCACTAAAAGCATTTGTAAAGAACAAGGTACCAGGAATTGTCAGAGTATCAACTGAAAAGTTTCAACAAGTGGATGCAACACTGGAGGTGGTCATTCATCTATGCCAAGACATGTGGAAGACAGGTAACTGACCAACCAACTGGAAGAGATTCATATGTGCCCTTTCCAAAGAAAAAGGTGACACAACAGAATATGGAAATTATCGAGTAATATCATTAATATAATACATAAGTAAAATTCTGCTGAAGGTAATTTTAAAATGTTGTAGCAGTATAGGGGAACTGCTAAAATTCTAGTTGTATTCAGAAGAGACAAAGGGAAAAGAAATATCATTGCTGATATCAGATGGAGCTTGGCTGAGAGCAAAGAATACCAGAAAGATTTTTACCTACTTTTCATTTTATTTATTTATTTATTTTACTATGCTAATGTATTTGGCAGGAGCTCTGGTAGCATGGCACCTAAGGCACTTGACTGATAACCAGAAGGCTGGTGGTTGTGGTGTAATAAATTACTTAGTGTGGCTTTTCTACCCATAAGTCTTTGTACACTCCAAGGTAGGATTTACTAGGAGCAACTGAGGAGCTC
>NW_006921865.1:4703265-4704774 GCF_000298275.1 Orycteropus afer afer | reverse complement strand
ACACTGCCTCGGCAACCCAAGGAGGGGTCGCTATGAGTTGGGTCCAACTCGACGGCACATAACAACAACAACAAGGTATTTGGTTATGTGGATCATAACAAATTTTGAATAATTTTACAAAGAACGGTCATTCCAGAACACTTAACTATGCTTACACAGAACCTATACGTAGAATAAGAGGCAATTGTTGCAACAGAACAAGAGAATATTCATGGTATAAATTTAAGAAAAATGTGAGTCAGAGTTGTATCCTTTCACCATACCAATTCGATCTATATGCTGAACAAATAATTTGAAAAGCTGGACTGTATGAAGAATTATATACAATCAGGATTGGAGGAAGACTCATTGACAACCTGCAACATGCAGATGACACAGTCCTGCTTGCTCAAAGTGAGGATTTGAATCACTTATTGATGCATATCAGAGATATCCAATTCTTTAAGAGCTACACAAAAATTGTGGGCCTTTGCATGGATTAACTCTTAACACAAAGAAAACAAAAATCTTCACAACAGGTCCAGTAGGAAACATCCTGATAAAAGGGGAAAAAAAGATTGGCATTGTCCAGGATTTCATTTTCCTCAGATCCACAATCAATGACCATGGAGGAAGAAAAAGTCAAGAAATAAAATGGCATATTGCCTTGGGTGAATTTGCTGCAAAAGATCTCTTTAAAGTGTTAAAAAGTAAAGATGTCACTTGGAAGTCTAAGTTGTGTCTGATCCAGTTCACAGTATTTTCAATTGTCTCATATGCGTATGAAAGCTGAACAATGAATAAGGAAGACAGAAGAAGAATTGATGTATTTGAATTATGGTGTCCAAGAATATTGACTATCCCACAGACTGCCATGAGAATGAACCATTCTTTCTTGGAAGAAGTATAGCCAGAACATTTCTTAGAAGCAAAGATAGCAAGACATCTCTAGAGAAGGGCAACATATTTCATAGTCTGTGTCAGCAAGAAATAGGAAGAACCTCAATGAGACAGATTGACAAAGTGTTTGCAACAATGGGCTCAAGCACAGCAAAGACTGTGAGGATGGTGTAGGGACTGATCAGTGTTCTGATCTGCACTACGTAGGATCACTAGGAGTTGTAACACAGTTGACAACACCTAAGAGTAACAATACACCATAAATAACTCAGTTTTATTATAGCTCCTCCTAATTTCATGAATATTTTTTCAAAACATGAAATTCTCTTCAAATCAATACACAATGTGAATATATGTGTATTTTACAAGAAATAGAGATAAAATGGAATTTTACACTACCCCCAATTATTCAAGAACTGCACAAAAAAATGTGGGACTGAAGCATGAGTTTTTGAATAGTATTGCAACTTTTTCTTCAGAAAAATTGTGCATATAGTTTCAACACATATTTCTGAATATCTGGCCACTTACAATATTTATGTAAGGTGACAAAGCTGTGGGAAGAGGAGGATGTGGATTTCTGTAAAGCATCTTTCCTGAGCTCCCCTATTCACAGCCTTTTTCAGATTG
>NW_006921865.1:4699009-4702990 GCF_000298275.1 Orycteropus afer afer | reverse complement strand
CACTGAAGTTGCCCTTGGAAACACTAGCGATTTTTTTTTTCCTGAGGAGTGTGTCCTGAATCATTAGTCAGAGTATATATATATACATAATTTTCTCCACTCTCACATCTTTGATCGTACAAATTGCCCTTAACTTTTAGGTAATGATAATATACGGATTTGGGGGATATATTTAGAAAAATAAAAAAAATAAAAAAAAAAAAACCTTATAATATCTTGCTTTAGAGTCCATGTATCATTATGCTCCAATTTACTTTGCGCGTATGACAGAAAAGGATTGCTCCTGCCCAAACGTAATGTTTCTTTGCTGGTTTCCATCCTAATAAAACATTTATTTTCATTTAGTATGCACTTTATAGTTGGAGGGTGTCTCACTCTTATTCTTCTGCCACTAAATAGTAAATTATCCTATCAGTTGTAAATTAAACTATTGGCTTAGGTTAGTAAGGATGCTTTATCTGAAGCAAGCGTTGATATCTGAAGCCCTGTCTATTAGTCAAGTGGAAAGAATCCTCTAGAGTGAAATTATCCTCATCCTCATTACTAAACAGACTAGACGAAGGTGATTTTTCAGTTGCATTGTGAAGCTGGGGTCTTTTAGAGACTATTACCACACAGACAAAGTGAATGCAGGACTGAATACTATTTCTAGTGAAATACAGCATGCAAAATCATAAATCAAATTTACATGGAGCACTGAAAAACAATCTTATTTTAATATTATGTAAATAAAATAAAAATATCCAGAACTAAATGTATCTTTAGCCTAAAGAAGTAAATTGGCTTGCATATGCAGGAACATGAGCTAATTATTTTAGTCTTATTTTGGTTTGGTCTTCAGCTAAGCATATTTTAATCATTTTATAGCATTTTTTTTTTTCATTTGTGTGACAAGTAGTGTAAGGAAAACATTACATAAATATTTTTACCAGGAAAAATATTAACTGCTTCTGAAAAATATATATATGAAGAATTTTAGAGGATTATAACTAATATATTTCTAATCATTCAAACATATACAGAGGTTACAAAAAATACATGAACACAAAAATATATGAATATCTATGTTGAGTTAAACTCTGGACAGAATTTAAAAAGATTTAAAAATCTCAAGGACAGCAAAATGCAGTTCAGATCCCTATGTAGACTGCATCCTAAAATATGTATCTATTTTTGTGTAGTGTGTGTGGGGGGGTGGCAAGACAGGGGTCATTATTCCTTCATGAAGGTAAACAAAATAAATGTAGAAGGAGGTCACTTTTTACTAATAAACAGGATCACTTACATAGTTGTAGTAAACAAGAGATGTAAAACATTAATTAACCACATCCATATAAGCTCATTGTTTTATATATATTCACTAGAAAAGAATAGATACAGAATATCCATGAAATATTTAATTTGAAGATTCGTAGCATTTTTGTTTGGAAGATACTAGGAAAAGGATAGGTGAAAAAGGAGATCAGCAAGAGAAACAGTTAATGAACACATAATATATTTGTATTATTTGAAAACAAGTACATAATTTCTTTATAGAATTTTGACACATTGCAATCCTCGCATGTTAGTAACTGTATGTACCCTTTCACATTTGCTCCTTACAGCAATGCAAACTTAGTGAAAATTGATAAGTTTGTTTGTTTGTTTGTAATATTTTTGCTCAAGCTCAAGCTCAAGCTCAAAACAGTCCCATTGCTATGAATTGCTAAGTTTATACTAAAGGTACAGCTGAAGATATCCATTTTACAGAGCTAAAATTCAGTTGGTTAAAGACAAGAGGGATAAAAGTATTTGGCAAGGGATTCATTTTTTTTTTTTTTTTTTCAAGGACAATGATTGTGATGGGTGGGTCAAAGAGATTTTGGGAAAAAATAATTACCTGAAACTTGCTCAAAATTTATTTGAATGTCTTAAAGATTTATTTTTATGTTTTTTTGTTTTTTGTTTTTTTTTTTAATAGACACACGACCTTGGTAGTTAATGAGAAAGAAGATCTATGAAGAGTGAGCATTTTTTATAATCATAGTTTATAACAAATCAAGGGACTGATTCTATGCTGACCCTGAGAAAACCAAAATAAAAAGTAAACAAAATAGATTCATGAGCATAACTTCTCAATATACTTTGTATTTCAGCAAGCATTCAGAGCCCTAAATCATATCTTTCTCATTGTGAGTCCTAAAGGGAGTGATTGTGAACAACATGGCTAGAAGTCCTTTCCTGATGAACTCATTGTCTCCTTGTCTACCTGAAAGCAAAATTGTTAAGTGTGAAGACTGCTTTGTTAGCAGTAAAGTTGGACAGCTATTTATTTATTGACTTCTTCATACATTCAGACCTCTAACAAAAATTAATCGTGGTGATTAATCTGCATGAGTAAGAATTATCATGCTAAATAATAAAAAATGCCAAAGTGATCAGGAAAAACCCATATATCAAGGAATTACTTTTAATAGAAAAGATAGACAACTACATAAGTTAACAGAATGAAAAGTGTTACACTTTGAATATAAATATAGAAAAAGTGCTTGGTGAAGACTATTTTGAGTGCCTGATCCTTTTATGCCTTTAATAGAGCACAGTGCCTCAGGAAGATGAACCCATTCTCTCCAGAAATTTAGTAGGAAGGAAAAAAAAAAAAAGAAAAAAAGAGAGAGAGAGAGAGAGAAACAAGGAAGATAATAGAAAAAGACGAAACTTTGGGTATTTTCTATACACTAGGTTTTGTGGATAACAACTTTATATACATATCTCCTTGATACTATGTCTGGTATGATATAATTGTTGCCATTTTCACTTGGGAAAATTGAGACTAAAATGCCAAATGATTTGCACTTAGAAAAAATATAAAGTAAAATAAACTGAAAATATCTAAGATTTGTGCTGAATACACAATTCTATCTGATCCAGCCATTAATAAAATTCATACTCAGTCATAGTTGGCATCTGAATCTACTCATTTGATCTTGTTGTACAAAATGTTATGGTAATGATGGGAAACATTGATTTAAATAAATTAAATATTACACCATTCAAAATTACTCAAGTGCTTACTTTGAGGATGTTTCTTCTAGAACAACGTTAGCATTAAATAATAAAACTGATTGAATTACTTTGGTAGATTAAGATTGAATCATTTTTATAAAATTGTTTTTTTGCTTTTTCAGGAAGGTCATCACACAGGTTGAATACACATTTCTTATGATGGATATTCAATCTCTATATTCATTTCTTCATCAATGTCTGCCAAGATCCAACACTGCAGACATGGAGAAGATAGATGAAGGGACAATTTTGGCCTAATCTATATAAGCTCCATTCTCAAGTCAATGTAATAACCTCAGCAGCCCTGTACTATCACATAGTCAAATCAGAAGACAATGAGAGACACAGAAGGAAGAATTTCTTAGCCAAAAGTTTCTTCTTAATAATGGTGCCTGCCTGATGTGACTAGAAATGAAAAATTATCATATTACAAATCTTTCTTTATAGATATTTTGATAGCATCAACACCCATAATTTACTTTCTTCCAGAAATTATGAGATGAAGGAAAATAAAGGGAAAAGAAAATAAATTTTTGAAAGAAAGAGATCTCATGATTTTTTAAAGCAATTAATCATATGGAAAACATTTATTAACAATATAGGGAAAAACAAAAGTTGACCCAGCTATCATTTTCAGACATTATATGTATAACTTGACAGCACATAACAACAACAACACACACACACACACAAGTATCCAATATCAATTATTCAGAATGGATAAAACATAATGAAGAGTAACTTAAGCAATTATTCAGTAAATTTGATGAAGAAAAAAATCTAGAATATTCTACATTGAATTATTTTTTCAACTACATTTATATTTTTCCCATAATCTTTATTTGTGACATCACTATGGAAGTAGATTGCCCAACCTTCCTTCTGAGGAGTGGCTGGTGGGTTTGAACTGCCAGCCTTCTGGTTAGCAGTCAAATA
>NW_006921865.1:4697175-4698554 GCF_000298275.1 Orycteropus afer afer | reverse complement strand
TAAATTTTGACTGTCTTTATACCCCACCAGAACTTAATTTACTATTTTTTTAAAAGTTTCTACAGGGAGCTTCAAGGAGCTTAGACATCTAATCAGCTTTCTTTTCAAGAACATGATTCACCGATTTTGAGGGATGGAACATTAGAGGTA
Source organism: Orycteropus afer afer (assembly GCF_000298275.1). Classification (NCBI taxonomy): domain Eukaryota; kingdom Metazoa; phylum Chordata; class Mammalia; order Tubulidentata; family Orycteropodidae; genus Orycteropus; species Orycteropus afer. The sequence continues at coordinate 4,698,404 of NW_006921865.1, read as the reverse complement.
CTCAAATTAACTCATTAACTACCCAGGTCTCAACAATGTCATAAGGTTTACTAGTTTCATAAAATTTTAAATTATTGCTGTTATTTCTCTTTCAATGTTGCTACTGCTCCTCTATTGCTTATAATAAACATTTATATTTTAAAAGAAGGATAAATAGGAACCAGAAAATCTACACTGGAGATTTCATGAAGTTATCAATTTTTAGAGACAAGTACTTGTTACATAGTGGTAATTTTTCCAAAAGTAGAATTAACAACATATATCTCAGTTACAAATGTTAATACTGAAGCATAATTCTCAACTTTAAGGTTCTATTGTAATAAAATATTGTAATAAAATAGATTATTACAATTTTTCTTGTCATTTTTAAATCCTAAAACCTTCTCAAAGACAAATAGAGTACAACCATATTAATAGACTTTTATTATCCAAAAGCAATAGACATTTCCCAAAAAAGAGTAGGAGTCATTTGGGTAGTAGCTTTTGCTTCGCACAATACTACTATCACCTAAGAAAATTAACATGGCAGCATCAGAGTGTATACAACAAAAAATGAGTGAGTTGTAATCTTCTGAAAAAAAAGTAATTTAAGACTGAATAAGGTCTCAAAGTCAAAATGAAAGTTCTCTGTAGCATGTACTTTGCACATTGTCTTTCTGTATTGGCAGAACTCATTACTGGTATGAAGATCTCATTTGTCAAAACAAACCAAGTAATTTTCTAAAGATGTACATGTGTCTTTATTTGCACTTAATAATCTTACTTTGAACTAGTAACTTATAAAGTTTAGTAAAAAGGAAACAAAATCCTGGAATGCAATTTAGACTTTCTTTTGATTCTTTCTAGTTACAGAGTAAAAGGATTATCCAAAGAGAAAAATAAATGTGATCTCAAGGGATTGTATTTTATTGATTATAGCAAAGAAGAGGGAGCAAGATCAGTCAGCTCATACTACTTGATCTTGACACAGATGTAACTCTGCTGAGGAGAAAATGAGTATGAGGTAATGCTATCATAAATAATGGCTCAAATCAACTGGACACTGGAAGCAGAAATTTTGTAAAAGGGGAAAGCGCCCTATAAATGTAAAAGCATGGTGAAGGCAAGCTCTTAATGTAATTAAGAATTTTCATTGGACAGTAGCTTTATACAATACTTGGCATTAAATCCAATTTGGAGGACCTCATGGTTAATAACTTCTGATCAGAGAAGCATTTAGATTTTTTTTT
>NW_006921865.1:4654712-4670789 GCF_000298275.1 Orycteropus afer afer | reverse complement strand
TAAATTTTGGTCAATGACATGAGACAAAGTATATGTGAACTGCTGTATGAAAAGTGAATTTACTCTGTAAATCTTCACCCAAATCCTAATTAAAAATTAAAAAAATGGGTATTAGAGAACATAAATCAATAAAAATAAGAGTTAAAATCTAATGAAAAAAAGCTTAATAGAAGACCAAACTAGAACTACATAAAAACCCAAAAGAGAAAATCTCCTGCAAATTTATCTGAATATTTTAAAAAAGAATCAGCAAATATAGTCAACTGTAGGAAACATACCATATAAGTAAAATAAATAAATAAACAAATAAAAATAAAAAGGAGTTTTGAACCAATTCTAGCTCATAATGTCCCATAGAAAGCAGACTGCAAGTTTTTTCTCCACGGCATTTGAATTGTCAAAGTTGTGGTTAGAAGCCAAAAATATAACCACCACATCTCCAGGGCTCCTTCACAAACTAATAAACAAAAAACAAACCAATTCTAACTCATAGTGACCCTCATTGTGTTTCCAAGGCTATCAACCTTGCCATAAATATATTACCTCATCTTCTTCCCATGGAGCAGCTGGTGAGTTTGAACCACTTGGCTTCTGGTTAGCAGCCAAATGCCTTACCCAATATACCACCAGAGCTCCTTATTTACCATAGGAATAGACAAAAGTAAATAATTTTAAGGGACATTTTCATGGGATGTTTTATAAACAATATTGAAAATAAATGATAGAAAACAAAAGTTGATTGGTTTAGTTTTGATTTGAGGAGGCTTACTCTAATCTGTGGAAGGAAGGTTGGGCAACCCTACTTCCGTAGTGATACTGCCTCGGAAACCCAAGAAGGGGTCGCTATGAGTCGGGGCCGACTCGACGGCATATAACAACAACAACAACAACTCTAATCTGTCTCGAAAAAAGTACAAGAGTGCTCCTAGAAGTGAGGATGGCTAGACTTTGTCTCAAATAACATTTTTAGACATGTTATTGAGATGGAGAAGGACATCATGCTTGGACAAGCAAATGGTCAGAGGAAAACCCTGTTCGAGATAGATTGACACAGTGGCCTCAAATTGGGTTCAAACAGCAATGACTGTCAGGATATTCATGACTGAGCAGTGTTTTATTATGTTGTACGTAAGGTCACAATAAGTTGCAACTAACTCAATAGCATCTAACAACAACTGAGAGATTGAGAAAACAAGGAGTTTTTTAGGCCTTTTAAGAAAGAAATCATGATAAAAATTTGGAGTCCAATGAATGACAGAAAAGTTTCCAACCTTCATGCACTGATTCCCAAAGGATCTGATCTTAACAGTAAGAGGGAACTGGGAATAAAGAGATTCCTTTAGATTGTGAAGACAAGATTCAAATAATATGAGCTCCAACAATTGGATAATAGGATTCTGGATAATTACTTTTAATCAGGAGTCCATGGGTGGCACAAATGGTTGAGTACTTGACTTTTAGTTGAAATGTTGGAGGTCTAAAACCACTCAAGATGCATCAGAAGGCCTGTCTGTCTGGTACAGTCACAGCCTTCAAAACCCCTGGGGTTGTTCTACTCTGCACACATTGGGTCACCTATAGTCATAATCATCTACATGACAACAAACAGCAAGTTTTGATAAGGTCACTGAATGAAGGTGCCTAGATTAGAAATGCAAATATGCATAAGAGTGTGGCTTGCAGGAGGATCTTAGGTCATGACTAAAACTTTCTTAAGACTGCATACCAGATCTTGTGTGGGGAGGGAGGACTTTCCCTTGTAGCTTGCTGGTTAAACCCTTTGTCATTGCCTGTGGTTAGGACTGAAATGTCAAATACGGGACTTTCGTCAGGAGCCAGACTCCTCCATGTTTTCAAGCATTTAAAAATGTTATACCCACTCTTTACTTATCAACTTGGTTGGGTTCCTAAGACCAAGTCATGCAAAAATGCCATTATGTGAAAATGGAGGATAACCATATCAGATCACAAAATCAAGGATGATTACATAATTACATAACTGCCAAATTACATCATTACATAACAACCAAATAACCAAGCATCATGGCACAGCCCACTTGACACATAACTTTAACTATCGCATTCAGCATCACTCTTGCCTAGCACCTTGACATTCATAACTGCCAGATGTAAGTCGTTAATGTACAAAATAGCTATACAATAGATTTATTACTATTTCAAATGCAAAATTTTGAATAACATGATAGTCAAGAAGTGAGGATTAAATGTATAATACTTACATTAAAAATGATTCAGCACAATTTATAAATGTATCAAATATTTCAAGTATTAATAATTATTAAAGCTCGATGTTGACTATATGGGGTATTATACTATTCTCTGTGCATTTTTGCTATGAAAATGTAATAAAGAGAGAAACTTTTTTTAGAATATCAATATATAAAAGCATTACCTCTCCTCTGTATTTTTTTAACTTATTTTTAAGATTAATGACCAGAATTTATCAAGATATATTCTGACTATTCTAATAGAGAAGAAAAGCAACCGATTTGATAAAGAAAGCTATAGAGGGAAGTAATAAAATCTAATTAGAGATTTTCCAAACAAAAGGGTCTAAAAGGATAGAAGAACAAAATGAGTCCCTACCCTATAGGGATATTCCTCTAGAGCTTTGAAATAAAGATTATAATTACTTTCTAAATCTTGAATGACTTTTTCTAGTAACCGAACCATTAAGCATTTAAGCACAACTCCCTTAATAGTTACGAATTTGAAATTAACATCTGGATTGCATAGTTCCAGAGAATACTATTGAATAAGCTACATTTGTAGTTCTAAAACATACACAGTGGAATTTACAAATGTAAAAACAATAAATCACTTGACCAAGAAATAAAGAAACTGAACTTGGTTTTCAGGAAATGGCTTTTATGCAAACCAGTAAAGAATTGCTGCATTTTTTTCAATTTTTAAAAAAATACTCCATCATAAAATTAAAATACTTATAATGCAAATAGGAGCTCTGGTAGCATAGTGGCTAAAGCACTTGACTGCTAACCAGAAGGCTGGCGGTTCAAACCCATCAGCCACTCCTTGGAAGGAAGGTTGGGCAATCCTACTTCCGTAGTGATACTGCCTCGGAAACCCAAGGAGGGGTCGCTATGAGTCGCTATGAGTCGGGGCCGACTTGACGGCACATAACAACAACAACAACAACAACAATAATGCAAATAGGAGCTCTGGTAGCATAGTGCCTAGGGCACTTGACTGCTAACCAGAAGGGTCCGACTCAAGGGCACATAACAACACCAACAACAACATAATGCAAATAGGAGCTCTGGTGGTGTAGTGCCTAAGGTACTTGACTGTTAACTAGAACCGTGGCGATTCAAATCCACCAGCCACTCCTTGGAAGGAAGATAATGCAAATATGGTATTTCAGCAGTTGGCTGTCAGGAAAAATGAACAAACTTAAGTTAGAAAACTGAAATCCCATCTGGATTACTATTTTAGCTATATATGTTTTAATGATGTATGAAAGAGAATGAAACCCTAACAGGAGCCACAAACTGTGTTCATTGAAGAAAAAAAACAAAACAAAATTCTCCAATATGTTGTTGTTAGGTGCTGACAAGTTGTCTCTGACTCAGCAATACTATGTACAACAGAACAAAACACAGCATGGTCCTGCACCATCCTCACAATCCTTAGTATATTTGAGCCCATCATTGTAGCCACTGTGTCAATCTATCTTGTTGAAAGTCTTCCTTTTTCAGTGACCCTTTGATTTACCAAGTAGGATATCCTTTCCAAGGAGTGGTTCCTCTGACAACATGACCAAATAGGTGAGATTAAATCTGGCCACTCTCGTTTCTAAGGAGCATTCTGACTGCACTCTTCCCAAGACAGATTTGTCTGTTTTTCTGGCAGTCTCTGGTACTTTCAGTATTCTTCCCTAACACAACAATTCAAAGGCCTTCTTCAATCTTACTTATTCATTGTCCAGCTTTCATTTGCATATGAGGTAATTGAAATACCATGGCTTAGGTTCCCACAGGTTAGTCTTCAGAATGACATCTTTGGTCTTCAAATCTTTAGAGACGTGCCTTGCAGAAGATTTGCCTAGTGCAATATGTGGTCTAATTTCTTGACTGCTGGTTCCATGGATGTTGATTGTGGATACAAGAAAAATTAAAATCCTAGCAACTTCAATCTTTTCTTCATTTATACTGAGGTTGCTTACTGGTCCAGTTAGAGCATTTTTGTTTTCTTTATGTTGAGGTGTAATGTGTACTGAAGACCGTAGTCTTTGATCTTCATCAGAAAGTGCTTCAACACATCTTCACTTTCAGCAAGCAAGGTTCTGTCATCTGCATATCACAGGTTGTAGGGAGTCTTCCTTCAATTCTGATGCCGTGTTCTGTGTACACATTCCTCGTGGGCACAATCAAGTGCTCTGTAATTCCCATTTTTCACAATGTTATCCATAATTTGTTGTGATCCACATAGTCTTATGCATTTGGACTATACTTCTTCCAAAACTCAGTTGCTCTTTCTTCTGGCATTTCATGGTATTTCAGCTCTCATTGCCAACATCACAATTCAAAGGGATCAATTCTTCTTCAGTCTTCCTTATTCATTGTCCAGCTTTCACATGCATATGAGGTGATTGAAAATACCATGGCTTGCTTTAGGCAAACCTTAGTCTTCAAAGTGACATATTTTCTCTTTAACATTTTGAAGAGGTCCCTTGCAGCAGATTTTCCCACTGCAATATGTTGATTTGTTGACCCCTGTTTCCATGGATGTTGATTGTGGATCTAGGTAAAACAGAATCCATGACAGCTTCAATCTTTTCTCCATTTATTGTACTGTTGCCTATTGGTCCAGTTGAGGATTTTTGTTTTCTTTATGTTGACTTGTAATCCATACTGATTATGCCTCTTCTAATAGTATGGCCAGAGTCTTAGAAGAAATACACAAGAATGTTCCTTAGAAGTGGGGATAGAGAGATGTCCCCTCACATACTTTGGACAAGTGATCAAGACAAATCAAATCCTAGAAAAGGGCATCAAGTTTGATAAAAGGATAAGAAAAATGAGGGAATCCCTCAATGAGGTATAGTGAAACAACAGCCACATCTATGGGCTCAAACATACCAATGATCATCAAGATGGTATAGAATCATTCCACGTATTGTTTTGTTGTAGGTAACATCACTATGTGTCAGAGCCAACTCTGACTATAATATACATAGAATATAATAATACTAGACTATATATAATATAGGAGCACAGTGCCTAAGGCATTTGATTGCTAACCAGAAGGTTAGAGGTTCAAACCCATCAGCCACTCTGTGGAAGGAAGACTGGCCAATCTATTTCCATAAATATTTACTGCCTCAGAAACCCAAAGGGGTCACTATAAGTTGGAATCTACTTGATGGCAGTTTTTTTTTTTTTGTTGTTGTTCTGTTTTTTTAATATATAATATAATAATAATAATAATATATAATATGATAATACTATATTAAATTATATATACATATAGAATCACAATGGGAGCTGTGGTAGCATAGTGCCTAAGACACTGAAAAGCCTGCCAGAAGGCTTGCGTTTCAAACCCACCAGCCACTCCTCAGAAGAAAAGCTGGGCAATCTACGTCCTTTGTGATACAGCCTCAGAAACTCAAGGAGGGGTCACTATGAGTCAGGTCCGGCTCGATGACACATAACAACAACAACAACAATATAATCACAATCCGGAGAAACCATCTACTTTAACTCTAGATGGCATATATGAAACTTCTGGTAGAAAAAAAGTATTGAAAGACCCATCTCTTGTCTCCTCACAATTTGCATTATATCACAGAAAGCATATTTGTTGGATGTGAAGAGGATCTGAATATGATATTATTCTTCTTATTAATTGCCAAGGTTCAGTCAGAAGAGCCAGCAGCTGTTCTCAACAGCCTTAGGTCAATATCCTATCAGAGATGCACATACCTTTCATAGCAGTGGTCGCAGATGAAATTTTCATCTCCTCATATTATCGATTCATATCCATATGCATTATTATGTGGTAAATTCCCACAACATCAGTGATCTGCTTGCTATTGGAGCTCCAATAACCAGCACAGAGTGTGTCATGTATGGAAGACGTGAATAAATGACAGCAGCAGGAGACAGGAGAAGGAAAATAAAAAGAAGCCTGAAAAATCATAGGGAATAGTTCACATGTAACTTGAAAAGATTATAGAAATAAACATTGGGAGTTTTTAAAAGTATAAGAAATTCATTTAAATGTGAATTGATGAGAATTTCACTAAAATAAAGAATAAATTTAATGAATTTAATGTCTTACATTATTTAGTTATCTTTGGTAGCATAGTGCCTAAGGCACTTGACAGCTAACCAGAAGGCTGGAGGTTCAAACCCACCAGCCACTCTTTGGAAGGAAGATGGGGTGATCTACTTCCATAGTGATACTGCCTCGGAAACCCAAGGAGGGGTGGCTATGAGTTGGGTCCGACTCGATGGCACATAACAACAACAACAATACAAATTTAAATTTTATCATTTTAATTAAAAGTTAAGTTTCATCTTCAGAAAAGTTTTTAAAAAGTGCATTTTTATTAAATTCTCTGTCTTCAAACTATCAGAAATTTCTGTCAATTAATATTTTGAAATTAGCAATAGCATTTTCTACTGATTTACATTTTGAAATTGAACAGATAACTTCCTTGTTTTGCCCATTTGCCCAATTTAAAATTCTAAAATGTTTCTCTATAGACACATTCTGAACAAATCCATTTTTTTAAAGACAGTAAAGAAACTTCTAACAAGGTGATTAACTGCAGTAGTAGTAGCCTACAACCTGACACACCTCACTTCCTCTTCTTGTTGCTTTCCATTAATATTGTACTGAGTTCAGCAAGAATCAGACTTGCTGGTAACAGGTTAACAGGCTTCCACAGAGAAAAAGCATCTATTCAGCTGTCAGGTCCATAACAGCAGGTTGCAAGTTGAGTTATTGCCATCTTTCGTGACATCTTTCTTCCCACCAAGCCACACACAGACAGCTGACGACACTGAAAGAGAATGTTTTCTTTACCATCATCTGACATGAAAAGCCATCATGTGAGTTCTCTCAGGAAGAGTCCAATTATCCTAGCAGCATTCAAAATATTTTATCTACACAATGCCCTGCACAGAAGAGACTTTCTGTAAGGCAGTTTGTGTGGTGATTTAAATACTGTTTGACACATGAAGATCTTGATTTTAATGTCTTAAATGTTTATTATAATTAGAATTTCCTGTGTGTTTAATTGAAGTGAGTAATCATCACCTGACTGTTGAAAGGAGTTGGAAAATTAATCTAACTCACAGTAGATAGACCAAAATATTTATAAAGCTACAAAATATTTAGATCTTCTCTTAAACTATTTCACCTCATTTTCATAATACTCATTTTATGATTGTAATTGATTTTTTAGAATTGATCCTTCTGATTTCCTAAAAATAAATAAAATACTTCTCACCATATAACCTTGTATCTATTATAGCGGAGCTTGGAGCCGAATTCTGATGTAGACTTAGGCCTAGTGCACATACCTTTGTACAACCTTCTTTGCTTTCATCCCTTTACTCTTCTTTTAAAGTCAAGACTTGATGGCAAATAACAACAACAACAACAAGAAGCTATACATTTGAGGAGCTCCTTAAGCTGGTTCGACCTTTCATTTTCACTCCTGAGATGAAGCACTATGAAAAAAAGCAGAAATTTATTGGGAAAATTAAGCACTGTGGACAGCCAAATTGTGTTTTGACCACGGCCTTGCAAATGGACTATTAAGAGTTTTTTCTTTTTTTACTGCATCTGAGACTGTAAGTTTCAACTGTGAGCAAATTCTTTTTCTCTGAAACAAGAAGCAGCTTTTGTACTGTGCTGAGTAAACAATTCGTTTGATATAATACCATCATAAATACATTTAAATTAAATTACCTAAACTGTTTTAATCTTTCTGTTTTTAATCCCCAGACTATCTTTGTGAAAAACACTGTGAGTGCAACAATGCTCATAATATGCTTGTTATTACCAAAGTTCAAAATTCTTACCCAGTAATGAAAGTTTACATTGTTTCTGTTTGCTAAAAAATAATAGCAAAAATTAAATATTTCTCTTTATATTAATGTAAATTCTCTATTGTAAGCACTGGTTTCAATGATGAAAAGGAGAATTACAATGACTTTTTTTATTTTAAAGAATGGTGATCATTTCAATGTCTACAAAAGACATTAACTTTCTACTTTTTAGTGTTATTAAAACTGTCCTTTTTTCTTTCCACTACAAGGTTTCATACAAATGTGCTTTTATGTAACTATTCAACAAGCAGAAATACATTACTTAGCACTTTGAATTTGGAACAGAAACCAAGAGATGATACTGTTAATAATGGCTATAAAGCATGGCAAAATTTCAGCAACACCTAAATCATTACCCCCCCCCAAAAAAAAAAAAAAATAGGTCAATGTAGTGATGACAGTAGGCATGGTAGAATAAGGACTTCCAAAAGTCTGCTCCTCCCTAAAACAAATGAGAAAATGGCAAAAAAAAATTCTGTCAATTTATATACAATCTGAAAATTAGACAAAGCATTTCAATAAACTGAGAAATGTATATTCAAGAAAAATGGGTGATTTTCAATAAGAAAAATAGGCATTGTGGAGTTTTAACATGCTCTATTTCAATCCCATCTTTCTTAGTTTCATGGTATCCTTGAAAATCAATAGTCTCATAACTACACTAAAAACAGTTAGTAGCTTCTGGGGTTGGGGAGGGGCACACAGGTTTGGAGCTGCCAAAAAACCAAAGCTGAAAGGAATTATGATTATTTCAATTTAACTCTATGACAGTTTTTGAAATATACCCAAGCAGGGCCTGTATTTATTTTACCTCACTCAAAGTTTGCTTTTTCCCTGGACCATCTGTTGAAAACAATCAGTGACAGTTGTCTGAGAAACATTGTTATGTGTCTTCGAGTCGGACCCGACTCATAGTGACCCCTCCTTGGGTTTCCGAGGCAGTATCACTACGGAAGTAGATTGCCCCATCTTCCTTCCGAGGAGCAGCTGGTGGGTTTGAACTGCCAGCCTTCTGGTTAGCAGTCAAGTGCCTTAGCCACTATGCTACCAGAGCTCCTGAGAAACATAATGAAAGGAAAAAAAAAATTGAATAGACTAAGACTTATTGGAAAGCTCCAAGTATACCAACATAACATAATGGAAGCCCCAGGAATGATGTGTGTGTGTGTGTGTGTGTGTGTGTAGGTTAGGTGCCACTGAGGCAGATCAGACTCCTGGTGACCTTGTGTACAACAAAACAAAACACTGTCCAGTCCTGTGCCATCCTCACAATCCTGGCTATCTTGAGGCCATCATTGCAGTCACTGTCATTTCATCTCATCGAGGGTGTGCCCCTTTATCACTGACCCACAATTTTACCAAGCATGACATCTTTCTCTAGGGACTGGGTTATTCTGATCACATGACCAAAATACAAAACACAAAATGTAGCCATTCTTACTTCTAAGGAACATTCCAGCTGCACTTCTTATAAAACAGAATTGTTCTTTCTTCTGGGAGTAATGGTATTTTTAGTATTCTTTGCCAACACTACAACCCAAATACATCAATTTTTCTTTGGTCTTCCTCATTCATTATCCATCTTTCTCATGCACATAAGGTAATTGAAAATACCATTGCTTGGGTCAGGTGCACCTTTAGTTTTCAAAGTGATGTCTTTACTCTTAAACACTTTAAAGACGTCTTTGGCAGCAGATTTTCCTGGTGCAACATGTTATTTGATTTCTTTATTGATGCTTCCATATGTATTTATTGTGGATCCAAGTACAACTTCAAACTTTTCTACATTTATCATGATGCTGCTTAGTGGTCCAGATGTGACAATTATACATGATGTAGTGCTAAGACTTTTGACAGCTAACCAGAAGGCTGGCAGTTCAAACCCACCAGCCAGTCCACTGAAGGAAGGCCAGGCAATCTAATTCCATAAAGATTTATTGCCTTGGAAACCCAATAGGGGTTACTATGAATCAGAATCAAATTGAGGGCAGTGAGTTTCATTTCTTAATTTTATGTTGTGATATAATCCATAGTGAAAACTATAGTCTTTTGTTCTGGTTACCTAGTGCCACTCTGACAGAAATATACCACAAATGGGATGTCCTTAATAAACAGAAGTTTATTCTCTTACAGTTTGGAGGCTTTAAGTCTGAGTTCAAAATGCCAGGCTCTAGAGGCTGGGTGAAAGCCCCTCAGCCTTGGGCTCCTGCTCCTGGCTCACTGAAAATAGAGAATTTTCTTCACTCAGACAGCTGCTGGCTGCTGAGACTGACAAGTCCATGGTTAACAAAAAAGGCACAGTCCCAACGTTGCCAAACTACATAGCAAGCCATTAACTCAAGTCCATTTTAAGTCCCAAGGTCAGCAGAGCATGACAGGTTGCTGAAAAATGACATGGCTACATGCACGGTTCAAGTATACCATAATCCAGAGACCAGTCTCAAAGCTATTTCTTGTATACAGAAAGCAGACCACAGACCCAAAGCAGCTATCAGATGTTCCAGTAGATTCCACCATGGAGTTAATTACCAATCTCACCATGGGGAATAACTACTTTCAGCTGCCCAGCCACTCAACCAGGCCAGCTACGCTGACAAACAAACTTAATCATCACATCTTTAATCTTCATTACTAAGTGCTTCAAGTCTTTTTCACTTTCAGCAAGCAAGGTTGTGTCATCTGCATATCACAGGTTATTAATGAGTCTTCCTCCTATCCTGATACTGCATCCTTCTTCATATTGTCAGTCTTCTTAGATTATTTGATCACCATACACATGGAATAAAGTGGTGAATGGATACAACTGTTATGCACACTTTCCTGATTTTAAACCATACAGTATTTCCTTGTTTTGTTTGAACAATTGCTTCTTCACCTATTTACAGGTTCTCTTAGGCACAAATTAAGTGTTCTGGAATCCCATTATACCCAATGTTATCCATAATCATTTGTTATGATCCACACAATCAAATGTCTTTGAATACTTAATAAAACACAGGCACTCTACCTTCACACAATATCCATTTGACATCAGGGATGATATCCCTTGTTCCATGTACTCTACTGAATCTAGTTTGTATATAAGGCAGTCCCCTGTCAATACACTGCTGCAATAATTTTTGAATTATCTTAAGGAAAATTTCACTTCCTTATAATATTGTTGATAATGTTTGATAACTTCCACATTCAGTTGGCTCATCTTTCTTTATAATAGGTACACATATGGATCTCTTCTTGCAGTTGCCCAGATAGCTGTTTTCCTATTTTCTTGGCATAAATGAGTTGGCACTTCCAACATTGCTTCCATTTCTTGAAACATCTTCATTGCTATTGCATCAATTCCTGGTACCTTGATTTTTGCCAATTCCGTGAGTGTAGCTTGGACTTCTTTCTTCAATAACATCAGTGCTTCATCATATGCTTCCTCCTGAAATGGTTACAATTCTTTCTGGTGCAGGGACTTGGTGTATTCCTTCCTTCCTCTGTGATGCTTCCTGCATCACTCAATATTTTGCACAGCAAATCTTTAATATTGAAACTCAAGGCCTAAATTTTTCCTTCAGTTCTTTCAGCTTGAGAGATGCTGAGTGTGTTCTTCCCTTTTGGTTTTCTACTTCCAGGTCTTTTCCCATTTCATTACAATATTTTACTTTGTCTTCCCAAGTCACCCAGAAAGATAGGAGATAGAAAATGGGGCACAAATAGTACTTGAATAATTAATAGTGAAAAAACTCCCCAAATTCAAAGGGAAGCATTAATCTGCAAATACAACAAACTCAAAAATGTATCTTCATATACTGATGTTCATATAATGTATAAATAAGATATAATTTTATTAGAATAATAATATGAAGGAAGAGGAAAATTGAATTAGATAGCAACAAAGATCTATAGACTACTAATTTTGCATTAATATGAAATAGATCATTATGAATTAAGAGGTTAATTGCAATCCACAGAGCAAGCACTAAGAAAATAACTTGAAAAATATAGTAATAGAAATGATAAATGAATTAAAATAGTCCAATACAAACATCTATTTAACAGGGGAAAAAAAAAGCAATAGAAGGATAGAGAACTAAAAGAACATATGTATATAGAATATAAATAGCAAAATAGCAGATATAAGCCCTCCCTCATCACTATTTACCATACCTGCATAAGGATTAAGCATTCGAATCAAAAGCAGAGATTGCCAGACTGGATAAAAAATTGTCAATCAAATGTTGTTTCAAGACACATTTTAGACACAAATTTTGTAATAAGATGAAAGTAATACAACAGAAACAATTACATCATCTAATCTAATATCAAATAAAATACATTTTAAGAAAATATTTGTTACTATAGAACTAAAAGGACATTTTTTATTGATCAGATAATTTTGTGGGATGACATCAAGGATATAATACATGAAAAAGTGAAAGGTCATTAAAAGGTCAGGAAAGAAAGAAAAGAACAAAATGGATGTTGGAGGAAATTCCAAACCTTGTTTTGAATATAGAGTAGCTATGAGTCAGGTCCCAATCAATGGCAATAACAACAACAACAACATAATAAATGGAAGAAATGATGAAGTGTAAGAACTGAATGAAAGATATAAATTTGCAGCTCCAGAAGACAAAGAAAAGTATTATAAAGAAATAAGTAAAGTCCTAGAGGTAGAAAACCAAAAAGAGAAGAACATGATCAACATTTCTCAAACTGAAAGAACTGGAAAAAGAAATCAACCTTTAGGGTTCAATATTGAAAGATTCTATGGACAAAATATTGAACAATGCAGACATCACCAATGGAAGATGGAAGAAATACACAACATCACTATACCAAAAAGAATTGGTTGATATTCAGCTGCTTCCAAGCTAGAATGTGATCAACAAATGATGGTATTGAAAAAAGTACAAGATGTACTGAAGGCATTGGGAAAAAATAAGATTGCAGGAACTGACAAAATACCAATTGAGATGATTCAGCAACTGGATATATGGAAGTGCTCACTTATCTACGCAAGAAATTTGGAAGACAGTTAACTTGTGAACCAACTAGAAGAAGTCATATTTGTGCCCATTCCAAAGAAAGAAGATTCAACAGAATTTGAAATTTTTAAAATATCATTATTATTATAATATCATTAATATTACATGCAAGTAATTATTGCTGAAGATAATTAAAAAAAAAAAAAATGGTTGTAGCAGTACATCTGCAGGAAACGTCCAGAATTCAAGAGGGATTCAGACAAATGACATTAAATGATGGACATAATTGATTATGTCAGATGGATCTTGGCTGAAAGTAGAGAATAACAGAAAGACATTTATATGTATTTTATTGATTATGCAAAAGCATTTCACCCTGTGGATCATAACAAATTGTGGATAGCATAGCAAAGAATGGGAATTCAAGGACACTGAATTGTGTTCATGCAGACCTTATACATAGACCAAGAAAAGGAGATAATGCACAGCTTAAAAACAGGAAAGAATCTTAAACATGTGATATGCAGATGACACACGCTTGCTGAAAATGAAGAGAACTTGAAGCACTTAATATGAAGATCAAAGCTCTCAGTATTGATTGTACTTCAACAACAACTAAAATTCCTCACAATTGAACCAATAAGCAACATCAAGATAAACGGAGAAAAGATTGAAGTTGTAAAGGATTTCATTTTACTTGAATTCACAGTAAGTGCCTATGGAAGCAACAGTAAAGAAATAAAACCACATATCCCAAAGAAGTCTGCTGCAAAAGACCTCTTTAGTGTTAAAAGCAAAGATGCCACTTTGAGGACTAAAGTGTTTCTGATCCAAGTCCTGATATTTTCAGTTGACTCATAAACATATGAAAGCTGGAAAATTAATAAGGAATACTGAAGAAAAATTGATGCATATGAATTGTGGTGTTGATGAGGAAAATTGAATACATCATGCACTGTCAGAAGAACAAAAAATCTGTCTCATAAGAGGTACTACCAGAATGTTCCTTAGAAACGAGAATAGTGAGATTTGTCACATATTTTGAACATGTTGAGAGAAGGGACCAGGTCCTGAGGAGGATATAATGCTTGGTAAAATAGAGAGTTAGCAAAAATGAGACATCTTCAATGAGATGTATTGAATCAGTGACTGTAAAGATGGACTCAACCTTTGCCTCATCTGTGAAGATGGCCATTACTAAGCAGTATTACTTCTCTTGTACATTGAGTCACTGTGAGTTGGAACCTACTCTATTACATCTAACAATAAAATATAGATAAAAAGAAGAAATAAAAATTCAACAATAATATCTGGAGACTTCAGTATTCCAATTACAATAATGAATAGAAAAACTACACAGAAGACCAACAAAGACATTGGACAAATAATATATACTACTCGTCTGTCTGTTAGTCGTACTATGGTGGGTTGTGTGTTTCTGTGATGATGATAATTATGCCACCAGTAATTCAGTAATAGGGTTACCTTCAGTGCAGAAGAGCTCAACAGAGCTTCCAGACTAAGACAGACTAGGATGAAAGAAGTGGCCAGATCCACTTCTGAAAAAAAAAAAAAAAAAAATAGTCACTGGAAAACTGATGAATATCAAGGAAACATTGAATCTTTGGAGGGAATTCCTAAACTTGCTTTTGGATATAATAGAGTAGCTGAAATGAAGGGAAATGCCAAAAGATGAGGCCCTCAGGTTGGAAGACAGAAGTAATTTGACTAAAGAAGACCCTCTTCATACTAGGGTCAACCTTAAATATGTTGGTGGAGCAAAGCTTTTGGGACCTTCATTTTTTCATACAATGCACTCAAAATGAGAAGAAGCAGATGGAGATATCCATTAATAATGAGATATTGGAATGTACCAAATGTGAATGTAGGAAAATTTAAAACTGGCAAAAATGGAATCAAATACATAAAAAATTGATATCCTAGGCATTAGTGAAATGAAAGGGACTGCTATTAGCCATTTTGAATGAGACAATCATATGGTCTATTACGCTATGAATGATAAATTGAAGAGGGATGATGTTGCCGTCATCACCTAAAACACACTTCAATATCCATCTATCTGGACTTCCAGTAAGATGGAGGAATAGGAAGAGAAGCTACACAGACCCTCTTCAACAAAGAAAAGAGAAACCAATTGACAGAGATACAGAAGATAACCCTGGATCCCTCAGCTTTGAAAGGACCTATACAGAAGTGTATTAGGCACCAACTAGGGGAAAAATCTGAAAGAAAACAGGACTTAAGAATAGGCTTTGTTTGCCAAGGACAACAGGGACATATGGGAGGTTGACAATGGGAAAGGAGGCATGTGGTGAGTGTATAAGTGCTGCCAACTAGTGAATAGAGGAGCACAGCACAGTACCCTGCTTACACAGATAACATACAAATGAAACAAAACGAACATTGTGGGCAAGTCAATGAAACATACAATCACCAATTAAATATAAACACAAAAATGTCACAATGCCTCAGAGATAACAGAGCATCACAGTTCACACAAAGAAGCAAGATACAGAAGGAGAAACAAGGGACCAAGATACAGACCCAAAACACATCCCTAAGGAAGACATAGCATTGGAACTCACTGATACGGAATTCAAAAGAATTGTATTTAGGTACCTTCAATGAATTGAGAGATAGATCAAGGAAAACACTGTCAAAATTGAGGAAAACATGGAGAAAACCCTAGAACAATTTCAAAATACAACACAAGAACAAAATGACAAAAGGAGTAAAAATTTGAAATGATATAAAATCTACACATGAAATCCAGAAGATTAATACTAAATTTTCAGAAATATATTACACATTGAACAGGCAAATGAGTAGAATTGAATCAACAGACAGAATTGGTGAGATTGAAGACAAATAGCTCAATACTTTTTTGGAAAGGGATCAGTCAGAAAAAGCATCAAAACAAAATGAAGAAAGCTTAAAGTTCGTGTGGGAAACCATCAAAAGAAATAACTTGCGTG
>NW_006921865.1:4646396-4650322 GCF_000298275.1 Orycteropus afer afer | reverse complement strand
TTACCTATGCACCAGGTGCATCTCGCTGGGTTTTAAACACCAGAGGCTCAGCCTCAAAACTCACGTCTACATGTCACCGCAGTAGGACAAACTGACAGACAAGTTTGTCCTGCTGTTGGAGACCTCTCGTATCCCCCCCCCACCTGGGTCCCTGTGGCTGACTGTTCCCCTGTCTGGCTTCCTGTCTTTTAATCTCCTTTCTCCTACTCTTCTGGCCTGCTTCTTTGGGCATCCCTGAATTTCCCCTCCTAACCTAATCCCTTCGGCTGATTGCTACCACTTTCTCCTGCTCTTCCGGCCTGCTACTCTGTGCTATGCCTGTGCTTACCTTGCTCCCGGAGACCCAGTCCCTCTTGGGAGGGTAACAAGGGAAAGTGTTCCGTGCAGATCAGTGGACATTATCCTGATTGAAGTAAGTCAATCACAGAAGAACAAATATACTGTGTCATTGTTTAGAGGGTCAAGGAAAGATTTATATATGGAGGGAAACTTTGTTTGTTGGTTACCAGGGATGGGAGGGGAAGGGAGAGAACACAGCAAAAAAAAAAAAAAAAAAAAAAAATGCATTGTCCCATGTCACTTTAGTTTTGTGTATTTCACTATACATAAATTATATTTCAATAAAATGCATTTAAAATGTAGCTAAAATAAAGATCTATCTATCTATCTATAGTATACTACGACAGTGCTGTGAGTGATAGGGTAATATTCATTGGTGTATGAGAAAGATGAATAAATACTATAATTATTCAAATATATGCACAAGGATAAAGCTAAAGATAAAGGAATCAAAGATGTTTATCAATTTCTGAAGTCAGACCAAACAAGCAATAAAGATGTATTGATAATTATTGGTGACTAAAATGTGAAACTTGGAAACAAATAAGAAATATTGGCATTTGGATAATATGACCTTACTTATAGGAATGATCCTGGTAATCTCCTGATAAAATTTTTCAAGACCAGTGAGTTATTCATTCAAATTCCCTTTTTTGAACAATATAAATAGCAACTGTACACATAAACCTCACCCTGTGGAATGCATAGGAACCAAATTGAATACTTTTGTGCAAAGAAATGATGGAGAAGTTCAATGTCATCACTCAGAACAAGGCCAGGGCTGACAGTGGAACTAATCATTAATTGCTAATACATAAGTAGAAACTGAAGTTGAAGAAAAGTGAATGAAATCCATAAGAGCAAAAATGCAACCTTGAGTATATCCCACCTGAATTTAGAGACTACATGAAAACAGATTTGATATATTGAATATCAATGACCAAATACCAAATTGTGGAATGACATCAAGAACATCACACATGAGGAAAATAAAAGCTCATTAAAAAGACAGAAAAAAAAAAAAAAGAAGAAAACCAAAATAGATGCCAGAAAATCTTCTGAAACTTGTTCTTGAACAGATAGTAGATGAAGTGAATGGAAGAAATGATGAAGTAAAAGTACTGAAAGAAAGATTTCAAAGAACAGCTTGAGAAGACAAAGTAAAGCATTACAATGAAATGTGCAAAAAACTGCAGTTAGAATACCAAAAGGGAAGAACACACCTCTCAAACTGAAAGAACTGATGAAAAAGATTCAAACCTTAAGTTGCAATATTGAAGGATTCCATTGATAAAGTAAGAGCTCTGGTGGTGTAATGGTTAATGTATTTGATTACTAACACAAATGTCAGAAGTTTGAACCCACCAGAAGCTCTGAGGGATAAAGATGAGTTGGTCTGCTAGCATAAACTCTTATGACCTTGCAAACCCTATAGGGTACTTCTAGTCCATACTGTAAACTTGTCATGAGTTGGAGTCGACTCAATGGCAGTGTTTTATTTTGTTTTTTTTCCCTTTATGAACAAAATACTGAATGACAAAGGAAACATCAAAAGAAAATGTAAGGCATACCCAGGGTGACTGTGCCAAAAATAATTGGTCTAAGTTCAACCATTTCAGGAGATAGCATATGATCAAGAACCAATGGTACAGAAGGAAGAAGTCTAAGCTGCATTGAAGGAGTTGGTGAAAAACAAGGCTCCTGAAATGGAAAGAATACCCATTGATATGTTTCAAAGAATTGGTGCAAAGCTAGAAGCCCTCATTTGATCATACCAAGAAATTTGGAAGACAGCTACCTGGCTCCTGGAAGAGATTCATATTTATTCCTGGTCAGAACCATAAGGCTGGCAGTTAAAACTCAACAGCCACTCCTTGGAAGGAAGATTAGGCAATCAACTTCTGTAGTGATACAGCTTTGGAAACCCAAAGAGGGGCCACTATGAGTTAGGTCTGACTTGATGGCACATAACAACAAAATGATCCAACAAAATGGGGTAATTGTTGAACAGTATCTTCAAAATCACAAGGAAGTAAAATTTGTTGAAAATAATCCAAAAACACTTGCAGCAATACATCCATGGGGAACTTCCAGGGATTCAAGGCAGATTGAGAATAAATGGAATGAGGAATATCATTGTTGATGTCAAATGGATGTTGGCTGAAAGCAAAGAATACCTGAAAGATATTTACCTGTGTTTTATTAACTAGAAAACGGCATTCAATTGTGTGGATTATAAAAGATTATGGATAACATCCCAAAAGAATAGGAATTCCAGAACACTCAGTTGTGCTCAGAAAGAACCTGTACATAGACCAAGAGGTAATTGTTCAAACAGAACAAGGAGAGATTTCTTGGATTAAAATCAGGAAAGATGTGTGTCAAGGTTGTGTCCTTTCACCATACTTATTCAATCTCTATTCTAAGCAAATAATCCAAGAAATTGGCCTATATGAAGAAAATGTGGCATCAGGATTGCAGGAAGACTCATTTACAACCTGTGATGTTCAGATGACACCATGTTGCTTGCTGACTGTGAAGAAGACTTACTGATGAAGATCAAAGATTGTAGCCTTCAGTATGGATTATACCACAACACAAAGGGACTTGATATCTTCACAACTAGACCAAGGCACAATAAATGAAGAAGAGATTGAAGTTGCCAAGGATTTATTTTCATTTATCTGCAATCAACACTCATGGAAGTAACAATCAAGACATCAACAAAGCAACATTGAGCAGATCTGCTGCAAAAGATCTCTTTAAAGTGTCTAAAAGCAAAGATAGATATCACTTTGAATACTAAGGTGCAGCTGATCCAAGCCATGATATTTTCAATAGCCACATATGCATGTGAGAGTGGAACAATGAATAGGAAGACTGCAAAAGTATCTATGTATTTGAATTGTGATATTGGTGAGAAATATTGAATGCACCATGAATTGCTGTGATACAATGGATAAATCTTTCTCAGGGGACATAGAATTGGAATGCTCCTTAGAAGTGAGAATGGCCAAACTTTGTCTCTCTTACTTTGGTTATGTTGCCAGAAGTCACCAGTCTCTGGAGAAGAAGATCATGGTTGGTATAATAGAATACCATGCTGTGAAAAGGGGAAAGCCTCTAAAGGGATGTGTTGACAGAGTGGCTGAAACAATGCGCTCAGCATAGCAACGATTGTGAGGATGGGATGGTACACACGGAAGATTCTCCAGGGTATACTATATGCTAGGACATAAAACACATATGGTTCCAAGGAAGGTGAAAATCATTTAGAAAATAATGAAAAGAAGACTATTGTTGCTGTTGTTCAGTGCCAATGAGTTGGTTTCTATTGATAGCAATCCTATACGCAGCAGAACAAAACACTTAAAGCCACTGTGTTAATCTATCTCACTAAGCATCTTCCTCTTTTTTTGCTGACTCTCTATTTTACCAAGCAAGATATCCTTCTTCAGAGACTGTTGTTGTTGTTGTTTGCCGTCGAGTCGCCCCGACTCATAGTGACACCTCCTTGGGTTTCTGAGGCAGTATCACTACGGAAGTAGGATTGCCCAACCTTCCTTCCGAGGAGTGGCTGGTGGGTT
>NW_006921865.1:4644518-4646296 GCF_000298275.1 Orycteropus afer afer | reverse complement strand
TTGTTGGAAGAGAATATTCCAGGTATGATGAAAGATGAGAATATATCCATTCAAGAAGTCCAGCAAACCACAAGCAGGATAGACCCCAAAAGAAAATCACCACAACATATCATCAAACTCACCAAAACCAAAGACAAAGAAAGAATCCTGAAAGCAGCACAGGAAAAATGAAAAGTTATCTAGAACCAATAAAACTAAGCTCAAATTTATTGGGAGAAACCATGCAAGCAAGAAGACAATGGGGTACTATATATAAAACTCTGAAAGAGAAAACTTTCCAACCAAAAATTAAGTACCCAGCAAAATTGTTCCTCAAATATGATGATGAAATTAGAACATTTCCAGATAAGCAAAACTTAAGGGAATTTGTTAAAATCAGGCCAACCTTGTAAGACATGCTAATGACAGGAAACAACAGGAGAAGCAACAACAGGAAACAACAATTGACCATTAACACACATGGTGACATAACCCAGAAACCAACCAAGCTATGGAAATATCCAAAGTAAATAAGCCTACAAAATTGTAAACAGAGATCTGGAGACATCAATTGATGCATAAGGACAACTACAAACCAAAAAGAGGGAAAAAATAATGTAGTTACAGAACTTCAAAATGGTAGGGAAGTCAAAACAACTACAAGATAAAACAGACTGTTCTAAACTTGGGAAGAAAACTATAAATCACAGGGTAACCTCAAAAATGGTAAAGAAAAATGATAACCTTCACATCAAAATAAAAAAGAGAACCAAAGCAAATATTTAGCAAACACTAAAACAATAGCAATGAAGGAAGTGATAACATGATTCATAAACAAAATGAGCTCAATACAGAAAATTATATGGAACAAAGAAATCAACACCACAATAAAGCACATAACAAAAATGACAATAACAAATTCACGCTTGTAGATAATGACATATCTGGCAAGGGACTTATCTCTAAGATTTATAGAAAACTCCAATGCCTCAACAACAAAGGAATTAACAATCTAATTGAAAAGTGAGCAGAAGACATGAATAGACACTTCACCAAGGAGGATATTCAGGTGGCCAGCAAATGCGTGAAGAGATGCTCACGATCATTGGCCGACAAAGAGACGCAAAGCGAAACAATAATGAGATGACATCTCACCCCAGCATTAATGGCAAAGTTCAACAAGACAGGAAATACCAAATACTGGTGGTGATGTGGAGAGTTTGGCATTCTCAGACACTGCTGATGGGACTGTGAAATTATAAAACCACAGTGGAAAGCAGTATAGTGATTCCTTAAAAAACTGGAATTGGAGATACTATTTGACTCAGCAATCCCATTACTATGTATATATCCTAGAGAGGTGAGAGCCAGGACAGGAACAGATATATGCACGCTCATGTTCATTGCAGCACTATTTACAATAACCAAATGATGGAAACAACCTGCATGCCCATCAATGGAAGACTGGATGACCGGACAATGGTACATACACAATGAAATGCTATGCAAAACATAGCATAATATGGATGAAGTTGGAGGACATTGTTGTTGTTGTTGTGAAGTGCCATCTAGTTGTTTCTGACTCATAGCAACCCCATGCACAGCAGAACAAAACACTGCCCTATTCTGCACCAGCCCCACATTCCCTGCTATACTTGAGTCCATCATCGCAGCTACTGTATCAATCCATCTCCTTGAAGGCCTCCCCCTCTTTCATCGACCCTCCACCCTACCAAGCATGACATCCTTCTCCAGGGAATGCTCCCTTCTTAAAACATGACCAAAATAGGTGAGACGAA
>NW_006921865.1:4643430-4644418 GCF_000298275.1 Orycteropus afer afer | reverse complement strand
GGGAGAAAGGGGATTAAAAGACCAGGAACCCAGACAGAGGAGGAGTCAGCTTCAGGGACCCAGGTAAGTGTGGTACTAGAAGCTTCCAACAGGGAGACAAACCTGTCTGTTAGTGGGTCCTACCGTGGTGGCGTGTTGATGTGAGTTTTGAGGCTGAATCACTGGTGTTTCAAATGCAGCAGGATGCACATGGTGCACAGGTATCAGCCCAGCTTACAGACTGAGACAGACTAGGAAGAAGGAAGAGGCCATCACTTCTCAAATAATTGGCCAGGGAAAACCTTATAAATAGCAAAGAAAAGCTGCTTGATACATTAATGAGCAACTTTATAAATAGTTCAGTTAGGTTAGAGGCTCTAAAAATAGGACTGGAAAAGAGCTGCAACATCTGATTAAACCCAGCCTTACTCATATGGATAAGGTAAAGCTTTCGAGACCTCAGTTTGCTGATGTGGCACCAATCAAATTAAAAAGAAACAGCTGCAGATATCCGTTAATCATCAGAACATGGAATGTACAAAGTATGAATCTAGGAAAACTGGAAGTTGTCAAAAAGGAAATGGAACCCACAAATATTGATATCCTCGGCTGAAATTGTGAGCTGAAATGGACTGGTTTTGGCCACTCTGAATCAGACAACCATGTGATCTACTATGCCCAGAATGAGACTTTGAAGAGGAATGGTATGGCATTCATCATCAAAAAGGATGTTTCAAGATCTGTCCTGAAGTGCAATGCTGTCAGTGATAGGATAATATCCATATGCCTAGAAGGAAGACCCATTAATATAACTATTATTCAAATTTATGCACCAACCACCAAAGCCAAAGATGAGGAAATTGAAGAATTTTATCAACTTCTGTAGTCTGAAATCGGCCGAACATGCAATCGGGATGTGTTAATCATCACTGGTGACTGGAATGCAAAAGTTGGAAACAAAGAAGAATCACTGGTAGTTGGAAAATTTGGCCTTGGTGACAGAAATAAT
>NW_006921865.1:4640124-4642947 GCF_000298275.1 Orycteropus afer afer | reverse complement strand
GATGACAGAAGACACTCTGAAACTTGCCATTGAGCGGAGGGTAGCTAAAGCAAATGGAAGAAATGACAAGATAAAAGGGCTAAAAAGAAAATTTCAAAGAGCAGCTCGAGCAGCCAAAAGCAATTACTATAATGAAATGTGCAAAGACCTGGAGTTTGGAAACCAAAAGGGAAATACACGCTCAGCATTTCTCAAGCTGAAAGAATTGAAGAAAAACTTTAAGCCTCGAGTTGCAATATTGAGAGATTCTATGGGTAAAATATCGAATGATGCAGGAAACATCAAGAGAAGATAGCAGGAATACACAGAGTCACTGTACCAAAAAGAACTGGTTGATATTCATTCATTTCAGGAAGTGGCATATGATCTAGAACCAATGGTAATGAAGGGGGAATTCAAAGCTGCAATGAAAGAATTGGCAAAGAACAAGTCTCCAGGAATTGATGGAATACCCATTGAGATATTTCAACAAATGGATGCCCCATTGGGGGCACTCACTTGGTTATACCAAGAGATTTGGAAGACAGCTACCTGGCCAACTGACTGGAAGAGATCCATATTTTACCCATTCCAAAGAAAGGTGATCCTACAGAATGTGGAAATTATAGAACAATATCATTAATATTGCAAGGAAGTACCATCCTACTGAAGAAAATATACTGTTTGCAGCAGTATATTGACAGAGAACTTCCAGAGGTGCAAGCTGGATTCAGAAGAGGATGTGGAACAAAGGATATCATAGCTGTTGTCAGATGGATCTTGGCTTAAGGCAAAGAATACCAGAAAGATGCTGACTTGTGTTTTATTGACTGCAAAGGCATTTGATTGTGTGGATCATGACAAATTATGGATAACATTGAGAAGAATGGGAATTCCTGAACACTTTATTGTATTCATGAGAAACCTGTACCTTGAGCAGGAGGCTGTCGTTCGAATGGAACAAGGGGAAACTGCATGGTTTTAAATGAAGAAGGAAGTGTGTCAGTGTTGTATTCTTTCCCCCATACTTATTCAATCTATATGCTGAGCACATAATCTGAGAAGCTGGACTATATGAAGAAAATGTGGCATCAGGATTGGAGGAAGAATCATTAACAACCTGAGATACGCTGATGATACAACTTTGCTTGCTGAAAGTGAGGATGACTTGAGGCACTTACTGATGAAGGTTGAAGAATACAGTCTGCAGTATGGATTATGTATCAATATAAAGAAAACAAAAAATTTTCGCAACTGGACCAATGAGCAGCATCACAATTAATGGAGGGAAGATTGAGGTTGTCAAAGAATTCACGTTGCTTGGTTCTACAGTCCATGCCAATGGAAGCAGCAGTCAGGAATTAGACAACGTGTAGCATTGGAAAGGTCAACTGTGAAGAACCTGTTTCAAGTGCTGAGGAGTAAGGATGTCTCCTTGAGGAGTAAGGTGCACCTGACAAAAGTCATGATATTTCCAATCGCCTTGTATGCATGTGAGAGCTAGACAATGAATAAGGAAGATGGAAGAAGAGTTGATGCTTTTGAGTTGTGATGCTGGCAAAGAATGCTGAAAGGACCATGGACTGCTGAAAGGACTAACAGATCTGTCCTGGAGGAAGTGCACCCATAATGCTCCTTGGAAGTGAGAATAGCAGACTTCATCTCACCTATTTTAGTCATGTCGTCAGAAGGGACCATTTTCTGGAGAAGGATGTCATGCTTGGTAGGGTGGAGGGTCGGTGAAAGAGAGGGAGGCCTTCAACAAAATGGATTGACACAGTGGCTGTGTTGATGGGCTCAAACATAGCAGGGATCATGGAGCTGGCGCGGGATCAGGAAATATTTCCTTCTGCTGTGCTTGGGGTAACTATCAGTTGAAACGACTGAATGGCACCTACCAACAAACAACATAAGCTTTTCTGGTTTTGTTTCTGTAGAGAACCCAGTCTAATATGCCATGCAATATGTACTTGATTTCTTGACTGTTGTTTCCATGTGCATTGACTATGGATTTCAGTAAAATGAAAACCTTTACAACTTCAATCTTTTACCCATTTATTGTGATTTTGCTTAGTGATCTCATTGTGAGGATTTTTGTTTTCTTTATGATGAGCTATAATGCATACTGAAGGCTGTAGTCATTCATCTTCATGAGCTTGAAATCCTCTTCACTTTCAGCAAGCAAGGATGTGTCATCTGCATATTGCAGGTTGTTGATGAATCTTCCTCAAATCCTGATGCCACAATCTTCTTCAAATAGTTCAATGTCTTGGATTATTTGCTCAATATACAAATTGAATTTGTATGGTGAAAGGATACAACAACTTGACAAACACCTTTCCTGATTTTAATCGATGCAGTATCTCTTTGTTCTGTAGAAACAACTGCCTATTTTTCTACATATAGGTATCTCCGAGCACAACTAGGTGTTCTGGAATTCCCATTCTTTTTAAGGTTAACTATAATTGGTTAAATAGTGAAAGTTATTCCTTAAATCCATAGACAAAAGATGAATATCCACTGTTGGTACTTTTATATAACATTGTACTGGAAGTTCCAACCAGGGAAATTTGCCATGAAAACAAAAATAATCCAAATAAAAGACATCCAATTTGGAAATGACAAAATTATCTCTTTTCACAGATGACATGATCCAATATATAGGAAAAAAAAAATCCTAAAATATAAATGGTGCTTAGTAACCGGGAGCGAGGTAAGCACGGGCAGGCTTGTGCTTACTCACTGATCTGCACTGAACACTTTCCCTTCTTACCCTCCCGAGAGGGACCGGGTCTCCGAGAGCAAGGTAAGCACGGGGACTTGTGATTACTCACTGATCTGCAC
>NW_006921865.1:4586694-4637580 GCF_000298275.1 Orycteropus afer afer | reverse complement strand
AGGGGGAGGCCTTCAAGGAGATGGATTGATACGGTGGCTGCGATGATGGGCTCAGGTATAGCAGGGATTGTGGGGTTGGTGCGGGATCGGGCAGTGTTTCATTCTGCTGTGCATGGGGTCGCTATGAGTCAGAAACGACTCGATGGCACTTAATAACAACAACAAAATATAAATATTAGAGGTAATAAATGAGTTGAGAAATGTTGCAGAATCCAAGCTCAATAATTAAAATAAAAGTAAAACAAGTATTTGTAAACTTTGTATTTTTATATACAAACAATGAATACTACCAAAAAAAAAAAAAAAAATGAAAACCACATTGTTATCTTGTCATTTCCAGTGGCTGGTGGATTTGAACTGCTAATCTTCCAGGTAGCAGTCAAGTGTCTTATCCACCACATCACCAGAGACTCTTTTATGAAAGTTTAAAAATTCTATTTATGACATCATAAAAAGAATAAAATTCTTAGCAATTTTATTAATAGATGTATATATTAAAATTAATATACACATTAAAAGATGCACAACAAACTCAACACACTGCCATCGAGTCAGATCTGATATGCAACAAACACAATGCACTTCCATGGAGTCAGATTTGACTCATGGCAACCCATTCTTGGGTTTCTGAGGAGGTATCACTATGGAAGTAGATTGTCCAACCTTCCTTCCTTGTAGTGGCTGTTGGGTTTGAACTGCAAGCCTTCAGGTTAGCAGTCAAATATCTTATGTACTATGCCACCAGAGCTCCTCTTTAAAACATAGGTATATTAAATATGTATTATAAGATTTCTTTCATACACTAAAACTATAACCATTGTTGAAAGAAATTAAAGTACACAGATAGAGAAACAGCTCATGTTTAAGGATTGGAAGAGATAATATTTTGAATTACAAAGTTCCTTAAACTAATCTACAGATTTAATGTAATTCCTAACAAGCTCTCAGCTTTTTTGGGTGATTGGTGAAAAATTGACAAATTGATTCTAAAGTCCATTTAAAAATGAAAGGGAGCTAGAACAGCAAAAACCTCTAAAAAACAACCAAGCCAGAGGGCACACTTCCCTATCCAAAACTTAGTACTCAGCTGGAGCAATCAATATCCTATGTTCTGTGTTGTGGATTTGGCTGCAACTCACAGAGATTTTATGCATAAAGGAACAAAGTGTTAACCGACCTATGACAACTTCCTGATTTTTGGTAGGCTGGAGTCCATTGTTTTGGCTGTTTTGGCAATCCATCTCATTGAGGATTTCCCAGGGTTTTACTGACCCTCTAGTTTGCCAAACATGATATCCTTTTCTACTGATAATCTATCTTTATGACATGTCCAAAGTAAGTGAGTTGAAACCTTGTTATGCTCACTTCTAAGAAGTGTTCTGCTTGCATTTATTCTAAGACTAATTTTCTTGTTCTCCTGGCAATTCACATTATGTTTAATGTTATTCTCCAATGCCACAGGCATATGGATGACAGATACATAAATGAAACTGATTTGGGAGTCCAGATATAAATTCTTAGATTTTTTCTTCAATTATTATTATTATTATTTTCTGTTTCTTTATTGTGGTAAAAATATACACACTAAAATATTCACCAATTCAACAATTTTTACATGTACAATTCAGAGACATTGATTACATTCATCAGCCATTTTTCAACCATTATCCCTATCCCTTTCACAATTATCCCACCACTAATCCTGTAAACTCAATTCAAACTCTAAGCAAGAATTCCCATTTTCTCCCTCTCTCCCACCTCTTTTAATTATGAATTTAAAAAAAAAAATCTTATACAAACAAGATCATGGGAGCTCTGGTAGCATAGTGCTTAAGGCACTTGACTGCTAACCAGAAGGCTGGCGGTTCAAACCCACCAGCCACTCCTTGGAAGGAAGATGGGGCAATCTACTTCCATAGTGATACTGCCTCGGAAACCCAAGGAGGGGTCGCTATGAGTCGGGTCCGACTCAACGGCACATAACAACAACAACAACAAACAAGATCATACAATATGACTTACTTATTTTTCTCAATATAATAGTTTAAAGGTCAGCCATGTTAACATCTTTTTAGTCTTCAAGCAATTTGGCTGGTTCTTTTTTGAAATTCAGTTAAGTCATCATTTGTAAAACATGATTTGACACTCTATAGCTTGTTTTGCTCTTTCAAAACTTGAATCTGTTTTTTAAATATATGCTGAAGTTGTCAGTAGAGAACACAATTTAAAACAACGTATCTTCAACCAATGTATAAGTCAGTTGTTGTTTTTTTTTCCTTTTCCTTCAGAAAACATGTGCACAACCAAATTATCCCCATTGTTAGTACTACAGTCTTCTTTACTATCATAGTCTAATCACATGACTTCTCAAAGTTCTATATAAAACTGAATCTAGGTCTTTATAGCCAGGTGTAAAACTATCTGAAAAGTTAATATTTTCAAAATCAAAGAATAAAAAGACTATTGTTGGGAATAATGGGAAAAATATTCATGGGTTGCATATTAGCAAGAGTCTGTTTCTAAAGAATTGCTTTCTAGAACATTCTTTATATGGTGGGGAAAAGGATGGTAAGTAATGCTGTTCACCTCAACATGCCATTTTCTAGGACTTCATTTAAAATTTATTAGGAGATTGAAAATACTGTGATCCTGCTCTCATGCATCAGCATAGGTATCCTCTTCCCTCAATCTTATACAATATTAAAATATATTTTTAAAATATTAAAATTATGACTTTTTTAATATAAAAAAGCAAGCAAATGATAATAACAAATGTCATTGTGAAAAAGAAATCAGAAAATTCTATGTTACAAAACCAACTGCATTCTGAATGCCATAATTTACAGTAAGATTTGCAATTATATACATGTTACTTCAAATGGCAAGTAATACCTAGAACTTTGCAGAAGGTGCTGCCTTTAGGCAAAATCCATGCCATACAAGGAATCATAGAACTCAATATTCTTGCAACATCCTTACCCTTGTATGTTTTCAGGTTTCTAGTTCTTCCTTTGAGTCACTGCAATTTTCTCTTGATTTTGGATCTATTTTTTATCATTCTGATGTGAATAATCATAGTTGAAGTACTCTTCACATTTAGGTAAAAAACTGTACATATTATCTCTATAAAACATGATGTTTATGCTGATGTCACTCCGACAGCTTACAGTCAACAGTACACTCTCTGAAATAGGCCTGTGTGTTCTACTCACACCAGCCGATTGTGTGATTATCAAGACTCAGTTGCACTCTCTCCACTCAACCTTGTTTATGCCAAGTTGATTTGCTTTTGAAATTATATGATTTTTAAAATACTTCTTAAGTAAATAAAATATGTGTTCCTGTAAAAATTACTTTAAATGATTTTGAATGTTTACTTAGCTATGGATCTACCACCCATTGCCATCAAGTCAGTTCTAACTCATAACAACCCCTATTGGGCTTAAAATGTTTTAAATCTTTATGGAAGTACATTGCCTCATCTTCCTCCTGAGGAGCAGCTGGCAGGTTAGAACCATTGGCTTTCTGGTCACCATTCTAATAATGCCTTACCCAGTACACCACCAGAGCACCTAGATGTGGATACAACCATAATATTTTATTATTATTATTATTATTACTATTCTGAAAATACAGAAATACAACACTCATACTCCTCTGAAATTATTTCCTTCAGGCTTTTCTTTGCTATATACTCTAACTGTAGATGAAGTGTTATGCACATGATGCAATAAAATATTTGTCACTACACATAGGAGAAAAGTTCTTTTTGGTAATATAATAGTTATTTATTCTGATTCTGCTGATAGTTACAGAAACGTACATGCATTAAATTTCATAGGATATACACTAAAAAGGAATGTACATATAAAATCTAGTAAAATCCAAATAAGATCTGTACCTGAGTGGGTAGTTTTACTCTAATGCTCTTTTCCTGATTTTTTACAATGCACTGTGATTATGTAAGATATCTCATTTGGGGAAGTTGGGTGAAAGATACATGGAAACACTGCACTATTTTTTGCAAGTTCTTGCAAGTTGCAAAAAATATAATAAAAATCTATAAAATTTCAAAATAAAAAGCTAGGTAAATTAATAAAACTATAGAATATACTATACACAGTTTGCTTCATAAGCATTTACTTGAGTTTATGCTTAGCTCCAAAGATCTATTGAAACTATGCACTAACAATTTTTAATGTTTTAAATAAAAACAAAATTCCTAAGATAAGTATAAATCATATCTTGAGTTCTCCATTTTAGTAAACTGGTTTGTGAATTAGAGGAAATCTACTTAATGAACTCTAAATAAAAAATAACATTGCATTAATATAGTTCTTTTGAATTTTGTAGGCTTCTATATCTTTGACTTGCAAATAATTAATGCATTACTTCCTGATTAGCCTTCAGAAATCACCACTTAAGTTTTAAATATTATTGATTTTTAATAAAAAGTGACACTAATTCTTAACACCCATGTATTAGAATTTTAAACTTGACATTCAAAAGCCACCAAAATTTGAATGTTCAATTGTTCTCACATCTATAACAGTAAAGCAAAAGAATGTTAGGTTTAGATGGAGACAAGTAAAGGTAAACAAGGAAAATAACTGTGCTTTAATTATCTGTAAATTGTTTTCTCCTCTTTGAGAAAGAACTTCCCTCATTCATTTGATAAGTGTTTCCCTGTTCCTTTTTTAAATATAAATTTCCCTTAAAAGATGAGTCTTTTATTATACTGCCTCTAGCTCATGACTCTGGCCAGTACTGAGAGTACTTGCAGTGTTTTATAAACTGGAACTGAAAAAGAGACTCCGTCTTTCTTTGTCCAGGGAGAGAAACTCTGAAGCATGATGTTCTAAAGTGATTGGTAACTATACTATCCTCAAGTGAAAAAAGCCACTATTAGTGAGAAATAATTAAGTCAGCATTCAGAGATTAACAGAAACTTGGAAAAGAAATGACCAAGAAAGAATTGGCTAGAGTTCAAATATATGTCTGTGCTTCCTGTAGCTTGAGTTTTCAGATTTTATTTGGATTCTTTTAGCCAATGTATTCCTTTCACTTAAATTATTTTGAGAGATATTATGTCACCTGTACTTTCATGATGTCATGTTTTATATCAATGTACATAGGGATATATTTTTGTGTATAATTAAAATTCTTGAAAAAATAAACTATATACACTCTATGTACATTGTGAACAACAGAAAGAGTGCATAATTTTAAGTAAGAGAGGTATACAAAATATCAAAATGTAGAATAGGATGAACTTTTCAGAAATCATAAGAGTTACAGGAGAAAAAATCAGGGATTAATGCAATAAATGATTCTTGCTCTAATGAAGATAGATTAGAGAATTAACAATGGATATGAAAATTAATGGTTTTCTTATCTAGGTCAGTATGCTGGCATTAGGAACTGACTTGACATCTATAAGTATTCACTATTCCTGGAACTCAGAAGGAAGATGGGGCTATCTACTTCCACAGTGATACTGCCTAAGAAACCCAAGGAAAGGTCACTACAAGTCAAAATCAACTCGACGGTAGTGAGTTTGGTTTTGGTTTAGTATTCCTGGAACTCACCACTTGTCTGTCAGTTTGTCATACTTTGGTAGTGTGCATGTTTTTCTGAGGCTAGAGGCTTTGCCACCAGTATTTCAAATACCAGAAGCATCACCCATAATGAACAGGTTTCAGTAGATTTTCTAGACTAAGACAGGCTGGGAATGAGAATGGGAACACCCACTTGTGGAAAAAAAAATGGTCACTGAAAACCTTATCAATAGCAGTGACACACTGTCTGATGTGTTACTGGTAAATTTTATGAATAGCCCTGAAACATTATCTGATATAGTGCTGAAAGATGTCCCTCAGGTTGGAAAATACTCAAAAATATGACTGGGTAATAGCTGTGTCCTCAAAGTAGATTTGACTTTAAAGAAGTGGATGGAGTAAAGCTTTCGGGACCTTCATTGACTGATGGGTCATGACTTAAAATGGGAAGAGATACTGGCAATCATTCAGTGTGAATCTAGGAAAATTTGAAGATGTCAAAAAAGTAGAACACATAAAGAGTGATATCCTAGGCATTCATGAGCTGAAATGGACTGGTATTGGCTGTTTTGAATCAAACAATCATATGGACTACCATGTCGGGAATGACAAATTAAAGAGGAATAGCATCCCATTCATCATCAAAAAGAACATTTCAAGGCTACTCTGAAGTACAATGTTGTCATTAATAGGATAATATCCTTATGCCTATAAGGAAGACTAGTTAATATGAATATTATTCAAATTTATACCTCAACCACCAAAGTGAAAGATGAAGAAATTTAAGAATTTCATCAACTTCTGCAACTTGAAATTGATCAAATATGCAATCAAGATGTATTGATAATTACTGGTAAATAGCATGTGAAAGTTGGAAACAAAGAAGCAGCATCAATAGTTGGAAAATATAGCTTTGGTGATAGAAATGATATCAGAGACTGCATGATAAAATTTTGCAAGATCAACAATTTATTCATTGCAAATAACTTTTTTCAACAGCGTAGTGACTATACACATGGACATTGGCAGATGGAATAAACAGGAATCAAAATCACTGTATCTATGGAAAGAGGCAATGGAGGAGTTCGATATAATCAGTTAAAAAAGCCCATGAGCTTACTGGAACAGAACATCTGTTGCTTAGATCTGTTGCAAGCTCAAGTTGAAGAGGAAGAAAATTAGAACAGGTCTAAGAGAGTCTAAATATGGCATTAATTATATCTCACTTGAATTGAGAGCCACATGAAGAATACATTTGACCCACTGAACACCAATGACCACAGATCAGACGAGTTGTAGGATGACATCTAGAACATCATAAATGAAGAAAGCAAACCAAAAAAACTCACTACCCTTGAGTCTATTTTGACTCATAGTGACCCCTCCTTGCGTTTCTGAGGCAGTATCACTACAGAAGTAGATTGCCCATCTTCTTTTCTAGGAGTAGCTGGTGAGCATGAACAACCAGCCTTCTGGTTAGCAGTCAAATGCTTTAGACACTACACCACCAGAGAAAGCAAAAGGTCATTAAAAAGACAGGAAAGGAAGAGAAGACCAACACAGATGTCAGAAGAGACTCTTAATCTTGCTCTTGAAGGAAGAGTAGCTAAAATGAATGGAAGAAATAACAAGATAAAAGAGCTGAATCAGAAGATTTCAAAGAGCAGCTCAAGAAGACAGTCAATTATTACAATGAAATGTGCAAAGACCTGTAATTAGAAAACCAAAAAGGAAGAATACACTCAGCACTTCTCAAACTCAAAGAAATGAAGAAAAAAATTCAATCCTAGTATTGCAATATTGAAGGATTCCATGGGCAAAATATTAAACGCTGTGTTGTTGTTGTAATGTGCCATGGAGTCAGAACCGACTCATAGCGACCCTTCCTTGGGTTTCTGAGGCAGCATCACTATGGAAGTAGATTGCCCAACCTTCTTTCCAAGGAGTGCCTGGTGAGTTTGAACCGCTAGGCTTCTGGTTAGCCGTCAAGTGCCTTAGTTAGCTACCAGAGCTCCTATTGAACGATGTAGGAAGTATCAGAAGAAGATGGAAGGAATACACAGAGTCACTGCACCAAAACGATTGGTCAATGTTCCATTATTTGAGGAAGTACTATGTGATCAAGAACCAATGGTATTGAACCAAAGTCCAAACTGTACTGAAGGAATTGGTGAAAAACAAGACTACAGGAATTGATGAAATACCTATTGAGATATTTCAATAAACTGATGCAGCACTAGAGGTGCTTGTTTATTTATGCCAGGAAATTTGGCAGACAGCTACATGCCAATCACCTGGAAGAGGCTGATATTTGTGCTCATTCCAAAGAAAGATGATCCAACATTGCTAGCAACATTTCTCTATACAGTTAGACCTGTGAGGTCTAGAACTTGGCAGGACTGTCTTGTTTTTCTGGGTGTCACAATGTGGAAATTATTGAACAATATCATTAAAATCACACACAAGTAAAATTTTGCAGAAGATAATTCAAAAATGGTTGCAGCAGTATATTGACAGGGAACTTACAGAAATGCAAGCTGGATTCAGAAAATGATGGACATGGAATGAAGGATATTACTCCATGATGTCAGATGGATCTTAGCTGGATGCAGAAAGACGTTTACCTGTTTTATTGACTATGAAATAACATTCAAATGTGTGTATCATAACAAATTATGGTTAACATTATGAAGAATATTCCAGAACACTTAATTGTGTTCATAAGAAATCTGTGCATAGTCCAAGAAGCAGTCATTCAAACAGAACAAGGGAATCCTGCAGCTTTGAAAATAAGGAAGGGCATATGTCAGGGTTGTATCCTTTCATCATACTTATTCAATCTATATGCTGAATAAATAATCAAAGAAGCTGGACTATATGAAGAAGAACATGTCATCAGGATTTTAGGAAGACTCATTAAAAACTTGTTATATGCATATGTAATAAACTTATTTGCTGCAAGTGATGATGACTTGAAGCACTGATGAAGATCAAAGACTTCAGTCATCAGTATGGATTACACTCAACCAAAAAATAAAGTAAAATATCCTCATAACTGAACTAATAAGCAACATTACAATAAATGGAGAAAAGATAGAAGTTGTCAACAATTTTCATTTTACTTATATCTGCAATAAACACCCATGAAAGTAGCAGTCAAGAAATTGGATGTCATGCTGCACTTGGTGAATCTGCTGCAAATGCCTCTTTAAAGTATTAAGAAGCAAAGACATAATTTTGAAGTAGGTAAACCTGACTCAAGCCATAGTAATTTCAGTAGCCTCATATGGATGTGAAAGATGGATGATGAATAAGGAAGAATTGATGCTTTTGAACTGTGTTGTTGACAAAGAATACTGAAAATAATATGGACTTCCAGAAGAACAAACTGATCTGTCCTGGAACATGTGCAGTCAAAGTGTTCCTTATAATGAGAATGGCAGACTCCGTCTCACCTACTTCGGTCATGTTGTCAGAAGTCACAGGTCCCTGGAAAAGGATATCATCCTGGGTAAAGTTGAAGGTCAAAGATAAAGGGGAAGACACTCAATGGGATGGATTGACACAGTGACTACAAAGATAGCTCAAGCATAACAAGGATCGCGAGGATGGTGCAGAACTGGGCAGTGGTTCGTTTACTTGTGCACAGTCAATATGAGTTGGAATCACCTTGACAGCACCCAACAACAACAATTCCTGTAACTCTCCAAAGTCAATTAACTGCCATATCTTCTAAGATACACTTCCAGTGTTTCTCATTCATACTGTCATTTCCAATTAGAACCCCAGACGCAATGTAGAGATACTTATGAATTCTCAACATGATTTTAAGGACAATTGGTTTCTTGTTTGATTACTCTATTCATTCATTCCTACTACTATGTCTTGTCCTGGAGGAAGTGCAGCCAGAATGCTCCTTGGAAGCAAGAATGACTTTGTCTCACCTATTTTGGTCATGTTGTAAGAAGGGACCATTCCCTGGAGAAGGATGTCATGCTTGGTAAGGTGAAGGGTCGACGAAAGATGGGGAGGCCTTCAACGAGATGGATTGATACGGTGGCTGCAATGATGAGCTCAAGTATAGCAGGGATTGTGGGGCTGGCGCGGGATCGGGCAGTGTTTCGTTCTGCTGTGAATGGGGTTGCTATGAGTTGGAAACGACTCGACAGCATTTAACAACAACAACTATGTCTTGACACTAAATAGTCAATATGCTATAAAATATCAAATATACATAGATACTTTATAATTATAAAGTAGAAGATTATTCAAACCAGTAAAAACATGTCTATGCTTGAACTATCTTCTGCAATTTGCCTAAGATAATGACAAAAAATAGACATTAAATTAAAATGCTAAAAGACTGGAATGAAGCTTGAAATGAATTTATCTGTTACAGTTGTCAAGACAAAAGAGGCATGGGGGCAGAAAGATGGATGGGAAATCCCAGAGAACATAGGGAAGACAGAAGATGGACACATTGAGAGGATGGGGGATAACACTCTGACTGGAAGTTCTGATGGCTGGAACCTTTTGGTTAGGACTTCATATCACATGTTTTTTCCCTTATTTTGAGACAATAAAAACTGTTCTAACCTGGTGGAACCACATCACTGACCATTTCCAAGAGGTAGTTCCTTACTCATATGACCATCATTTGACCAGGAGCCCAGAGAGTTTCTTTCTCTATTTATTTAGTGCTGTATGAACCAAGTATCAGGGAAGAAGTTGATGTTAACATTTCTGGACTCAGAGTTAAATCCATTTCCATCACTCTTTAATTCTTATTACCTTGTCTAAGTTCACTGGACATTCTCCTTCTCTGTATATAAAATGTGCATAACAATATTCACTTTACAGTGTTGTTTTTGAGGATTAATGGAGTTAATGTCATAAAGGATTTGTCATAATAAGGTCTCAGAAAGTCTTAATTATAAATGTTTTAAAATTCAAACTCATTACAAAGGTATTCCAGGCAGAAAATTGCTATGGGCAATCCCATGGAAGCATGGAACACCATGGGTTGAGTGGGGAGCCATAAGTAGTGGCTAAATGAACACTGGAGGGACTGGAAATAAGCAGAGATGAAAATGGAGAGGATCAAATTTAGGCCTAAAATTTATTAAATACTAAGACTTGAAAATAGGTTTCCAGGACATCAAACTACCTTTCAATCAGGTTATGATGTTGTTGTTGATGATATCTGCCATCAAATGTAATCAGACTCATGGAGACCTTACGTACAAGGTTGACTGGTTCTGCATAATCCTCTTGATTGCTGGCATATTGAGTCCACCTAAGTGGCTAATATGCCAGTACATCTCACCAAGGGTCTTCTTTGCCCTTGGTAGTCCCCTTCTTCAACAAACATGATATCATCTATCAGTGACTGATCCTTCCTGGTGACATGTCCAAAACAAATGAGTTGGACAGTGTTCTGTTATAGTAAATAAGGTTTCATTAACTAATTCTCACAAGTGATGTCTAGGCCTTTCTTCTCAGTCTATCTTAGTCCAGAAGCTGCACTGAAACCTGTCCATCACGAGTGACCCTGCTGGTGTTTGAAACATTGGTGGGATAGCTTCCAGTTTTACAATAACATATAAGATACAACAGTACAACTAAATAACATTTCTAAACTTATGTACCATATTTCCTTTATTCTCACCAAATAAAAATATTCAAAATTACTAACAATGTTTCCTTATACAGTTAGATTTGTGAGAGCTGGAACTTGACAGGACTGTCTTGTTTTTGACCTTTGAGAGAGTACAGTCTTTCCACCTTTGACAGAGTACAGTCTTATCACTTTTCTGTCACTCTGTATTAGTGGAAAGTATTTGAGTTTTCCTTCTCTGACAGACTTCTGCCTTACCCAGTTTCCAGCTTTCACAGGTTTTATTATATTTTAAAATGACAAGTTTAAAATGTTCCAAATATTACCATCAATATCACAAAAATCTGACAAATAATGCAATTAAAAAAACTATAGACAGATGGATAGATAGATAGAAAGGTTGAGAGATAGAATGTGTAATTTTACTTTTATGTCATTTGTCTGTGCTTTTTTATTAGCACATATTCTTGAAAATTAAAACTACATAAAAAGAAAAAGAAAAAGTTAGAAAAGGAGACACCTCCAGGAAGATCTTAATCCCAGTGATTACTTGCTCTCCAGCTCTGAGGCATTTTCATTATCATAATAAATTATATAATCATTATATAATTATCTATAATTATAATATCATATAACTATAATTACAACTAAATTAAGATCTCCTAAGCAACTACAATATGCCAGGGGCTATACATAACAAAAAGATATTTTATTTTATTGGCTTTGTCCCTTTCCAATTTTGCCAGAACTGTTTCCCTTCATTTTTTGATGCCAAAAAAAGTTCCTTTCATGCTTTCTCTAAAATGTTTCTCTTCTATATCTACTTTATAAACCTTAGAAGTTTATGAAAATATCTTAAAAAGCCATTATAAAAATAGTAGGAACCATCATACTAACTCTTATCTAATTTATTAAAAAAAAATCCCCAAGGTATTTATATTTATGGAAATCAGAATAAATGTCCTATTAAAATATTTTTGAGATTGCACAAAGAGGGAAGCATAAAAGCTTGGAGGCAAATAGAGAGAGGTTCAGAAACTTACATAAAATGTACTTTGATAAGGGAAATAAAAGGACTACAGATTTAATCACATACAGAACTTTAAAGTCTAATTATAGGAGTCCATCATCTGGAGCCAAAGGCCAGAAAACTAATTCTTCCTCATAAATGTAACTGAATCGAAACCCATTTTGTAATTTTGTAGAAGTGTCATTTGAGTTTCATGGAAAGCATGGTTGTTTCAGTCCTTTGCTCGATTTAGTTTGTGGGCAAAATTTTGCAGAATATAAAACAAATCTCGAAACTCATCAACTAAAATCCTTTAATTCATTTTCAGAAGGGAAGAACTTCTGACCAAAACTATTATAATTAGTAAAAATTATACACACACACACGCACACATACACAAACCTAAATAACCAGGCTAGACTATTAAGAATAACATGTTATGGGCACATGGCCTTAAAAATATTTAAAGAAAATACATAGAGGGTTTTTCTTTTTCTGAAAAACAAAACTTTATTCTCTATAATCAACAACAGTAATTAAATTATTTAAATATGGAAATTTATATAATGAAGCTAATGATGGTATGGATTTGTTTCACTCAATCATAGAGTAATGAATGACAGTAGAAATATTTATTTGTGCTTATGTTAATAATCTCTGTATTGCTGAAGAATTCAGTTATTCACAATAAAAAAGACAGGAGATAAGCTAAATAAGCTGTTCTCATTGTTCTTAAGTAAATATACTAGTTTGACAGTGCAAGAAAATGTTGCACAAATGGATATTTGATCTTTGGTTTCTTAAGATTATAGAGGCTTCAATAATGTGATTCTGATTCATTTTCTTTTTTTCTTTTTTTTCTTTTTTTGGTCTTTCCTTTCCCTTTCCCTTTCCTTTTAAAAGTGTATCTCAATTGCCTAAATAATGGCTGACTATACTAGGCATTTAAAAAGTGTTTTCCAATGAATGAATATGTGAGCTGTTGTCCTGATAGCATTTCTGGTGTAAGCAAAATGGATAACTTTGTGCTAATTGTTAACAATACTGCAGTTAATTCCTATTTTCAGGCATTAACCTTAGTTAATGCCTGGAAATAGGAATTGTTTTTCATTACACATTGCCCTTGCACTATGACAATTAATCATAAAGTAAATGATAGCAAAAAAGACTATCGATGTATCTTTGGGAAAAGTTACTAGTAGTTTCTTGCTGAAAATCTCTGAGCTCAAGGCTATGCTCAACTGGTCCTGGGAGCGTCATGGCAACTAAGTATTTCCAGCTAAGACCTGAGAAGACACAAATGATCCTGTAAAGGGTAATCTATTGAGAGCTTCTACTAGAAATTAATTAAATTGCTTATATTTACCTGAGATTTATAGACTCTCAGACCTGAAAGAATTTTTATCAGAAAGGACTTTAATTGTTTGGTTTTTGATATTAATATTCACTCATTACAGGAAATTAATACAGTCAAGATAAAGTAAAAATTATCCATCATTATTATAATCATATCAATGTTCAGAAATTAATTTTAGACATTTTCAGTTTTTCCAATCTTTATCCAATGCTTGTTTGTATATTTTATATATACTTTTTCCTGTTTATTTACATGGGAATTAATCAAATGTATGTACCTCTACCAGTGTACTACAGGCTTGGGAACATATTTTTGCTGCAATTGAGTATAATTTGTGATAGAAATAAGGGAACTTTTTTGCTGAGAAGGTATTATGACATGGTATAGATTAATTGCCACCTGTAGAGAATAAAAAGGAGGAAAGGTAGTGTAGTGTGGCGTGAAAATTATTAGAAATCAAGTTCACCTATATCTTGGTACATATATTGCCTCAGGGGAATGTATAGTTGTTTGTTATTGTTACTTGCTGTGGAATCGATTCTGACTCAGAGGGATCCCATTTGTGCAAAGTAGAACTGTACTCCTTAGGGTTTTCAAGGATATGACCTTTTGGAAGCAGATCCCCAGGCCTGTCTTCTGTGGAGATCTCTGATTGGGTTTCAATCACCAGAATGTCTGCTAGTGATTGAGCACTTAAATGTTTGCAGTACCCAGAGACCTGTATCAGGAGTATGTAAGGATCTCTTATGAGGAGCTCGCCTAGCACCTAAGGCATTTGACTGCCAACCAGAAGCTTGGCAGTTCAAACCTAACAGCTACTCCTTGGAAGGAAATTTGGGCAATCTACCTCCTTAGTGATATCACCTCGGAAACCTAAGGAGGAGTTGCTATGAGTCAGAGTGTTTTTGTTTTGTTTTTGGTTAAGGATCTTTTATACACCACCTTCATTATTACTTCAGATTTGTTTCATGTTTTTATGAGTCTTTATATCTCTTTCAATGTTGTGGCAAATAATTCTAATGAAAGAATATTTTGCTTTGATTTTCATTGAAATTAATATATTCACTATTTTCCATGTTTTCATTCTTTTAAACCAAATTTTAATTACTTATTATTTATGATTTTTGTTCATATATGTTTGATCCACAGTACACTTTAAGTTTTGTGTTCAAATCTTTCCCTATGTCTATTTATATTTTAAAATACATTTTACTTGATGCTATGCTGTCCATCATGTAATAGTTTCAAATGTCTTGAAGATTATTGATCTGACTTCACTTTCATATATTTCACATATGTTCACCATCCCAACAAAATGATTGAAACAAAAAAAAAAAAAAAAGAAAGCCTTTCTGAAGGAAGAATGAGTAAGAAGCAGCAAATACACTTTGAGAAAAGAACACTACTAAAAATTGCAAAATAACTTTTATTTTCACATTGACTGAGTTTGGTATACATCCCTGCCCAGGGCAGAGAAATCTCAGTAGAGAGATACTTTTTCATATTGAAAGCTAAATTAACTCTTGTTCTATGATATACAGTGGACCACCTACATTTTTCCAAAGTGTTCTTTTGAAGTTTGCTTCAGGCCTCAACCTTGAGTTAATAGTGCCCTGTAGAACAGTAGACCTGGCCACTAATAGGGTCAATAATTTTCCTGGAGGAAGAATTCATAAGGAGATATAGACTACCAGAATACTGAGTTCTTGGAAAGCCTCAGAAGAAGTAACATGGATGGTAGGCATCCCATATATGTGGAATATTACCTTGAGCCATTTCATTTTATTAAATAGAAAAAACGACCTTAGAACCTAAGTGTTGGAGCTTTTTACATAAGACAAGTATGTTAAAATTGTTCATGAAAATAAGAAGACACTGGAAAAAAAGTAGTAGTAGAAGAAGACTCTCTAAAAGGAAGAAATTAAATGTATTTTCTCCCCATCAGAAAGAAAGGAAAAATAGCACTTTGGAGCAGAGATAAGAAAGAAGGGAAATAAATGAAACTTGAGAAATACAATTTCTAAATAAATTAGAAGCCAGAATCTCAGCTATGTTCCTCTGCTGGGTGACTCAGAGGACATGTATCCTCTTATTTGAAGTGTGGGGAAGTCTTGTCTCCCCCTGCAGTTTATGTGCAAGTGGTTCCAACCTGTCCTTGATCTCACAACGGGTGTGGATTTGATGGAAAACAAATTAAACTGCAAATCTGAGATATGGCTGGGCCAGAGTCCTTATGTTCTACCATCTGTTCCTACTACAGGGGAGCCACTGGAGCACTGCTAGCGTATGATGACATTACCAGGCATAAAAACTTTAACCACCTAACTTCTAGTTCAGAGGATGCTCAGCAACACCCCTACTCCATCGTGGTTATCACACTGACTGGGAACAAGAATGGCCTAGAGTTCTGTCGGGATGTGAAGAAACAAGGAGAGATTTTTGCTCAAAGGCATGGAGTTATATTCATGGAGACATCAGCCAAAATAACCTACAATGTTGAAGAGGCCTTCATTAACAAAGCCAACTATATATATATAGGAAGATCCAACAGGGGTTATCTGATGTCCACAATGAAGCAAATGGCATCCACATTGAGTTCCAGCAGCCAAACTGGTCATCGGTGGAACCTTTTGACTTTCAGCGGAACTCTCATGATTTAGGATGTAACTCTGGCTGTTGCTAAACAATGGGACTGAATTATTTTTTCCTTCCTGGAACAGCTTCAGATCAAAGGCTTAAAGGAAAAGGTCTTGCTTGCTTTGGCTGAGGGAATCACCTCTCTAAGTTGTTATGATTCATCTTTTTCTCTTAAAGACCAGGAGAGAATTTGCACCCTTACTGACCTGTCCTTCTTCAGGTACCAGAGCTCTTCTTGTCCTCGTAAAGTAATTTCTAAAATGTTAGGATCATAGTTGATTGTCACTTCAGTCCCAAAATAAATTATTTTATAAGCATACACAATCTGCTTTCCAACAAGAATAGTATCAAGGGTAACTTTCTTGATCTTTTGAAAAGGACTGGGATCTACCTGCCTGTGTGTGATAGATCCTTTGCTTAGAAAATTCACTGAATTTTTAACTTACTTGACTTTTGATATCCAATTGCCACTTTCTGAGAGTTCTTCCAGAGGCAGTCTTTCCTACATGAACTGCTCAAAGATTCTGAGTCTGTCGCTGTGAGTGAATAAAATAATTTGGAGAAAAGTTAGGTGGTCCTGGACCTATGACCACTTATCATTAAGTAAAGAGAATATTCTTTCACTGCTCATTTTGTTTGAGGGACAAGACCTAACATTGCAGGGTCTTTCACCAAATAGATTCCTTCTATTGGATCACACTCATTTCTCACGAGATAATTTAAACTTTCTAATCTAACCAAACTTATCTACTTATTGTACATGACATATTTATTTTGAATTCCATGTCTTTGCATGCATCTTATTCTCTGCCAGCATTCTACTCAAAGTCTAAAACATTTTTCTCCAGGAAGCCTTCTGTGATTGGCTAAGGGGGTTGTAAATAATTATTGCTCCAGTACCCCATAGCTTTCATAAATTATTTATATTTACTTGCATTAATGTTGCTTTTAATATATATTTTGCATTTGTTTTTTTGTGTAGGATCTGTCTTCCAATACAGTTAGTAAGCTCCTGGAGAGCAGAAACCATGTCATCCCTTATTTTTGTAAAATTTCCCCTGCTCTCATCATCCCTTTACAATGTCTAGGGCTGTACTCATTATGAGATCATCAAATTTGACTGACTGATTTAAAAATCTAGAATAGGTTTATTTGGACTTCAGAGGAAATAAAAGGACTTAGAGCCATCCCTTTGATAACTCTATTTTAATCTTTTCCATCAGCTTACCTTAGGTCTCATATTGCTCCTTTCCTTCTCATCCACACTTCTTAGGTTCGTTGCCTCCAGTCCATGTGGCACACAGTTAGGCTACTTACTTCCAAGCAGTCAAATAAGAGGGCACTTAACCAGCTCTTCTCCTTTTCAAGAGCATATAATACTATCCTAGCCAAGCTTCCTTTGTTTTACTCTTCGGTATGGTGTTCTGAGTCACTGGCTATACTTTCTTACCTTGATTTTCCATTCTGTTCCAGAGCACTGAGGGCTTAAGAATTTTTCTAATATTTTTGTTGTTGATGGATTCTTCTATTATTAAATATTCATATACTTAGGAGGTAAGCTTTTTTGTTCGTTTGTTTTCTAACTTAAGCCTTGATTTTAGCATAAACCAAGTTTTTAAGAGAGAATTAAATAAAATGTGTCTCCTTTACCACCCTCTTTGTCTCATTCAAGGCTTTAGAAAAGTAAGAAATAAGGTAGACTAACTTAACATGTATAGATATTAAACAAAGAATAAGAAAACATGAGCTGGACTACGGGTCAGTATCTATAGTTTGTAGACCAAATAAAACCCTCTATCTGCTTTTC
This sequence comes from Orycteropus afer afer, assembly GCF_000298275.1. NCBI lineage: Eukaryota > Metazoa > Chordata > Mammalia > Tubulidentata > Orycteropodidae > Orycteropus > Orycteropus afer. The sequence goes on along the minus strand of NW_006921865.1, from coordinate 4,619,595 downwards.
TTGGTAAATAGTTTTATTGGAATATAGTCAGGGTCATTTATTTGCATTTTTTTCTATGGCTACTTTTGCAATACAGCAGGAGATTTAGGGATTCCAGGGGAAACTGTATGGCTAACAAAATACTATCTGTCATGTTATAAAAAAATAAAAAAAAAGAATAACTGATCCCTGGGGTAGAACATTAGGAAAACATTCTCAGACAATGTAAATATTCAGAAATTTCATAAGTACAAATATGAAAAATGGAAAATTAAATAGACTTGAATGTTGCAATATGACACTTTCACATATTCTTATAAAACTCTGTAAGATAGGAGCAGTCCTCATTTTACAAACTAGGAAACTAAGACTCAAAAAACTTTAATCTGAAAACTCTTGTTCAGTTCAGGGCCTCTGAATACTGCTGTGAAAATTGTATACTACATGAGTGTACATTTAAGGAGGTGTCATTAATCCACAGAAAATACAGGTTTACATATTTATTGTGTCAATTCTCTGATAGATAACAATAAAGTGTATGTTTCAATAAAACCAATATTACAAAAATTTAAAATAAAGCATGTTGAGACGTGATGCCTTTATTTAGAACTCACATGAAGATGCCATCTGCGCTACTGATAATCATGCATCATATGATATTATAGCAGATACAAATCATGAATAAACTTGTTGAGTTGGAATGGAAATCAGGTAAAGAAAACACAAACAAAAAATGTGAATTAGCAATGAGCATGATGTGTGAGTTTTGTTTTGTTTTACTGTATTTCTCATAGTGAAACATATCAGAGCATTAAGATATAAATTAATGTAGCATAGTGCCTAGAAACGACTCAACGGCACTTAACAACAACAACAACAGTGCTTAAGGCATTTGACTGCTAACCAGAAGGATGGCAGTTCAAACCGACCAGCCACTCATCATAAGGAAGATGGGGCAATATACTTCCGTAGTGATAGGCCTCAGAAACCCAAGGAGGGGTTGTTATGAGTCGGATCCAACACAACGGTAGTGAGGAGTTGTTGTTGTTGTTGTTGTGTGCTGTCGAGTTGGACCCGACTCATAGCGACCCCTCCTTGGGTTTCTGAGGCAGTATCACTATGGAAGTAGATTGCCCCATCTTCCTTCCAAGGAGTGGCTGGTGGGTTTGAACCGCCAGCCTTCTGGTTAGCAGTCAAGTGCCTTAAGCACTATGCTACCAGAGGGAACACTAAAAGACATTCTCATATTTTACCACATAAGATCATTACCTATTATTTATGGAGATGTCTTTGTATATTCCCAGATTCTTGTGGTGTTATTAACATGTAAATTTTGTAACAACATTAATAACAGAATTTCTGTGACGCTTTTGCATCTCACCTAGAGTTTGTTTCCTTTTTATGTTAAAGGAATATATCTTGCTTCCATTATAATTATATGACTCAGCATTAAATATTGTAAACCATATATTTGCAGTAAAAAGTCCTTTGGCTTTGGTGTATATATTTTTAAAATAAAGCCAATACAGTAAATGAGTGAGGTACATATTCATTTAAAGAATCAACAATATGAGAACAAATGGGCAGCATTTTCTCTGTAATAAAGCACAGACGGCAGGAAGGAATAAGAAAGAAGGATGAGGGGAATAGAAAACATAGAGAGGAAGTGGGAAGAGTACTATTATATTGTGAGAATTTCAACCAATGCCACAAACAAAATGCGCATGAAGAGAAGAACAATTTACTATGTAAACTATTACCCCAATCACAATTAAATAAATAAATAGATAGATAAATAAATAAATAAAGGGAAGCTTCAAAGGTGAGCTTTCTAGTTAAAAAAATAAAAGGAAAATAAAGCCAATATTTTAATATTCTTAGCTCTTATTCACATCATTATTTTTTCCCCAGTATTTTAGCATCATAACAAATTCTAATAAAAAATTCTGGACATTTTATATTTGACAAAAAAAAAGCTCATTGACTTCAAGTTGATTCTGACTCATAGCAGCCCTATGGGGTAGAGTACAACTGCCCTATAGAGTTTCAAAGGTTATAATCTATGGTGGCAATCTGTAATTACAGAAGCAGATAACCATGTCTTTCTCCTGTGGAGAAACTGGTGGTGAAAGTTTTGGTTAGCAGTTCAGTTTTTTAACCACAACACTACCGCAATCCCTTTTACATTAGTCTAAAATACATATATCCACTCATCTCTCCGTTTGTAATACTGTGGTGGTTTGTCTGTTGTGAGGCTGGAAGATATTCCACTGGTATTTCAAATACCAGCAGGGTCATACATGGTTAGTAGGTTCCAGCAGAGCTTCTAACTAAGACAGAAGGAAGATACTATGCACTTCTCAAATAATTGGCCAGTAAAAATCTTATGAATAGCAGTGAAACACTATCTGTTACATTACTGGAAAACTTTATGAATAGCCCTGAAACATCATATGAAACACTGTTGGAAAATGACTCCCTCAGGTTGGAAGCTACTCAAAATAAACTGGGGAAGATCTGCCTCCTCAAAGTACAATCAATCGATTTTAAATGCTGTGGATGGAGTAAAGCTTTTGGGATCTCCTTTTGCTGATATGTCATGACTCAAAATGAGAAAAAGCAGCCTCAAACATCCATTAATAATCAGAACATGGAATGTATGAAGTATGGATTGAGGAAAGTTGTAAGTTGTCAAAAATGAAATGGAATGCATAAAAAGTGAATATCCTAGTCATTAGTGAGCTGAAATGGAGTGACACTGGTCATTTTGAATCAGACATATGCTCTACTATGCTGGGAATGACAAATCGAAGAGATATGGCATCATATTTATCATCACAAAGAATGTTTTAAGATCTATCCTGAAGTACAATGCTGTCAATGATAGGATAATATCCATATGCCAAGACCAGTTAATACTACTATTTGAAGAATGGATTTGATGCATTGAACACTGATGACTGAAAACCAGACTAGTTGTGGGATGACATCAAAAACATCATCCATGAAAAAAGCAAAAAGTCATTAAAGGGACAGGAAAGGAAGAAAGGACTAAAATAGATGTTAGAAGAGACTCTGAAACTTGCTCTTGAATGGAGAGTAACTAAAGCAAATGGAATAAATGACAAGAAAAAATAGCAGCTCAAGAAGACAAAGTCAGTTATTATAATGAAATGTGCGAAGGCCTGGAGTTAGAGAACAAAAAGAGAATAACATGCTCAACATTTCTCAAGCTGAAAGAACTGAAGAAAAAATATAAGCATCTAGTTGCAATATTGAAAGAGTCTATGGGCAAAATATATCAGACAAGTTTCTCTTTGGTTCTGTTGGCACAAGGGACCATTCCCTGGAGAAGGATATCAGGTTGGAAATGCAGAGAGTCATTGAAAAAAAGACCCTTAATGAGATTGACACAGTGACTAAGGTACAGCAAGGATTGTGAGGATTGTACACAACCACACAGTGCTTCATTTAGTTGTATATAGGGTCACTATGAGTCAGAGCTGACTTGATGCATCTAACAACAACAACATGGTCAAAATGTTTAACAATGCAGGAAATATCAAATGAAGATGGAAGTAATACATAGAGTCATTGTACAAAAACAATTGCCTGATGTTCAATTATTTTAGGAGGTGGCTTATGATCAGGAACCAATGGTATTGAAGGATGAAGTTGAAGCTGCACAAGGAATTGGTGAAAAACAAGGCTCTAGTATTGACAGAATACCCATAGAGACATTCCAACAAATGGATGCTACACTGGAGGCACTTATTGTCTATGCCAAGTAACTTGGAAGATAGCTACCTAGCCAACTGACTGGAAGAGATCCTTATTTGTACCCATTTCAAAGAAAGATGATCCAACAGAATGTGTGAATTATTGAGCAATATCATTAATATCACACGCAAGTCAAATTTTGCTAAAGGTAATTCAAAAAATGGTTGCAACAGTATATAAACAGGGAAGTTCCAGAAATTCAAGGTGGATTCAGAAGAGAACATGAAACAAGGAATATCACTGCAGATACCAGATGGCTCTTGGCTGAAAGAAAAGAATACCAGAAACATGTTTACTTGTGTGTTATTGACTATGCAAAAGCATTCAACTGTGTTGATCAAAAAAAAAAAAAATTATACATAACCTTGCAAAGAATGGGAATTCCTGAACACTGAATTATGTTTATGAAGAAACTGTATATAGACTTGTTGTTTGAAAAGAACAAGGGGATACTGAACAGTTTAAAATCAGGAAATATGTGTGTCAGGGTTGTATCCTTTCACCATAGTTATTCAATCTGTATGCTGAGCAAATAATCTGAGAAACTGGACTATATGAAGAAAAAGGTGACATTAAGATTGAAGAAAAACTCATTAACAATATGCAATAAGTAACCAACATCACCTTGGTTGCTGAAAGTGAAGATGACTTGAAGCAGTTACTGATGAAGATTAAAGACTACAATCTGCAGTTTGGATAACACCTCAACATAAAGAAAATGAAAATCTTCACAACTGGACTGATAAGCAGCATCATAACAAATGGAGAAAACATTCAAATTGTCAAAGATTTCTTTTTACTTGGATCCACAACCAATATCCATGGAGGCAGCAGTCTAGAAATCAGCTGTAGTATTGCATTGGGCAAATCTCCAAAAGATTTATTTAAAGTGTTGAAAATGAAAGATGTCACTTTGAAGACAAAGGTGTACCTAATCCAAGCCATAGTATTTTCAGTAGTCTCATATGCATGTGGAAGCTGGACATAGAATAAGGAAGATCAAAGAAGAGTTGATGCTTTTGAATTGTGGTATTGGTGAAGAATACTGAAAATACCATGGACTGCCAAAAGAATGAACAAATATGTCCTAAAAGAAGTGTAGCCAGAATGCTCCTTGGAAGCGAGAATGGCCAGAGTTTGTCTCACCTACTTTGGTCATGTTGTCAGAAGTAATTCCCTGGAGAATTATATCATGCTTGGTAGAGAGTCCGTGAAAAAGGGGAAAACCCTCAAAAAGGTGGAGCTGCAACAATGGGCTAAAGTATAGCAAGTCTTGTGAGGATGGCACATGAGCAGGCATTGTTTTGTTTTGTTGTACTTCGGGTCACTTTGAGTTGTAGCTAACTCAATGGCACCTAACAACAAAATCACGTATGTGTGTGTATGTCTATGTATCTCTCTCTGTGTGTAAAATTACTAAAATACATGCTAACTGAATACTTAACAATTTTACTATTTTGAGATTTATTTTCTTCCTTCAATACATTTCAAAGTACTTATAGTGATATAAAAATATTTACTCAGCAAATAAGGATAAATATAGTATGTTATAGAAATAGGTACGAAGTAGAATAGTTGGAAGAGGGTTTACTCAGGCTGGAGGATTTCATAGTGGAGTTGATACTTCAAATGAGTTTTAGACTGCAGATAAGAATTAGATATAGGGATAAGAAAGTAAGTATATCTTGGGCTAAATGCTGCTGGAGAAATAATCATATAGAAATTCCCAGCAAGCATCAGGGAATGAGAATCTTCGAGAATTCATCAGCCTTATGAATGCACATTTTTGGACCCATCTCTGTGGAGAAACCAAAAGTAACTGTGTGGATAAGATCATTAAGAGGGACTCTATTGAGGAAGGGGATGGGGTGGGGAATGAAGAAACAAGAGGAGAGTATTGAAGGAATACATATCTTAGGGAATCAGAAAAATTGAAAAGACCACACAGGAAACAAAGGTATGGAAACACATTGTGAAAAAGATTACAGAATTTCAAAGAAGAGTTGGCAGTGTCAAAAACTCCACAGAAGAAAAAGAGAAGTAGCAATGTGAAAGGGTCACTGGTTTTGTCAATTACAATATTAAAAAATAACATTTTTTGAAAGTAATTCTGACAGAAGGCCAGCTTGCAAAGGGCTGAAGTTCCACTCTCATGAGAAATGAGGGCAGAGGAACACATACAGGCCTGATTTTGATGGCTTGTAACAAACACAGAAACTGGTGCCTGGGAGAAGCCAAGAGTTCTTAAAATTATCATTTAGCTTTCCTGTGATACATTTTTTAATTTGAGGGATAGGCTATATTTGATCACACTTACTAGCCAAATTGCTAGTTAGATAAAATTAAAGATATAATAAACTAGGTAGAGCTGATGTCAGAAAATACTGAAGAATATGCAGAAGAATATGCTTGCTCCATTTGAATGAGGAAGCCTGCTGGGGCAGTGGTTAAACTATATGCTATCCATATATGAATTTGAATATGTAGCAAAGTTTGCTATATGGATAGCAAATTTTGATTATTTACATCATGTGCTAGTTAAGGTTGTCTGCACACTTGGCTGGGCCTGGTTTTGAGTGGCTGGGTAGCTGAATGTAGTTATTTCCCCATCATGTCACTAGTAATCAACTCCATGGTGAAATGTGCCGTGAACAGCCTTAGGGATGTGGCCTTTTTCCAGTATATATAAGAGGAAGCTTTGAGAATGGTCTCTGAGCTTTTTGGCACACTTGGATCCTGGATGTAGACAAGTCTTAATTCAACAGCTGCCGTATTTCCTGCCACTCTTGGGACTATTTCTAGACTTGACCTAATGGCCTTGCGTGTTTCTTGATAATATTGGGCATAGTGTCTAAGGCATTTGACTGCTAACCAGAAGGCTGGTGGTTAAAACTCACCAGCCACTCCTCAGAAGGAAGATTATGTAATGTACTTCCATAGTGATATAGCCTCGGAAACACAACCAGGGATCACTATGAGTCAGATCCAACTTGATGACAGTGAGTTTGATTTGGAGCTCTGGTGGCATAGTGCCTAAGGCATTTGTCTGCTAACCAGAAGGCTAGTGTTCAAATCTACCAGCCACTCCTCAGAAAGAAGGTAGTGCAACCTACTTCCGTAGTGATACCTCCTCAGAAACACAAGGAGGGGTCATATGAGTCAGATCTGACTCCACAGCAGTGAGGGTTTTTTTTTTTTTTTTTTTTCTGACATTTTACTTGTTGACCTGGGGTTTGTCAGCACCAGTAACCAGCAGCTGCCTGAGTTAAGAGATGCTCCCAGCTCCAGTATGCCGGGAGAAAAGGGCAGAGCTGAAAACCAAGGCTGAGGGGCCTTCGTCCAGCCACTAAAGCTGGCACTTTGAATTTAGACTTCTAGCTTCCTAAGCTATAAGAGAATAAATTCCTGTTTGTTAAACCATACATTTGTGGTATTTTCTGTTAGAGTAGCAAAACAAAACCCAAATATACAGATAAAAAAGACCTCCAAGAATCTGCACTTCTGGAAAACCTGAAAATCAATGAATAATCAGAAATAAATGGCCATTTCGGTAATTGCCACTGCTTTCAGTTTGTCATACCATGGTGGTTTGTGTATTTCAGTGATGCTAGAAGCTATACAACTGATATTTCAAATACAAGCAGGGTTACTCATGGTGGACAGGTTTCAGCAGAGATTCCAGGCTAAGACAGACTGGGGAAAAATTTGAGACCATCAACTTTTGAAAAAATTGGCCACTGAAAATCTTATGAATAGCAGTGAAACATTGTCTGATATAGTGCTGGAAGATAAGCCCCTCAGATTGGAAGGCACTTAAAACATAACTGGAGAAAAGCTGCCTCCTCAAAATAGAGTCAACCTTAATGATGTGGATGGAGTAAAGACTGTTTGCTTTTCATTTACTGATGGGACACAATTCAAAATGAGAGGAAAACAGCTGCAAACAGACATTAATAATTACAATGTGTAATATATGAAGTATGAATCCAGGAAAATTGGAAGCTTTCAAAAAATGAAATGGCACCCGTAAAGACCAATATCCTAGGCATTAGAAATGGACTGGTATGTTTACCTGTGTTTTATTGATTATGCAAAGGCATTTGACTGTGTGGATCATAACAGATTATGGATAACATTAAAATAAAGGGAAATTCCAGAACACTTCATTGTGCTCAAGAAGAACCTTTTCATAGACTAAGAGGCTATCATTTGAACAAAAAAAAAAAAAAAAGAAAGAAAGAAAAAATAAACACTGCATGGTTTAAAATCAGGAAAGATGTATGTGATGGTTGTGTCCTTTTACCATATCTATTCAATCTATATGCTGAGCAAAGGATCTGAGAAGCTGTATTATATGAAGAAAAAAGCAGTATCAGGATTGGAGGAAGACTCATTAACAACCTGCAAGATGCAGATGGTATAATCTTGCTTGCTGAAAGTGAAGATTTGAAGCACTTACTGATGAAGATCAAAAACTAAAGTCTTCATTATGGATTGCATCTCAACAAAAACAAAACAAAAATCTTTACAAATGGACCAATAAACGACATCACAATAAACAGAGAAAAGATTGAAGTTGTCATAAAATTCACTTTATTTGGATCCATAGTCAATGCCTATGGAAGCAGCAGTCAAGAAATTAGATGAATGCATTGCATTGAGCAAATCTGCTGCAAAATATCTCTAAAATGCTAAAGAGCAAATACATCACTGTGAAGACTATGGTGCACCTAACTCAAGCCACGATATTTTCAATAGTTTCATATGCATATGAAAGGTGGACAATGAATCAGGAAGGCATAAGAAGAATTGATACAGTTGAACTGTTGTGTTAGCAAAGAATATTGAAAATACCATTCACTGTCAGAAGTGTATCCTGAATATTTATTCAAAGCAAGAATGGCCAAACATACACTCATATATTTGATCATGTTGTCCGAAGGGACCACCCCCTTGAGAAGGATATCATGCTTTGCAAAGTAGAGGGTCAGTGAAAAAGGGGAAGAACCTCAATGAAATGTATTGATACATTGGCTGTAACAATGGGCTCAAGCATAGTAGGGGTCATGAAGATGGCTCAACACGGGAGAGTATTTTGTCCTCTGTACATAAGGTCACTATGAGTCGCATGATTGGATAGCACCTAACAACAACAAAGTAGAAGGTCAGCAAAGGGAGGAAGTCTCTTAGTGAGATGGACTGGCACAGTGGCTGTAGTTATGAGGTCAATCAAGCAAAACAAAAATTATGAAGATGGTGTAGAACTAGGCATTATTTCCTTCTGTTGTACATAGGATCACTATGAGTTAGAACCAAGAAGATAGGACTTAACAATAAAGGTCATAATAACTTTGATTACCTTTTATTAATCATTTACCTAATATAAGGTAATATGATGAACATTTTATAATTAATATTACATTAATTGGAAGGAAGATCGGGCAATCTACTTCCATAGAGATACCACCTCAGAAACCTAAGGAGGGGTCATTATGAATGAAATTGATTCAATGGCAGTGAGTTTGGTTTTTGGTTTATTACATTAATGCCATATAATAAGCATAGACATTAATACTATTAAATCTCTTTTTTTTTCCAATCAAAACACAAGAAAATATTATGGGCATGTGAAGTGAAGCTGAGCCTTCAACTTGGAAATCACCCTGCTGTGTCAAAATATGTCCTCTAGTTGATCTATCCACCATTTTACTGTCAGTTGGTCATGCAGCAGTGTGTTGCTTTGATGATGGAAGTTATACACCTGGTATTTAAAATACCAGCAGGATTAATCATAGTGGACAGATTTCAGTAGAGTTTCCAGACTAAGACAGACTAGGAAGGAGGATGTAGCCAGGCCTATTTCTGAAAAAATTACCCACTGAAGACCTTTTCAGTAGAAGTGAAACACTATCTGATAGAGAGCCAGAAGATGAGCCTATAAAGTTGGAAAACATTCAAAATATAACTGTGGAAGAGCTTCCTCCTCAAAGATGATTTGATCTTAATGACCTGAATGGAGTAAAACTTTGGGATCTTTATTTTTTGGTGTGGTATAATTCAAAATGACAAAGATAATAGCAAGCAACTGTTAGGAATCAGAACATCAAATGTACAAATTGTGAATCTAGGATAACTGGAACTTTATGAAGTAGAATGTATAAAGATAGATATCTTCAGGATTATTGAGCTGAAATGGACTGGTATTGGCCATTTTGAATTGGACACTCATATGGTCTACTATTAGGCCAGGAATGACAAGTTGAATAGGAACGGCTTCACATTCATCATCAAAAAGAACATTTCAATATCTATCCTGAAATACAATGATGTCAGTGTTAGGAGAATATCCATATGTCTACAAGGAAAGGTAGTTAATACTACTATTATTCAAATTTATGCAGTAACAATCAAAGCCTACAATGAAGGAATTGAAGTTGGTTACCAACATCTGCAATCTGAAATTGACCAAATATGCAATCGAGATTTATTGATAATTACTGGAGATTAGAATACAAAAGTCAGAAACAAAAAAAAAGAAGAAGAAGGATTGCTTCTCGGAAGATACAGCTTCAGTGATAGAAATGCTGTTGGAGATTGCTGACTATAGAACAGACCATGAATTGCTCACCTGCAAGTTGAAATTGAAGCTGAAGAAAACTAAAATAAGTCCATGAAAGTAAAAAGATGACCTTATGTATGTCCCTCCTGAATTTAGAGACCATCTGAAGAATAGATTTGTTGTATTGAACACCAGTGACTGAAGCAAGTTGTTGGATGATATCAAAGACATCATATATAAAAAAAGCAAATAGTCATTAAAAAGACAGAAAAAGAAAAGACTATCAAAATGGATGTCAGAGAGACTCTGAAAGTTGCTCCTGAATGTATTGTTACTAAAGCAAATGGAAGAAATGAAATAAAACATCTTGCTAAAGAGTCAGGGAGGCCACATCTTCTGACCTCCTCTAATCCCACAAGAGGAAGACAGAATCACCATCAGCAGCCCAAGGTTTATTTCTGTGAGGCCAGACATGCTGTCTCCCTGCAGCCCTTTCCCCAACCCAGATACCAAATTCTCCTCCCACAGCACCCACCACCTCTCTGCTGGGTTCGATAATTCACTGCAATGGCCACACAGAACTCACAGATTATGGAGTTTATTAGGGAAGCACCAGGCTACAATTCAAGTTCAGGAACAACACTCAATCTCTCTCAGCCCACCGTCTCTTAGGCAAAAGTCTCCCTTAGTCTCTCTCCCTGCTGTGCATGTCTCTCAGTGCCTCTCTCCCAGCAATGGGTGTCTCTCGATGTCTCTTTCTCAGCAGCATGTGTCTCTCATGAATGTGTTTCTCTCAGAAGCACATCTTTCTCAGCCAGCAGTCAGAGAGAGTCCTTCTGTCTCTAGTAGGGCTCCTTTTTGAGCCTGACAGAGTGGCCAAATTAACTAATCATAACATCAGAATTCTAAGCACCTGAGAGAGAGTGAACTTCCCAGAATATTGCTTTTTGCCACTCTCAACAGAAATACCCCAGGTGAACAACTTTAACAATCAGGAGTTCCTCATTTGCTCACAGAAAATTCCACCTTGGAGTTTACAAAGACTTATGGCTAGAAAAGCCATACCAGGTAATTTACTACACCACATATCTGAGCAGAAGATTTTAAAGGGCAACTTGAGAGTATGAAGTAAAGTGTAATAATTATTTTTTTCAAAAAGCTAGAGTTGGAAAGAATAAGCTTGGCATTTCTGAAGCTGAAATAACTTTAGAAAAAACTCAGGCCTTGAGTTGTGATATTGAAAGATTCTATGGGCAAAATACTGAACTGTGCAGAAAGCCTCAAAATAGATGGAAAGAATACAGTCACTGTACCAAAATGAATTGGTCACATTCAATCATTTCAGGAGGTAGTAAATGATCAAGAACCAGTGATATTGAAAAAGTGGTCCAAGCTACATGGAAGGACTTGGTGAAAAACAAAGCTCCAAGAATTGAGGGAGTACCCATTGAGATGTTCCAACAGATAAAGCACTGGAGGTCCTCACTCATTTATGCCAAGAAATTTGGAATATTGCTACATGAACAGCCAACTGGAAGAGATAAATGTTTGCACCCTTTCCAAAGAAAGACGATTCAACAGAATGTGGAAAATAGTGAACAATATCATTAGTAACACATGCAAGTAAAACTATGCTGAAAATAATTCAAAAATGGTTGCAGCAGTTCATATACAGAGAACTGCCAGAAATTCAAGATGGATTCAGAAGAGGGCATGGAATGAGGGATATCATTACTGATGTCAGTTGGATCTTGGCTGAAAGCAAAGAATACCAGAAAGACGTTTACCTCTGTTTTATGGATTATGCAAGGCATTCCACTGTGTGGGTCATTAAAAAAAACATCATAACATGCTCCTCAGAAGCAAGAATAGCCTGATTTTGTCTCTAGAACTTTGGTTATGTTATTAGAAGTGACCACGTTATTCTGTGTATTTCATGTTATAGAGAAGAATATCATACTGGGTTAAGTATAGGGTCAGTGAAAAAGAGGAAGCCCCTCAAAAAGATTTATTGACACAGTGGTTGTGACGAAGGGCTCAAGCATGGCAGTGATTGTGAGGATGGCGCATGAACCAGTAGTGTTTCATTTTGTTGTGAATTTTTCATTTTGTATGAATGAGTCTCATTTTGTATGAGTTTCATCTTGTATGAGTCGAAACCAACTGGGCAGCACCTAACAATGACTGATCTTTGGTATAAGCAATACCCTAGAGGTTTTTAAAATTATTTCTGGGCAAAACAATGTGACACTATTATATATATGACATTATTATAATTTCTAATCTGTGAAGTTAAAGTAATATTTGCAAGGCAGATATTATATTGCTAAGTGGGTAAGATTAATATTTTAAAAAACAAAGCATCCTGTGTTAGTTAGCTATTGCTACAATAATACAGCATAACACATAATCTCAAAATCTCAATGTGTTACAAACACATACATTTGGTTTGCCTCATTATGGATCCAAGAGTCAGCAGGGGCTGACTCTCTGCTTCAAGCTGTGGGTTGGATTATGATCTGTTACCTCTGCCTCTCATCTAGGGACCAAGGACTTCTGTGTGCCAAATACCTTCCTTGGGGTATGTTGAAAGCCACATTTAAAATTGAAGTACATTTAAAGTGTGTGGAAATGTTTGTAACACGTAATATACTAAAAGACACTGCAGTGATCAAGTGAAGTGTGAAATAAGCAATTTAATAGCTGACTTCAGAGCTTCTTTATTTTGTAGAGATTTTAGCCACAAGACACCACACTATTGGACCTACCATAATCTGTCTAAACTATGAAACTGAGGGAAACTAAAATTTCAAATTTGAAAAATAGCTTTGTCATTCCCATTCTCATCCTCAGAAACCTCACTTTGTGTCATAGTGAGTTACTTCAAATTTTAAATGGAGGTAGATAAATTCATAATGGGCATCTTTTCAGGCCCAATAAAAACAAGAGAGAAGAGAAAAACACACAGCCCTAATGCACAACACTAAATGTTGTTGTTAGGTGCCGTTGAGTTGTTTCTGACTCGTAGCAACCCCATGCACAGCAGAATGAAACACTGCCGGATCCCGCACCAGCTCCAGGATCCTCCCTATACTTGAGCCCATTGTCCCAGCTACCGTGTCAATCCATCTCGTTGAAGGCCTTCCCCTCTTTCGCGGACCTTCTAACGTACCAAGCATGACATCCTTCTCCAGGGAATGGTCCCTTCTGACAACATGACCAAAGTAGGTGAGACGAAGTCTGGCCATTCTCGCTTCTAAGGAGCATTTCAGATGCACTTCCTCCAGGACAGATCGGTTAGTTCTTTTAGCAGTCCATGGTCCTTTCAGCATTCTTTGCCAGCACCACAACTCAAAAGCATCAACTCTTCTTCGGTCTTCCTTATTCATTGTCCAGCTCTCACATGCACACGAGGCAATTGTAAATATTGTGGCTTGTGTCAGGTGCACCTTAGTCCTCAAGGAGACATCCTTGCTCCACTAAGTGCAGTTCTTAAAAAAAAAATATGTATATATATATATATATATATATATATATATATATATATATGTATATATATATATACACATGATGTAGAACTCCTCTATCTTCTAGCTTATGGACTGGTTAACAAAAGTTATTTTCAAGGTTTTCTCTCTCCATGGAATAAGACTTTCTAGGCTTACTTTGTCCTATAAAAAAAGAAAAAAAACTCACTGCCATTGAGTCAAATCCAACTCATAGCAACCCCTCCTTGGGTTTCTGAGGTGGTATCTCTACTGGAGTAGATTGCCCAGTCTTCCTTCCAAGGAGTGGGTGGTGGGTTGGAACAAACAGCCTTCTGGTTAGCAGTCCAATGCTTTCAGCACTATGCCAACAGAGCTCCTATACGTATAGAAAATAATCATTATATCTTCTATCACAAATGAAGATTGTTTTGGACCTATGTTTGGTGCTCCACCACCTATACACATAGTTACAAAAACAGCTGTGTTTTATTGAATTATTGACCATGATCCTTTATTCTTCATTTTATCTAGTGCCTGTGCCATAAATCTTTATAGTTACTCCTAGAAGAGACAAAGCGTAACTATTTGCTCTTTGATTAGTTTTCAACATGTGACAATTTGGCTAATTGTATTTTAGCAATTAACATATATAGGGAAAAAAAAAAAAAAAACTCACTGCAGTCATCAGATCCGACACATAGTGACCCCTCCTTTGGTTCCTGAGGCGGTATCACTACGTAAGTAGATTGACCAGTCTTCCAAAGGTGGAGTGGCTGCTGAGTTTGAACAGCCAGCCTTCTAGTTAGTAGTCAAGTGCCTTAGGCACTACGCTACCAGAGCTCCCAACTAGCACATGGGTTTGTAATTTTGGATATGCTTTTACTTCCACCGTGGCCATGAGAAGTGTTTTTCTGAGTCTCTTCAGTCTAGGCCTTAGTATAAATAAACATGGATCAACCAGAACAAAATAAAGAAGCTAAGCTCATTTGGACTTGAAGCTTGAAGTAGATTTCAATCATAGTTGACCCACAGACCCATAAGAAATAAAAGCTTATTGCAGGACTCGTTGAGATTTTATGGTTCATTGTTACACATCATAAGTTGACTGTTAAATGGCCTTCTAGAAAATAGCTCTTAATTCTTGGCTACAAGAAAATCAGGTTACAATGTCAACAGATATATATACACACAAACGCATACACACAGAGCATCCTCAACCACATGGGTCCAGCCACTTCTTAAATGTTTCTTTGGAGTGGAGTACCAGCATTATGTAATCACTTGGATGGTCTAGCTTTTAAAAATGAAGTAATCTTAAGTCTGATTTTGAATCGGAAAACCATAAAAGATTCTATGCCGTCTTGGGCAAAGGAAAAGCTTTAACACAACAACAAATTAATTCTCAATTGTATTTTATTATTTGGCCTTGGATAAATCTTACAGATAGACAGGGCAAATTTATAATAGAATAAAATTATAATTTTATATATTTGACTTTTATATATTTTATATATTCTATTTTTCTTTTACGATACACCAGGGTCCTAGAATTATCAGATATATTGTACATTTATGCCCATTGAGTAAAAGATGGAGCATAATTTTATCATTTAAAATCATTGCATAAATTTATAGTTGTATCTCTTATTTTATGACATATTTTCAGTCATATCTGTGATTTATTTGATGGTTGGTCTACCATATAATGTCAAATTATAGCATTGTTCCTGTGAGGAAATATAAAATTTTTATAACAATCTGCTCTACAGTAAGGTTTCTAAAAATTCACTGTGATGACAGTAACTTCCAATAGCACTTTTATGAACTGTACTTGGCATAGATTTATGGTTAAAAAAATAAATTGTCCCTTATGAATATGTAATGGCTTATATAATCCAAATTTTAAGATATTGGGATACAGATTGTTTTTATATCAAAATCTATAAAACCCTGTTTCAGGACTACCTCTCTGACATAGATTCCTCTCCAAGCTAATCTGACTGGTAAATTGGTTTCCAAAAGGAGGTGTCTATGTTGTTTCTGTGAGGCTTAAATACATATTACTTTGTACTGTGATCATAATACTGGACTCTTTCTTTAGAATACCTACCAAAGTAATATATTTTACACAGGAAGACTCCTGTTTTATTAGAGTAGATTACAGTCTTGCATGACACTATTTTTTGAAAAAGAAAGTTAGTTGCCATCAAACAAATTCTGACTCTTGCTGACCCCACGAGTGTCAGAGTAGAACTGTGCCTCTAACATTTTCAATTTTTCAGAAGATCACCAAGCCTGTTTTCTCAGGTGCTTCTGGGTAGATTTGAATCCCCATCCTTTAGGTTAGCGGATGAGTGTATAATCATTTGAACCATCCAGATTCGCACAATGCTTAGGAAGGGCAGTTCACAAACGCAAACACACAAGCAATAATAAACATTACTTACTAATAAAAACATAGTGTGAAATAGTTAGAAAGACAAACTATAGGTTGTTCTGAGATCATAACATTTACGCACATACTATAGAAAGCAAAACCACTAAGCAAAATAAAGAACTTGACTCGTGAAGTTAAAATTAAAAATGTTTATTACAGTGATTGCTATAACAGGATATTATTTTAAATATTTTAAAAATAATAGTTAACAGTCTTTAAAAAAAAAAAAAAACCCACTGCAGTCGAGTCGATTCTGATTCATAGAGATCCCCATTGGGTTTCTCAGGCAGTAAATCTTTACAGAAGTAGATTGCTCAGGAAGAGTATAGAGTCATGAAATTATTCATATATAGAAAATTATTCTTGATATCTTAGTTAAAATGCCATATTACATTACTAATTGTGGTGGTTATGTTTGTGTGTCAATTTGGCTGGGCCTGGTTGAGTGTCTGGGCAGCTGGTGGTAGTTATTCCCCATGATGAGACTGGCAATCAGTTCCATGGTGGAATCTACCATAAACAGCTGAGTAGCTGCTCTGGGTATGTAGTCTGCTTCCCATACATAAGAAGCAGCTTTGGGAATGGTCTCTAGCTTATGGCCTGCTTGGACCCTGCATGTAGCTGTATTTTTGCTCATCACCCTGCCATGCTCTGCTGACCTTGGGACTTACAATGGACTTAAATTAATGGTCTGCCATGTGGTTTGGTAACATAGGGACTGTACCTTTTTACTTGTCAACCTTGGGTTTGTCAGTCTCAGTAGCCAGCAGCTGTCTCAGTGAAGAAATGCCTCCAGCACTAGGGGGCCAGGAGCAGGAGACAGAGCTGGACCCCAAGGCTGAGAGGCTTTCACCCAGCCCCTAAAGCCTGGTACTTTGAACTCAGACTTAAAGCCTCCAAATTGTGAGGATAAACTCCCGTGTGTTAAGGCCATCTCATTTGTGATATATATTCTTGTCACAGTGGCACTAGGTAATCAGAACAGAATTTAACACTGAGAGAGTAGGTTGCTACTCTGACAGATACCTAAAAATATGGAAACAGGATTGGAGTGTGTCGTTGACCCAAGATCCTGGCAGAGAGACCCTGGCATATGGCATGAGAGACAGCAAGAGCAAAACCCAAAGACCGGCATGAGAGATGGCAGTAGCAGAACCGAAAGAACCGTCATGAGAGAGCAACAGCCTCACCAGCCCACGGAGGAGAAAGCTTGATGCCTTTAGTTAGGTGGCTTACTGGTGGAGTGAGTTGCCTTTGGGCATTAATTGGTAGAAAAGACCAGCATGGAATGGAGTAGCAGGTTAGCTGGTCCATGGAGCAAGAGAGGTGAGTGCTTTTGGTGGAGGAAGATTTCCAGTGGAGTGCGTTATCTTAGGCATTAATCAGCAGAAGCAGAGACCAAGGAAATGGAAACAGAGCTGCCTCAGCCTGAAAGGGTAGGACCTTGGCCTTTGGGGGATGGAACGACCACAGCCCCCTAGGTCTCAAAGAGCCAGGCCTTCACCAACCTGGTTCTGTAGTGTGGGGCTGCTCGTTCATGTGAGTCAGTGGGATGGAGCCATAGCTGTTGCCCAGGAGTGGGAGGGCAGGGATGCCATGTCCAAGAGAGAGAGGAAGGGGGCCTGCCAGGCCAATGGGGTGAGGTCACCACTTAGAGGAACTAGGGGACTGGAGCCACCCTGTAAGAGAGATCCATACAGATTCTACCCAATGAAGATCTGTACAGATGCCAAGCTGACAAGGGATGGAATTGTGGTGGTTATGTTTGTGTGTCAACTTGTCTGGGCCTGGTTGAGTGGCTGGGCAGTTGGTAGTAGTTATTCTCCTTGATGGGACTGGCAATCAACACCATGGTGGGATCGACCATAAGCAACTGAGTAGCTGCTTTGGGTATGTGGTTTGCTCCCTGTATATAAGAAGCAGCTTTGGGAATGGTCTGTAGCTTATGGCATCCTTGGACCCTGCATGTAGCCATGTTGTTATTCAGCAGCCTGCCATGCTCTGAAGTCCGATCTTGGGACTTACAATGGACTTAAATTAATGGCCTGCTGTGTGGTTTGGTAACATCAGGACTGTGTCTTTTTACTTGTCAACCTTGGGTTTGTCAGCCTCAGCAGCCAGCAGCTGTCTGAGTGAAGAAATGCCTCTACCTCCAGTGGACCAGAAGCAGGAGGCAGAGCTGGACCCCAAGGTTGAGGGGCTTTCACCAAGCTCCTAGAGCCTGTCACTTTGAGTTTGGACTTAAAGCCTCAAAATTGTAAGAATAAACTCCTGTTAAGGTCATGCCATTTGTGGTACATATTCTTGTCAGAGCAGCACTAGGTAACCAGAACACTAACATACTATACTGCAAATATTTGTGTGGGTTTGAGGTATCTGTCATACACACACACACCCCAAAACAAAACAAAAACCTTAAGAGATAATTCCAGTTGTAAAAAAGTTTTATCAAAGACTATGTTCAAAATCCAGTGATCAGCAGAGGATGAAGATATTATCATAAAATTCTATCTCTGCCTTCAATGAATCACTAGAAATGAAGTTATCTTAACTAAAATCTGAGCTAAAATACTGCTATATAGCAGGCTTTTGTTTTTGTTTTTCAAAATAATATTCCTCTCGGTTGGTTTAGTCACCAGAACATCTTAACTTTTAGCATGAGAACATTTAATGAACAGATGTTGAAATATTCTTATACATGAGATTTTAATTTTCTTATCCATTATATCAAATTTTAACTAATGCAGAGACTGACACACACAACATTATATTTTGTTACTCTGAAATGAAAAGTCTGTTACTCCTAAAATAGTTCTAGTGTAGACTAAGGAGAATAATTCCCAATGCTCAGTAAATGTTTTCCTGAGAGAATATTCTAAAGGATTCCCACAAAAATAAATGTTTTAAAACAGTAATATTTTCTTCTCTCTCTCTAGAAAAACTGCTGTAGGCATATAAAGACATTTAAATAAATCGGGAACGTGTATATAGATGCACTAAATCTCTCAATTGGATATGTCAGATGAATTAGTCATATAATTGTGTTATAGAATCAATAAAGATACATTGAATGATTACCATGTACTAGCTACTATTCAAGGCATTGGAAATATGATGATATGCAAAATACATGGTGTCTCCCTCATGCAGTGTGTAATGAAGCTTGTGAAAAACAGGAGCAGGGAACAAAAATACAGTGAGTTGAATGCTACTGTTTAGGTAAGTTGTTATTGTTGTTGTTGTTATTTGCCGTCGAGTCGGCCCCGACTCATAGCGACCCCTCCTTGGGTTTCCGAGGCAGTATCACTACGGAAGTAGGATTGCCCAACCTTCCTTCTGAGGAGTGGCTGGTGGATTTGAACCGCCAGACTTCTGGTTAGCAGTCAAGTGCCTTAGCCACTATGCTACCAGAGCTCCCGTTTAGGTAAGTAGGGAGTATTATTTCTAAAAGCCAACAAAGAGAGAGGAAGATTATTAATATTTTGAAATTCTAAAGAGAGCTATAGCCACAGATTTAAATAGTAGTGTCTACAGTGGAAGGGGTTATGGAAGGGGTTAATGACCCAATGAATGATTCCAAAGAAGTATGCAAAGATTTTGTAAATTTTAAGTTAAGGATTTTGCATATTATAGGGAATTAAAAAAAAAAAAAAAGCCTTTTGAGCTTATGAAAATGTAGTAAACTTCCATTTTATAGAGTGAGGTTTTTTGTTGGTTTGGTTTCTCATTTGTCTTTTTCTATGTGTTGCTGATGTCATTGTGTTGTTGCTGTTATTAAGAATCAAGGCAGAAACCTGGTGTGATATTTACTGGATTAGAATTCATGAAAATATAGTGTTGATTTTATAATTGCCTTTACCTAAAAAAAAGAGCTTTGGATAATTAAGTTGTAAAAAGAATTATATTATGTCCTTTAATTGTAGGAGGGATTGAGGAAATCAAATTGTCAATAAGCTATTCTTTCAAAGTGATAACTTGATGAAGACAAAGCATGTTAAAATGAAATCCCAGGTAAAGTATTCTATTAAATGATATGTATTGATAAGAGAAAATGTTAGTTAAAAATATAAAAAATAGACCATAGAAGTCCACAACCATGTAGCAAAGAAATAACACAATTGTAGTTTCTACTAATGCAATTCCAAAAACTATGAGGTGTTTATTCACCATTAGGTGTATATAACCCAGTTTCCCAATAGATTACAACCTAAGATTATAAGATTTCTGCTACTTTTGTTGCTCAGTGAAATCACATTAGATTTAAGAACTGCAGCTTATATTGATGCAGTGATGTATGAGTAAATTAACTGCATAGTATTGGTGTATTCCCTAGATGTCTAATAAATTTGTATTTTTGTTTTCAACATATTAAATTATCATTTTATTATATGCAACATCTTATTTTTAAACTTCTATATATTTGATCTTTCAAAAAAATAAACACACTAATTTAACCAAAATAATATTTAAAAGAAAAAACTTATTGACCTCAAGTTGATTTTGACACATAGTGATCCTATGGGGTAGAATAGAACTGCTCCATAAGATTTCTACTAACAACTGGTCTGTCAGTTTATCTTACTGTGGTAGCTTGTGTGTTACAGTGAGGTTGAAGGCTATGCCTCTAGTATTTCAAATATCAGCAGGGTTACCCATGGTGGACAGGTTTTAGTGGAACTTTCAGACTAAGACAGACTCAGAAGAAGGAAGGGGCCATCCACTTCTCAAAGAATTGGCCAGTGAAAACCTCATGAATAGCAGTAAAACAGTCTGATATGTTACTGGAAAACATTATGACTAGCCCTGAAACATTGTCTAATACATTTCCAGAAGATGAGCCCCTCAGGTTGGAAGGCACTCAAAATCTGACTGGGAAATAGCTGCCTGCTTAAAGTAGAGTTGACATTAAGGACATGAATGGAGTAAAGCTTTCAGGACCTTCACTTGCTGATGGGGCACAATTCAAAATGGGAAGAAACCATTGCAAACATCCATTAATAATCAGAACATGGAATGCATGAAGTATGAACCTAGGAAAATTAGAAGTTGTCAAAAAAAGAAATGGAATGCATAAAGATTGATATCCTAGGCATAAGGAGCTGAAATGGACTGGTTTTGGTCATTTTGAATCAAGCCATCATATGTTTTACTAAGCCAGGAATGACAAACTGAAGAGGAATCACAAAAAGCATGTCACGATCTGTCTTGAAGTACAATTCTGTCAGTGGTAGGATAATATCAATACATCTAGGAGGAAGACTAGTGAATGATATTATCACTCAACTTTGCACACCAACAACTAAATCCAAAGATAAAGAAATTGAAGAGTTTTACCAATTTCTGAAGTATGCAATAGACCAAACATAAAGTCAAGATATACTGACTATTATTGGTGATTAGAATGTGAAAGTTGGAAACAAAGAAGAATCATTCATAGTTGGAAAATATGGTCTTGGTGATAGAAATGGAGATTGTATGATAGAATTTTGCAAGGCCAATGATTTGCTCATTCCAAATACTTTTTTGCAACAACATAAATGATGGCTACATATGTGGATCTCGTCAGATGGAGTACACTGAAATCAGATCACCAACGTCTGTGGAAAGAGGTAATGGAGGAGCTCAATATCTTCAGTCAAAACAAGGTCAGAATCTGATTGTGGAACAGACCATCAATTGCTCATATTCGAACTCAAGCTGAAGCTGAATAAAATTAAAACCATTCCATGAGACTCAAAATATGACTGTGATTATATCCCACCTGAATTTAGAGACCATCTGAAGAATGGATTTGACACATTGAACACCAATCATCCAAAACTAGATGAGCTATGGGATGACATCAAGAACATCACATATGAAGTAAGAAAAAGATCATTAAAAACACAGGAAAGAGGAAAAGACCAAAATGAATGTCAGAGGAGACTCTGAAACTTGCTCTTGTACAGAGTAGCTAAGACAAATGAAAGAGATTACAAGAAAAAAAGAGCTAAGCAGAAGATTTCAAACTGACTGTAACAGATCCATTTTTGTACCTATTCCAAAAAAAAAGTGATCCAACAGAATGTTATTAATTATTAATTATCAAACAATATAATTAAAGTCACATGCAAGTAAAATCTTGCTGAAAATAATTCAAAAACAGTTGCAGCAGTGTATTGATAGAAATCCAAGCTGGATTCAGAAGAGGATGTGGAGTGAAAAGGACATTGCTAATGTCATACAGAATTTGGCTAAAAGCAAAGAATACGAGAAGGATGTTTACTTGTGTTTCTTTGTGTAAAACCATTTGACTGTATGGATCATAACAAATCATGGATAACATTGCGAAGTATTGGAATTCCAGAGCACTGTCATTCAAACAAAACTAGGGGATATTGCATGGCTTAAAGTCAGGAGGTTTGTGCCTCAGGATTGTGTCCTTAAACCATAACTATTCAATCTGTATGTTGTTGTTGTTGTTGTTATGTGCCGTCAAGTCAGCCCTGACTCATAGCGACCCCTCCTTGGGTTTCCGAGGCAGTATCACTACGAAAGTAGGATTGCCCAACCTTCCTTCCGAGGAGTGGCTGGTGGGTTTGAACCGCCAGCCGTCTGGTTAGCAGGCAAGTGTCTTAGCCACTATGCTACCAGAGCTTCAATCTGTATAGTGAGCATATAATCCAAGAAGTCAGACTATATAAAGATGAATGCAGCATCAGAACTGAAGGAAGCACTGGGGATGCTTCAAGCAGAATGGAATGAATGAAAATGATGACACATTGTGAAGAATGTAACAAGCGTTCCAGTATTTGTGTGGGAAATGTTAAATGGGAACCTAATTTACTGTGTAAACTTTCACATTAAAAAAATAAATAAATAAAATTATATATTTGCAAAATGAAATGAGACACTCTGATAAACTGCCAAAAATAAGCAAGTACAATGTATTTTTACAAATTTGGAAACATGTTAAGCTTAAATAATCATATGAAATGTAAATTTATTGAATGATTGTGCAGGAAGCATCAAAAGAAGATGGAAGGAATGCACAGATTCAATGTACCAAAGAGAATTGGTCAACATTAGAACATTTCAGGAAACAGCAAATGATCCAGATCTGATGGTATTGAAGGAAAAAGTCCAAGCTGCCCTGAAGAAATTGGCAAAATCAAGGCCCCAGGAATTGATGGAATATCGATTGAGATGTTTTAACAAAAGGGTGCAGCATTGGAGGTGCTGACTTGTTTATGCCAAGAAATTTGGAAGACAGATTCCTGGCCAACTGACAGGAAGAAATCTATATTGGTGCCTATTCCAAAGAAAGGAGATCCAACAAATTGCAGAAATTAACAAATAATATAATTAATATTGCACACAAGTAAAATTTTGCTGAAGATAATGCAAAAATGATGGCAGTAGTACATAGATAGGTAACTGTGAGATATTCAAGCCAGATTCAGGAGACTGTATGGATCATAAATCGTGGATAACATTGCAAAGTATAGGAATTCCAGAGCACTGTCATTCAAGTAAAACAAGGGGATATTGCATGTTTAAAGTAAGGAGGTTTGTGCCTCAGGGTTGTGTCCTTAAACCATAACTATTCAATCTGTATACTGAGCAAATAATCCAAGAAGTTGGAATGTATGAAGAAGACTGCAGCATCAGAACTGGAGGAAGACTCGTTAATTAATGACCTGCAATATACAGACAACACAACCTCGCTTGGTGAAAGTGAAGATGACCTGAAACCCTTACTGCTGAAGGTTAAAGACTAGAAGTTTAAAGTCTGCAGTATTGATCATGCTGCAACATAAAGAAAGCAAAAATCTTCACAACTGGACAAATAAGCAGAATCAGGATAAATGGAGAAAGGACTGAAATTGTTGAGAATTTCATATTACTTGGATCTACAATCAACACACATGGAAGCAGCAGTCAAGAAATCAGATGCACTGGGCAAATCTGCTGCGAAAGACCTCTTTAAAGTGCTGAAGAGCAAAGGTGTCACTTTAAAACTAAGGTGGGCCTAACCCAAGCC
This sequence comes from Orycteropus afer afer, assembly GCF_000298275.1. Taxonomy (NCBI): domain Eukaryota; kingdom Metazoa; phylum Chordata; class Mammalia; order Tubulidentata; family Orycteropodidae; genus Orycteropus; species Orycteropus afer. Next base: position 4,595,329 of record NW_006921865.1, on the reverse strand, counting down.
TTGGTATTTTTTATTACCTCATATACATGTGAAAGCTGGACAATGAATAAGGAAAAGCTGATGCTTTAGAGTTGTAGTGTTGGTGAGGAATACTGAATATACCATGGCCTGCCAGAAGACTGAGCAAATCTGTCTGGGAGGAAGTGCACCTGGAACGCTCCTTGAAAGTGAAAATGGCTAGACTTTGGATGACCTACTTTAGTTATGTTGTCAGAAGGGACCATTTCCTGGAGAAGGATATCATATGCAGAAAAGCAGAGGGTCAGTGAAAAAGAGAAAAGCCCTTTAGGAGTAGATTGACACAGTGTCTGCAACAATGGGGTCAAGTATAGCAAGGTTCGTGAGGATGACACACAAGTGAGCAGTGTTTCCTTCTGTTGTGTATAGAGTCTCCATAAGTCACATTCAAGTCAACAGCAACTAACAACAACAACATAAAGTTTCTAAGGCTATAAATCTTACTGAAGCAGACTACCTCATCTTTTTTCAGGGTCTAGCTAGTGGTTTTCAACTCCAGACCTTTTGATTGGCAGCCAACACTTAAACCATTGCACCACTAGAGCTCCTTAATACAATGTTATATGCAAAAATTTTCCTACCATGCCATGTATTATCATTTAAATATTCATTAACATTGACTTTTGTAACATCTAAAAATATTTAATGTAATAAAACCATGATTGAGTCCATAACTACATAAAGAAAACACACAGAGATTATTCTTAAAAGGAAAATAAATTATACTATAATATGTAAAATCATTACTCTGTCACAGTTTATTTTATTGGAAGAAGTACACTGCAGAGAAATGAGCAACTGAATAATTAGGATAGTGTGATAGATAAGGTTGTGTGTCAACTTGGTTGAACCATGATTCTAAGTGGTCAGCTGTTATGTCGTCATCCCCAAGATGAGGTCTGATGTACTATAATCACCTCCATGATGAGATACTGTATCAACAGCCAATCAGTTGAAAGGGAGTTTCCTCAGGAATGTGGCCTGCTTCCAATATAAACATGGACATCCTGGGAAAGCTCTCTTTCTCCTGGATCTGGATGATGCATCTAGCATTTCATCATTTCCAGTTCTTGTAGCTGAATCAGCGGCCTGCCTTATTGCCTACCAATCTTGGGATTGTTGCCTTCACAATCAGTAAGCCAAAAATCTGCCGTTTTAATTACTGATTTGGATTCATCATCCACCAAAGAAAGCAGCCTGCTATACTGCCTACCATTCTTCACTTGGATTCCTCACCCCCTGAAGCCACCTGAGTCAGGAAAACCCTCCAGCTTGTTGTATGACCCATGAACTTGGGACTTGCCAGCCTCTACAAAAAGTGTGAGCCATTTCCCTGAGAAAATCTCTCTCTCTCTCTCTCTCTCTCTCCCTCCCTCTCCTTCTCTCTCTTTATATATACATATATATACATATATATATATATATATATATATATATGAATATACATGTATGATGTATGTATATATATGTATTTATGTATGTAAACTTCACTCATTTTGCTTCTGTAGAGAATTCAACCTAAGATAGATAAGCCATATCTCACTTATGACTGAGCTCTGTTTTAATGACTCTTGTAAGTCAGTTCTAAGGTACTTTGAATACTTCCATTTTTCACTTTTCATTATTATTTCTACTCATTATCCATATATGCATAAATCCAATTTTGGAACATCTAGGAGTGAACATCTGAGAATATTAGCAAACTACATGGTACAATATTGAATACAGTACAAATCACTAATAATGATGTTGTTGTTAGCTGTCATTATCTTGGCTCCTACTCATAGTGACCTTATGTACAACAGAACAGAACACTGCCTGGTCATGAGCCATTCTCACAATCCTTGCTATATTTGAGCCCATCATTGCAGTCACCATGTCAATTCACCTTGTTGAGGGTCTTCCATTTTTTGACTGATCCTCTACTTTACCAAATGTAGTATTCTCTTCCAGAGAGTGGTCCCTTCTGACAATATAACCAAAGTAGGTGAGACAAAGTGTTTTGGTCACCTCTCCTTCTGCTCTGACATAGATAGCACAAATGGGATGGCTTTAACAAAGTAGAGTGTATTCTCTTACAGTCTGGGAGTCTGAGTTCAAAGTGCCAGACCCTAGGGGCTGATGAAAGCCCCTCAACCTTGGGTTTTAGCTCTACCTCCTCCCCTCAGCCCACTGAAGCTGGAGGCTTTTTCTTCATTCCAGCAGCTGCTGACTGTTCAGGCTGACAAACCCAAGGTCGACAAATAAAAATGTATAGTGCCAAGGTTACTAAACAACTCAGCAGGCCAATAATTCAAGTCCAGAAAATGTCCCAAGATTTCCAGAGACTGGCAGGCTGCTGAATAACGACCTGGCTATATGCAGGGTTCAAGTGTGCCAAAAAGTTACACACCATTCCTAAAACTTTTTCTTATATACTATAAGCATACCACATCACTAAGGCAGCTACTTAGCTGATCACAGTAGATTCCATCATGGAGTTGTTAACAAGTGTCTTCATGGGGAATACTACATCCAGCTGCCCAGCCACTCAAAACCAGGCCCAGCCAAGTTGACATATAAACCTAACTGCCATGCAAAACCTGGCCATTCTCACTTCCAACGAGCATTCCAGCTACACTTCTTCCAGGAGAGATGTGTTTATTCTTCTGGCAGTCCATGGTATTTTCAGTATTATTTGCTAATATCATAATTCAAAAGCATCAACTCTTCTTCGGTCTTCCTTTCACATGCATATTAAGTGATTGAAAATGCCATGGCTTGGGTCAGGTGCATGATAGTCTTCAAAGTGACATATTTGCTTATTAACACTATAAAGAGGTCTTTTGAAGCAGATTTGCCCAATGCAATATGACGTCTGACTTTTTAACTGCTACTTCCATGGGTGTTGATTGTGGATACAAGCAAAAAGAAATCCCTGACAACATCAATCATTTCTCCAATTATCATGATGCTGCTTATTGGTCCAGTTGTGAAAATTTTTGTTTTTATGTTGAGGTGTAATTTATACTTAAGACTTATAATCTTGATCATCTTCATCAATAAATGTTTCAAGTCACTTTCACTTTCAGCAAGCAAAGTTGTTTCATCTGCATGTCACAAGTTGTTAATGAGTCTTCCTCCAATCCTGATGCCTCATTCTTCTTCATATAGTCCACCTTCTCAGGTTACTTACTCAGCATACATATTGAAAAAATACAGTAAAAGGCTCCAACACCGATACACTCTTCCTGATTTTAAAATACGCAGTATCACCTTGTTCTGTTAGAATGACAACCTCTTGGTCTGTGTACAGGTTCCTCATGGGTACAATCTAGTGTTCTGGAATTCCCGTTCTTTTAATGTTATCCATAATTTGTTATGATCTACACAGTCAAATTTTTTGCATAATTAATAAAACACATGAAAACATCTTTCTCATATATTTTGCTCTCAGCCAAGGTCCTGTTATCAACAATTATAGCCCTAGTTCCACAATCTCTTCTGAATACAGCTTGTGTTTCTGGAAGTTCCCTGTTGATAAACTGTTGCAACCATTTTTTAATTATCTTCAGCAAAATTTTACTTGTGTGTGATATTGATGGCATGGCTTGATAACTTCCACATTCTGTAAGATCACCTTTCTTTTGAGTGGGCACAAGTATGGATCTCTTCCAGTTGGTTGTCCAGGCAGCTATTTTCCAGATTTCTTGGCATTGATGAGTAAGCACCTCCAACACTGCATATGTTTGTTGAAACTTCTCAATGAGTATTTCGTCAATTCCTTGAGCCTTGTATTTCGCCAATTATTTCACTTCTTTCTTCAATATCATTGGTTCTTCATCTACGCTACATCATGAAATAGTTCAACATCAATCAATTCTTTCAGTACAGTGACTCTCTGGGTTTCTTCCATCTTCTTTTAATGCTTCCTGCATCATTCAATACTTTGCCCTTGGAATACTTCAGTATTGCAACTCACGCCTTGATTTTTTTCTTCAGTTCTTTCAGCTTGAGAAATGCCCACTATGTTCTTCCCTTTTGCTTTTCTAACTCCATGTCTTTGCACTTTTCACTGTAAAGCTTTACTGTTGTCTGGAGCAGCCCTTTGAAATCTTCTGATCAGCTCTTTATCTGGCATTTATTCCATTCACTTTAGCTACTCTCTGTTTAAGAGCAAGGTTTAGTCTCTTCTGACATTCATTTTGACTTTTTCTTCTTTTCCTGTCTTTTTAATGATCGTTTGCTTTCTTCATGTATGATGTTCTTGATATCATCCCACAACTCACGTGGTTTTTGAACTTGTATATGAGCATTTGATGGTCTGTTCCAAAGTCAGTTCCTAACCTTGTTTTGCCTGAAGGTATTGAGCTTCTCCATCACCTCTTTCCACAAAATGTAGTGAGTCTTATTTCTGTGCACTCTACCTGGTGAGGTCCACTTGTGTCACTGCCATTAATGTTGTTAAAAAAAAAAAAAAAAGAATTGCAAAGAATAAGTCATTGGTCTTGCAAAACTCTATCACAAAATCTCTGACATTATTTCTATCACCAAGGCCATATTTTCCAACTACCAATATTTCTTTGTTTCTACTTCCACATTCCAATCTCTAGTAATAATCAATATATCTTGAGTTCATGTTTTGTCAATTTCAGACTGCAAAAGTTGGTAAAATTTTAAACTCCCTCATCTTTGGCTTTAGTGGTTGGTGAATAAATATGAATTATGCACCAACCACTAATATTTCAGTATTGTTAACTGGTCTTTCTTCTACGCAATTCTATCACTGACAGTATTGTGCTTCAGGATAGATCTTGAAACATTCTTTTTGATAATGAATGTAATGCCATTCCTCTTCCATTTTGCATGCCCTGCATAGTAAACTATATGATTTCCTGATTCAAAATGGCTGATAGCAGTCCATTTCCACTCAATAATGTCTAGGATATTGATCTTTATATATTCCATTTCCTTTCATTTTTTACAACTTCGAGTTTTCCTTGACTCATACATTCAAACATTCCATGTTGATTATTGATGGACCTTTGCAGCTGTTTCTTTTCATTTTGAGTCATACCTCATCAGTAAATGAAGGTCCAGAAAGCTTTACTCCATCCAAATCATACAGGCCTATTGTACTTTCAGAAGGCAGGTCTTCCTGAGTCATATTTTGAGTACCTTGGTGGCACAGTGCCTCAGGCATTCACCTGCAAACCAGAAGGCTGGTGGTTCAAATCCACCAGCCACTCCTTAGAAGGAATATTGGGCAATCTACTTTCATAGTGATACTGCCTTGGAAACCCATGGAGAGGTTGCTATGAGTGGGATCCAGCTCAACAACAGTTTGGTTACAGTTTTTTCATTCCATCTTGAGGGGCAGACAATATTTCAAGGCTATTCATAAAGTTTTTCAGTAATGCATCAGACAGTGTTCCTAAGTTATTCATTAGGTCTCCATTTGGTGTTTTTTTTTTTTTTTTTTTTTTTTCAGAAGTGTATTGTCCCATCATTCTTTCTAGTCTGTCTTATTCTGGAAGCTTAGCTGAAACCTGTCCACCATGATCCTGATGGTATTTGTAATACTAGTGGCATAGCCTCCAGCCTCACAGGAAGACACAATCTACCACATTATGACAAAATGACAGTTGAGTGGTGGCTACTAACAATAAGATGTACCAAAAACAAAAAACCTACATGAGTGCATTTCGTCATAACTTAAATACATCATAACTTTGGGACTACCTGAAATCCAATTTAAATTCTTGTCTAGTATCTATTTTATTGGGATAAAATTTAGTGGATTAAGTGGAGTCTCTGAAATTCCATGCACAGTACTATCAGATTTATATAATTTTACTTATTTATTTGAAATATTGTGCATAGCCTTCATGAACATCTCAATAGATAGAACCACAAAAACATATGTAAAACTATTAAGATAAAGTGTCATACATAATCCAGTAGCTGGCTGAGTTCCAGAATAATGACTAGAAAGTTAGCTATAGCTCAGAGATAAATTTAATAAGAGGATAGTAACCTTGCAAGGTGGAGACACAAGGGGACAGTGGCAATGCCATGTGTGTCTCCTTGAACCTTATAGGCTAAGGGGTTTTAATGCTGTGGGGTATGTAGTCTCAAAAGACTTTGTGCAGGCTGTTGTTGTTGGTGTTATCTGCTGTCGAGTTGGACCCCACTCATAGCAACCCCTCTTTGGGTTTCTGAGGCAGTATAACTATGGAAGTAGATTGCCCAACCTTCCTTCCAAGGAGTGGCTAGTGGGTTTGAACCTCCAGGCTTCTGGTTAGCAGTCAAGTGTCTTAGGCACTGCAGGCAGGTATTTATAAAATCCTGACCCTTTTGTGAAAGTTAGGAAGTAGAACAAGGCTGTGATAAATTCCTAATGATAGACTTCAACTTCCTTTAGGCTAGATGCATGTGCAGTCTCTTTCTAAGATGAAGTCTATGTGTTCCAACATGGATGCTACGAATTCTTCTACACAAGTGTATTTTGCCATTTGCTCTTGATCTTGTCTTGGACTGGGCATCTTAGTTCATTGGGCAGTAAAGGAGGGCAGGGATGCACAGTCTCCAAAACTGGTTAATACTGACCTTGGGAAGTGGGTAGAAGACATCTTAAGAATGGCCTTTTATCAAGAAATACCATCTAAGCAGTAAATTTATATTGGTCTCATAGTCATATAGACTACAGATCACATGTCACTTGGACTAATTGTTTCCATAAACCTTCAGTTTTCTTCATTCTTCTTTTCTCTGGATGAGGAGAGACCCATTGTTGCATCTAGATGGCAGCTTGCTAGCTTTTAATATCCCAGTGGTTACTTGCCAAAGTAGAAAGTGGAAAAATGTTTTGTGTAGTATGTTATGCCAATTGAGCTTGATGTCCCCTGCTATTATGGTCCCAAGCCCACAGGTTCAACTAATCATTCTCTCTGGATAGCTGGCTGTGGCCAAGAAGTGACTATAATCTTGTCCCTTGTTAGCTCCAATAAACACCTGGGAATTTTCACAGAAAATACAGATACACTTGTAGAACCATTGTCTGCCAACCCTATATATGGACTGGACTTGGGTATACTTCCACCTGCATAGACGTATCTAATAGTTCAGCCTGTCCACTCATCTATCCACCCATCTACCCATGTTTGCCTTCACTGGCAGCACAGTATTGTATGTGTGAAAGGGTTCATCTTTGTTGTCTGCACCTCCCATGTAACTCTCTATGTATTTCTCATCCTCAATGCCACCAGGTTGATCACTCACATTTGGTGCATTGCCCTTCTCTTCACCCAAATCTATACTTATCTCTACCTATCTAACAGTGTTCCCTCTCCTTCCCTCCCACCCCTGGTAACCAATGAAGAAAATTTCTTTCCATATTTAAGCCTTTCCTTGACTTTTACAATAATGGCCTAATACAATATTTGTCTTTGTCTGATTAACTTATTTCACTCAACATAATGTCCTCCAAATTCATCCTCATTATGCAATGTTTTGCAGACTCTACATTATTCTTTAGGGTTTCATAGTATTCCATTGTGTGTATGTACCATAGCTTGGTTATCCATTCCTAAATTGATGGACACCTAAGTTTTTTCCATCTTTTGGCTATTGTAAATAGTGCTGAGAAGAACTTGGGTGTCCATCTGTCTGTTCTTGTCCTGCCTCTCACTTCTTGAGGATATATAGCTAGTAATGGAATGGATGAGTCAAATGGTATTTCTAATTCCAACATTTTGAAGGAATCATCATACTGCTTTCCACAGTGCTTGTGCCATTTTACAGTCCCACCAGCAGTGTATGAGAGTCCCAAACTTTTCGCATGCTCACAAGCATTTGTTATTTTCTGTCTTGTTGAACTTTGGTACTAGTGCTGGAGCAAGATGATATCTCATTGTTGTTTTGATTTGCATCTCTCTAATGACTAATGATCGTGAGCATTTCTTCATGTATTTGTTGGCCACATGAATATCCTCTTTGGTGAAGTGTCTATTCATGTCTTCTGCCCATGTTTTAATTGGATTGTTTGTCTTTTTGTTATTGAGGTGTTGGAGTTTTCTCTGAATTGTAGAGATAAGTCCCTTGTCAGATATGTTGTTATCAAATATTCTTTCCTAATCTGTAGGTTCTCTTTGACTCTTTTGGAGAAGACTTTGGAAGCATATAAAAATTTAATTTTTAGAAGGTCCCATTTATCTAGTTTCTCTTCTGCTGTTTGTGCATTTTGGGAAATGCATGATAGTTTATTTATGCCATATATTAGGGCCCCTAGATTTGCCCCTAGATTTTCCTTGATGAACTTTATAGTTTTAGGTTCTACATTTAAATCTTGATCCTTCTGGAGTTCATTTCTGTGTATGGTGTGAGGTACAGGTCTTGTTTCATATTTCTGTGAATGGATATCTAGTTTTGCCAGTCCCATTTATTAAACAAACATTATCTTCCTGATAATGACAACTCAAGGATGCACAGAGTAGCAGGCCAAAAGAGCAGGAGAAAGGGGATAAAAGCCTTGAACCCAGACAGAAGAGCAATCAGCACCAGGGATACAGGTGAGGAGAGACAACTCAGGGATGCCCAAAGAAGCAGGCCAGAAGAGCAGGAGAAAGGGGATTAAAAG
>NW_006921865.1:4580090-4581960 GCF_000298275.1 Orycteropus afer afer | reverse complement strand
GGGCCTCTTATCACTGCTTTTGCTGTGTCCCAAAGATTTTGGTATGTTGTGTTTTCATTCTCATTTGATTCAAGGAATTTTTGAATTTCCATTTTTATTTCTTCTCTTATCCAGTCATTCTCAAGGAAGGTGTTGTTCAGTTTCCATGTGTTTACTCTTTTTCCATCGATCTTTTTATTGTTATTTTTAATTTGATAGCATTGTGATCTTAGAAGAAGCTTTGCAGCATTTCAATATTTTTTAAATTTATTAAGGCCTAACATATGGTGTATCATGGAAAATATTCCATGTGCACTGCAATAGAATATATATTGTGCTGTTGTTGGGTGAAGTGCTCTGTAGATGTCTATAAGGTTAAGTCCATGGATTGTATTGTTTAGCTCTTCTACATCTTTGTTGAGTTTCTTTTCAGTTGTTCTCTCATTCATTGAAAGTGGCGTATTAGAATCTCCTACTATGACTGTGGGAGCTCTGGTAGTGTATTGCCTAAGGCAATTAACTACTAAACAGAAGGCTGGCAGTTCAAACCCACCAGCCATTCTCAGAGGGAAGATGAGGCAATCTACTTCCTTAATGATACTGCCTCAGAAATGCAAGGAAGGGTCACTATGAGTCGAGTCCAACTTGACGCTGTGTAACAACAACAGCTGTGTCTGTGGAGTCATCTATTTGCCCTTTTAACTCTTGTAAAGTCTGATTTATGTATTTTGGGGCTCTTTCATTGGATCCATGGATATTTATCATCATTATATCTTCTTGTTCAATTGATCCTTTAATCATTATATAATGTCCTTGTCTCATGTGGTGGTTTTTGTCTTAAAGTCAATTTGGTCAGAAATTAATATTGCCACTCCTGTTCTTTTATGGTTGCCATTTGCTTGATATACCTTGTTCTAACCTTTGATTTTTAGTCTATTTTTGTCTTTGTCTCTAAGATATGTCTCTTGTAGACAGCATATTGATGGGTTTTTGCTTTCTTATCCAGTCTCCAACTCTCTGTCTCTTGAGTGGTGCATTTAATCCATTAACATTCAGCGTAATTGTCATTTTGTTATGTATTTTTTCATGGTATCCCTTTTTCTTGTACCATATTATTTTCTGTGCTGAGCTCATTATGTTTATGAATCATTTTATCATTTCCTTTGTTGCTATTGTTTTAGTACTTGCTGAATATTTGTGCTTGTCCTCTTTTTTATTGTGTTGTGAAGGTTCATTATTTTTCTTTAAGGTTACCCTGTGGTTTATAATTTTCTCCCTGATTTTAGAAAACTCCATTCTATTTTGCAGCTCTCTTGACTTCCTCATCATTTAGCAGTTCTGTAACTACACAGTATTTTCCCTCTTTTTGGTTTGTAGTTGTCCTCATTTGCCAATTGACATGTCCGGATCCCAGTTTACAATCTTGTAAGCTCATTTTACTTTGGCTATGTCCTAGCTGTGGTTTCTGGGTTGTCATCTTGTGTATTGATGCCAGTTGTTGTTTGCTACTTTTGATTCTCTGTTAAAAGGACTCCCTTTAGTATTTCTTGTAAGGTTGATCTGGTTTTAAAAAATTCCCTTAATTTCTGCTTTTCTGAAAACCACTTAATTTCACCATCATGTTTGAGGGACAATTTTGTGGGATATATAATTCTTAGTTGGAAATTTTTCCTTCAATGTTTTATTTACAGTATCCCATTGCCTTCTCGCTTGCATGGTTTCTGCTAAGAAATCAGAGCTTATTCTTACTGATTGTCCTTTGTAAGTATTTTTTTTTTATTTTTCCTGTGCTGCTTTCAGGATTCTGTCTTTGTCTTTGGTTTTGATGAGTTTGATGATGATATGTCTTGGTGATTTTCTTTTGGGGTCTATTTTTTTTGGTGTTTGTTGG
>NW_006921865.1:4568923-4579597 GCF_000298275.1 Orycteropus afer afer | reverse complement strand
TAGGTTTTGTCTGTGTTTTCCTTGATCTGTCTCTTAATCCTTTGAAGATATCTAAATATAATTCTTTTGAATTCCTTATCAGGGAGTTACAATGCTACTTCTTCCTCAGGGATGTATTCTGGATCTGTATCTTGCTCCCTTATTTCTACTACTTTATCTTGCTTCTTTCTGTGAACTGTGATGATCTGTTGTCTCCAAGACATTGTGATGTTGTATTTTGATGTCTATTAACTGTTGGTGAAGATCAGCTAGGGTGAGTCAGGCTTTTCGTCTTGTTTATTGTTGGCCCACCATTGGAGAAGGAAGTGGTGGCCCTCACTCAGTAAGTGAATGTGCAGGAGGTGTGAGTATAGTTGTGCCATATGGGTACTGTTGCTGTCTCCCACTCAGTTAGACAAAAATAACAACTGAATAACCTTCAAAATAGTAAAAGCAAATGGACAAACAACACACCAGGTTATCATAAAGCAACAATAACTGAAAAAAAGAAAAAAGGGGGGAAAAAACTACAATATCTGGGCAGAGTGCAATAAGACAAAACAAGTAGAGTAGGAGAATAGTGAAGAAAAAATGGGAAAAATTAAAAAAAAAAATAAAACATGGAATGGGGTTAACCATGAGAAAGAAAAAAAAAAAAATGGAACCAAGAACAGGGAAAAGAGAAAAAGCTGAAAACTAGAACCTGGGAAGGGAAGAATAAAAAATAATAAAAAAAAAGACAATAATAATAGTAATAGTAGTTTTAAAACAGACAAAAACCAACTAGAAAAAAAAGAAAAAAGAAATTGGGACAGAGTGGGGCAGGGACCCAGGCTCCATCTGAGCACACAGGCTGGGATGGAATTCCTGCTGGCCTAAAAAGTGGGTGGGAGTGAGTGATGGCTACACCTCCATTTACCAAGTGGGTGTGGGGTGTACAAGTAACAAGTGGAATATGGCACCTTTCCAGTCATCGGAATCTGGAATGTCCTAGTGGTTCCCGGCAAGTGGAGCCTGTTCTTAAGTTCCTAGAATCTGGGAGAATGCTGTTGCTTTAACTATCCAAAATGCTCAAACCACTTTTAAACATTCAAAATGGCTGCACCCTCTGGACAGGCAAAAGCCTGCAGCTCAGCCTGCCTTCCTCTTCTTTGTTTCCCCTTTTATTAACCAGCCACCAGAACAGTCCTCTGTGCAGTCCCTGGCTAGCAGGACTGATTTTTGGGTTAATTCTTAGGTCCTAACATCATTTGGCAATATCCAAGCTGTCTATGCTGTCAGGATTTCTACCAGACTGCAGCTCTGTGTGTCTCCTTTTTTGGTATTTTCAACCAAATTCTTCTACTAGTTGGAGTTTAGCCCACTTCTATATATTTCCTTCAAACCTCAGGGGTCCAGAACTATCTTCTGTATCTGTGTTAAATGGTTCCCCTTTTCTTTGTTGAAGAGGGTCTGTGTAGTCTTTCTGCCTATTCCACCATCTTACTGGAACTCTCCATTTCATTTTTGACAACAAAATATACTTAGGAATCTAAAAAATACCTTCTGAAAGACACTATAAAAAAAATTAAAAATGAAGAAGGATGATTGTAAGTTGTAAGAGACTGAGTCTCTAGTCAGTATCATTGACTAACTTTCTAAGAAAGGAAATTAGATTTTATGTGGTTGTTAGAAAGTAATATAAAAGTTTTTAAAGCTGGAAGAATGTTTGAGCACTTTAAGAATCCCTAGGACATGTATTACCAAGAGAAAGAGGCTTACTTAAGGGTAAGTTGGGAAGTGAAACGGGCTAGAGCATTAAGCTGCCGACTAAGTGCAAAAAAGCACTCATGGGTTGGAAGTAAACTTAAAACACTAACTAAATCTTTTAATAAACTCTCTGCTAGCAATTTCATTCCTTCTGGGAAAACAAAACTTCAACCTAACGCAAAGGATCCTTACAGTCTAATAGAAGTGAGCTTGGAGTTCCCCGTTACTGGAATGTTGATTTGAGGTTCAACTTGAAAAATATTATAAGCTGAATATACTAGAAATTATTTGGAATTTCAGTGATCACTTTGGGAAAATGATTCCCATCTGCTCTGTATTTTTCCTTCCACTTTGGGAAAATTAATTCCCATTTACATTACCTTTTCTTTCCCCTTTGGGAACTTTTGTTTGATGCTTGTTATGTTGTTCTTATGTGCTGTTGAGTAGAACCCGACTCATAGTGACCCCTCCTTGGGTTTCTGAGGCAGTATCACTATGGAAGTAGATTGTTTGGTGCTTAGGTTTTTTCAAAGGGTCTGAGATTCTGCCATCTAATACTCTGGCAAGTTAATGAGTTACCTAGAACCTATTTTTCTGTTGAATTATGTTGTTCTTTCTTACTAAACAATTGCAGTAGACATTTTTAAGGAACTCAGTTCCCATTTGCTTTGTGTTACTTAAAATTGTAAGGTGAGTTTTTGAACTGGCTTCATGGAACATTGAGTTTATATGGTTTTCCTTCTTGTTTTGTTCTGAAATCTTGACTCTTACCTAGAAATAGAATTGTGTCTACATTTCTGTCTTGCATCAGGAGATCTTGATTGGCAGTTACTGATTTTTCATGAAGCAATCTGGGGTCTTCTTTTTTTTTTTTTTTTTCTTTCCTTGCAAGTAAAACTTCTTGCACCTGTCTTTTAGTTGTTACTTTGAGAAATTTTGATATAAATTTATTTTTTGAAAACCGTACTGAAAAACTAAAAATGATGGATTGTTTATTTTGATTCATATAATAAAAACTTTGAAAGGGCAAATAGTACTAAATTGCTCCTCTAAAGAATTCTTAAAAGTGAGTGAAAATAGGGTTATGAAGTGGAATATTTTCTTAACTCTGGATGGCATTATTAAATTAGATTATAATATTCCTTCAAAGAATTTTTCTCTCATAGGTTTAGTGCTAAATAAATACTTATATATATATAAAATAATCCAAATATCCCCAGGAATTAATGAATTTTTTTTTTCTGACAAAAGTTGTTACATGTTATGTCAGCCTTAAAAGGAAAACCATAAAAACAAAACCTTTCTAAGTAACTTAAGCTGATGTCATATGAAATGAGTTCTATTTAGTGAAAAGAGAGTAATATTTATTTGTTCCGGAATTAGAAAAGGGGAGGCATAAGACAAACTTAAGTAGAAAATAAGGGGGAGAAAGTGGCTAGCCATGAATTGACAGCTTCATTTACAAATTTGCTAAAGAATATTGTTATTTACTGGGTTGATTTTAGTTAAGGAGTATGAAAGGTTGTGATAAAGAACAAGGCAAAACTCCTTGTCAAGAGAATGTAAAAGATAAAAAAGGTGGTTATCTCATTTATTTCAAAATACCTAGGTAGCAAATATATGCAAATGAAATTAGATTAACCATGAACCTAAGAGAGAGAGGATGGGACAGAACCAGGCTCTTCAGCCCTCACTATCTGAGGCCCATGTAACCCCAGTGGAGTTTTTGAAAAAAGGACCCATCCCAACCGAATGAAAACATTTTAAGGCAAAATAAATAAATAAATAAATAAATAAATAAATAAATAAAAGAAAAATGCTGCCTTACTATGTTATGTTGTTGTTAGGTGCCATCAGGCAGCTCCAAATCACAGCCATCCTGTACACAACAGAACTAAACACTACCCAAACCAGTTCCGTCCTCACAATCCTTGCTATGCTTGAGTCTATCAATGCAACCACTATGTCAATCCATCTCCTTGAAGGATTTCCCCTTTTTCACTAACCCTCTACTTTTCTTAGCATAATACCCTTCTCAAGGGAATGGTCCTTTCTGACAACATGACCAAAGTAATTAAGAAAAAGTCTGGCCATCCTCACTTTTTTTTTTTTTTTTTATATAACAATAAACATTACTTTTATTATGACTATTTCTGGTGTCATAGTGCCTAAGGCATTTGACTGCTAACCAGAACACTGGCGGTTCAAACCCACGAGCCACTCCTCAGAAGGAAGGTTGGGCAATCGGCTTCCGTAGTGGTCCTACCTCAGAAACACAAGGTGTCACCACATGTCAGATCCAACTCTATGGCAGTGAGTTTTTTTTTTTTTTTTTAATTATAGTTAATAAATACTTATTTAAGATTTATTTACAGGTTGTCTAGAAAAACAAATATCCATGAAATTAACAAATGCTTTTTATCAAATATGGTAGGAGCCCTGGTGGCACAGTAGTTAAGCACTCAGTAGCTACTGAAAGTTGGTGGTTCAAACCCACCACCCACTCTATGAGAGAAAGATATGGCAAACTGCTCCCACAAAGAATACAACTTTGAAAAACCCCATGAGGCAGTTCTACTCTGTCCTATAGAGTTGCTATGAGCCTGAATTGACTCAACAACAACAGGTTTGTTTTTTCTTTTTATCAAGTATAATGAAGTCATCAAGTCCAGGCACATTATGAACTGTTTGAGAAAACAATGGCTTTGAAAGGTGATGTGATTTCCCCAAGGGCACGTAGCTCATGGCAGCTCTAGGATTCTGAGACCATCTTCTGTTCATTCCACCATGCAATTACTGTTATGTTCAAGATTATTTAAGGTTTCTGAATCACTATGGTTTTTCCTGACACCAGTCCATTCTTGATTCTTTCTGAGACATCCTTGGTGGATCTCAACTCCAGACTAAAGAAGGATGTTAAAGCAATCAACTTCATGGCCATTCTCACTTCTAAGGAGCATTCTGGCTGCACTTCTTATAGGACAGATTTGTTTGTTCTTCTGGAAGTTCATGGTATTTTCAGTATTCTTCATTAACACCATTATTCAAAGGCATCAACTCTTCTTCAGTCTTCCTTATTTATTGTCCAGCTTTCACAGGTATATGAGACAATTGGAAATACTGTTATTTGGGTTAGGTGCATCTTAGTGAACTCATTGGTTATTAACACTTTTTTTTTTTTTTTTTGAGTAGATTTGCCCAATGCAATAAGACATCTGATATCTTGGCAACTGCTTCCATGGGTGTTGATTGTGGATTCAAGTAAAATGAAATCTCTGACAACTTCAATCTTTTCTACATTTATCATGATGTTGTTAATTGGTCCAGTTGTGAATATTTTTATTTCTTTATGTTGAGATATATTGAATTACTTGATATGTCTCTTCTTGTCATGGTCTTTGTGACTCCCATGAGATGACTGGGTGGAACCATGCAAGTGTAAGGTGTGTGGACCACTAAGAGGATTGGACAGTTTGTTATTAATGTAAATAAGGTACATGGCAGCTTGTGGCTATGGGACTATGGAAATAGGTGTATGGAACCCTAATGTGGGGATTTGTGAGTTTTGTCATTCTGCTAGGCTTAAAATGATCCCTCCTAAAGGCAGAAAGGGAGATCTCATGACTAACAAAAGAGATGAGCTTGAGGTGGAGTAGAGTGTGTCCTCAAACCTGAGATCCCTGTGTAGGACCTCCTTGGCATAGAGATGGCAGAGATGCCTGGCAGAGAAGATGAGCAGAGATGAGTGGATGAGACAACCAGCTGAGAAACTGTGACAGCAGAACCAAGAGACAGAGTGGTGGGCTTGCTGGCCAACAGAATAAAAAGCTGAATGTCTTTGGACAGGAGGCTTACTAGCAGAGTGGGCTGCACTAAGTGCCCCTAATGGCACAACTGAAAGAGCTTTATAACACTTGCCCAAGCAGGTAGAGGCCAGGCCAAGTAGCCGAGGGCTAAAGAGAAGTATACCGTTGGGTACGGCAGAGGAGAGGCTGCCCTGATTGAAGAACTGTATAGTGAGTGTTCCTCAACCTGAATTGTAACCTGTTACTCATGTAATAAATCATATAATCATGAATATTTTCCGTGAATTCTGTATGGCCATTACAACAAATTATTGAACCCAGCAAAGAAGTAGTGAGTGCCATGGGAGAGTAGGTGGGTGTCAAATTTGGAAAAAAGGCTGGAGGATGGTGGTGTGTCTGGCCTCATAGAAATCAGCCTTGGGTTGTTAATGGTGATTCTGTTACCCCCTAATGAGGTTGGAGGAGATCAGAGGAAGATGGCACCCCCACATTCTTTTTGCACATACTGGATTTATTACTATTAAAAAAAAAAAAAAAAAAACCTCACTGCTGTCAAGTAGATTCTGACTCATAGCAACCCCTCCTTGGGTTTCCTAGGTGGTATCTCTACAGAAGTACAGAAGTAGATTGCCCTGTCTTCCTTCCAAGGAGTGGCTGGTGGGTTTGAACTGCCAACCTTAGGCACTATGCCACCAGAACTCCTAAAGTTATTGCTGTATTACTATAGTTATCAGTAATTTGTTTGATCATAATAATTAAAAATAAATAAATAAATAAAAATAAACAAGTTTTCTCTGTTACAGGAATTTTAAGAAACAGAGATCACAACAAGATGTACCTGAAACTGCTTGGGAAAATATTTCTACCCCAGCCAGAAATTTAAGGTTAGGTGAAATAGAGATATCTTTTATTCTAAAACCTATCTGATAAAATCTAAGGTTAGCTTGAGAGAAATATGAGAAATGGAAAATATTTGGATGATAATATAGATCATTCCAACAGTAATTATGTTTTTTGGTATAATGGCATATAGGTGTAACATAAATTTCAAGGGTTTTTTTAGGTAAGTCACTGATATTAAATTGAGTTTATAGATACCAATTATAATTTAAGTTTATATGCTTCTGCTTTATTCTACAGAGAAAGTATATTTGGGTCTGCTAATGTATTTATTTTTGCCACTTAAAGAGTTGTACTATAAGAGACAGAGAAAGAATGTTTAAAACATTTACTAAAAGGGAATTTTTTTTTGACATGGACAAATTATTTTATATGTCATGGCTGCAGTTTGATGGGTTAATTCATGAGATTTTTAAGGACTTAGATTTTTAAGAACATATAAAGCACAAAATAAAATGGTTTTCTTGCTGTTAAAATAAAAAATTTATTTAGTTACTGGGCTGAAGAGTTAGTTTTATTCTATGTGTAATCTGACCTGAGACAAGGGTTCAGCATGTCATTAAAATAAACTCCTAGGTTCACGTTGAAAATCCAGCCACAGGTATTGTTTCTCAGTGACTTATGGTAAACTCCTAACAACTTTGAAACTTTGTGGAAAGCCACAAATAATTTATCCGTTCTTTATAAAGGGACCCCAAACTCACTTCTGTGGAGTCAAATCCAACTCATAGTGACCCCTCCTTGGGTTTCCAAGGAGGTATCACTACGGAAGTAGATTGCCCCATCTTCCTTCTGAAGAGTGGCTGGTGGGTTTGACCTGCCAGCCTTCTGGTTAGCAGTCAAATGCCTTAGGCACTATGCCACCAGAGCTCCTTATAAAGGGAAAGGTGCTAAAACAAAAAGTTATTTAATATGTTATGATTTATATACCAAATTTTCCTTGGGCTGAAAATTTGTGTCAATGATGTTTACCTTATATTAGATAACAAAAGTGTAATGTTATCAGTTACAATTTCAATTATTTTAATTGCTAATTTGGTTGCAACTTTATTTATTTTGAATCTAGCACCATCAAATCTAATGGTTTTAACTTACCATTTTTAAACTTATCATTCTAATGGTTTTATCTTATCATTTACCCATGACGATTTTTTTTCTTTTAATTATTACTATTCATTTGTTTAAAGACTGACAATCTTGGTATATACTTGGTATACCCTGACTATTTGGAATTTCATTTCAAGATTATTTTGTGTTATACCTGAAGCTCTTGAAAAATAAGGTTAACAATTATATTTAGAGATATTTTATCTAAAGTTTCTTTTTGTCTTTTTAATTTGCTTTTATTTGATGTTGCATTAGTTTTTGATTAATTCTTTTCAGTCCTTTCACTTTTAAGAATTAGTATTATTTCAAGTTAATTATGCCCATATTATATTTTGTTATCTGCAGATAAGTTTTTACTCTGCTGACTTGTAGAAAATGCTTGTCAAAAACATTTCAGCAAAACATGGACTATACTGACTTATGGAAAGGATCATGGTATTTTGAACACAGATACTGCTGGACTTAATCAAGATTTCTAGAACTCTTATGTAGAAACTGATGGTTCACGTACTCCTGCTGATCTAGATTTGCAAGAAACTGAAATGAACTAGATATGACTGAATGGACTAAAGGATCATCACTAGGAGTTTAATACAGGAATAGTGCTGATGTCTGAATGTTCTATTTTGTGGATATAATTTTTTTTTTTCTTCTATTCTCCTAAATTACTTAATGAGTTTTTCTTTTTTTCTTCAAATTTGGCCTGGTTCTTGTTATGCTATTCTTATGTGTTTATATAATCATTTAACAAAAAGATAGTAACAAATATGAGAACAAAAAGTTAAGAGCAGAAAAGAAACTTTAAAAACATTAAAAAATAGTCAAGTTATGAGAAAAACCCTAACAGAATAATTTATATTAGTTACCAAAATAGCTCTGTCTCTTATTAAAGGAAATAATCAGACTTTAAATGAGTATAGAATTGTAACTCTTGATTTAGAAGTTTCTGTTGATAAATTTAGCAATGTTATAAGATCATAATCAGATAAGTATCTGAAGTTCAAGCCATGATTTTACAAAATACAATACCATTACATTTCCAGTGAGTCACCCAAGGAAGAGTTTATGCCTTAATGTTGTTGTTGTTATGTGCCATCGAGTCGGACCCGACTCATAGAGACCCTTCCTTGGGTTTCCAAGGCAGTATCACTACGGAAGTAGATGCCCCATCTTCCTTCTGATTATGCCTTAATAGGTGAAATTCAATATATGTTTATATTAATAATATGCAATCTGAAGTTTTGCAAAATGTAGCTGAAAAGCAGTTAGTGTTGTTGTTTATTTATAAACAAACACCTCATGCAATTTGTCTCCTTGTCTCAAAGACCAAAAATCATGATTTCATGGGTTATTTCAGTCAATTAACCTAATATTGTCTTTAATATTGACCTCCTAGGCCATTGTGCAGTGTTTAAGGACTTAAAGGGTTTCAAGCAAACGTCCAAGATTCAACAGTTGATCTCTGTTCATCTGAATCAGCTAAAGAAAGGAGATCTAGGAAGAGAACTAGATTACATAGTTGATCACCCCCATTAATAGCTGTATTTTTTACCTTGAAGACAGAAGAAACAGATGGTGCTCTCATTGTCCAGTCTTCAAATATCCTTTTCAAACATTTTGAACCATATGTACTTGAAATAATCATATTTATTTACACTAATTTTTAATGTTTCTGTCTATGCATTTAAGTTTTCTGGTAAGATCAATAAGGAGATATAAAACATAAAAAGAAGCAAATAGAAATATAAAAATTAAAGAATGTAATAATAGAATTGGAAAATTCAAGGGAGTATTAAACAATAAATTTGAGCTTGTAGAAAAAAAGATAAATGAACAAGAAGATAAGCTAACTGAATTTATCAAGACCCAAGAGTAAAGAGTTCTCGTGGCTCAGTGGATAAGGTACTTGGCTGCTAACCAGAAGGTCAGTGGTTCAAACCCATTAGCTGCTCCATTGGAAGATTGGACAATCAACTTCGGCAAGGATTTGCAGCCTTGGAGACCAGATGTGGCATCACTGTGAGTCAAAATAGACTAGATGGCAGTGAGTTTTTTTTTTTTTTTTTTAAGAGAAATAGGAGAAAAGAATAAATAGAAATGATCTATGCAAAATGTAGTTGTGGGAAACCATCAAACAAAATAGCATAGAGAATCTGTGAATCCAGAATCACAGGAGAGAAACAAAAAGTCATAAAAAGTATTTGAGCAATAATGGCAGAAAACGTTCCAGACATAAGTAAGGAGCTGAACCTGAAAATCCAGCAATTGGCTAATTCCCGGTAGAATAAACCCAAAATCATCTACACAATATCACATTGTGATCAAACTTTTAAAAATCATAGACAAGAAAGTTCTGAAAGAAGAAAGAGAAAAAGCCACTTAAACCATATAAAACGTCCTCAATAAGATTAAGTATAAAAATAAGATTAAGATGAGATATTGCAAGGATTGTGAGGATGGTGTATGGCCAGGCAGTTTCATAGTTTTGTTCTATTGTACATTGGGTCTCAATTAGTCAGAGCTGAATTGACAGTGCATAACATCAACAACAACATAAGATTTAGTGCCAATTACTTCTCAGAAAACATAGAGGCCAAGAGACAATGAAAAATATAGACACAGATAGGTAGTTAGATAGATAGATAGATAGATTGATAGAGGTGAAAGAAAAGAACTATCAATCAAGGATATTTTATCCAGCAAAACGGTTTTTCAAAAATGAAGGTAAAATCAAGACACAACAACTCAATACACTTCCCAGATAAATGAAAGTCAGGGGGATTTGTTTTGTCTGACAAGTCTTAGAATTGCTAGAAGGAGTCCTTCAGATGGATAGGAAAGAAAACTAGACAGACACTCAAAGCTGTGTTATTATGTTGTTCTAACTAACTTAACTCATTGCCATCAACTCAGATCCGACTCATAGTGACCCCACCTTGGGTTTCACCACGGAATTAGATTGCCCAACCTTTCTTATGAGGAGTGGCTGGTGGGTTTGAACCACCAGCCTTCTGGTTAGTAGTCAAGTGCCTTAGGCACCACATCACAACTGCTTACAAAACAAACACAACACACTGCTGTCCAGTCAGACCCAACTCATAGTGACCCCACTTGGGTTTCTAAGGTGGTATCA
>NW_006921865.1:4544339-4568823 GCF_000298275.1 Orycteropus afer afer | reverse complement strand
GTCAAGTGCCTTAGGCACTACACCACCAGAGCTCCTGTTATGTTGTTAGGTTCCATCAAATTGGTTCTGACTCATAGCAACTCTATATAGAACAGAACAAAACACTGCCTGGTCCTGGCCATCCTCACAATCATTGCTATGTTTAAGCTCATTGTTGCAGCCACTTTATCAATCCATTTCATTGAAAGTCTTCTTCTTTGCTGACCCTCTACTATACCAACATGATTCTTTCTCCAGATACTGGTCTTTCTGGATAACATGTCCAATATTTGTGAAACAGTCTTTCCATCCTTACTTCTAAGGAGCATTCTGGCTGTACTTCTTCCAAAACAGATTTGTTCATTCTTTTGGCAATGCATCATTTATTCAGTATTCTACACCAACATCATAATTCAAATGCATCAATTCTTCTTTGGTTTTCCTTATCCACTGTCCAGATTTCACATGTAAAAGAAACAATTGAAAATACAATGGCTTGGGTCAAGCACACTTTAGTCCCCATAGTGACATTTTGCTTTATAAATAAGTCTTTAGGAGCGGATTTTCCCAATGCATTACATCATTTGATTTCTTCACTGCTGTTTCCATGGCCGTTGTTTATAGATCCAAGTAAAACTAAATCCTCGACAACTTCAATTATTTCTGATTATTATGCAATTGCTTATTGGCCCACTTGTGAGGATTTTCGTTTTATTTATGTTGAGTTATAATCCATTCAGAAGCTTGTAGCCTTTAATTTGCATCAGTAAGTGCTTTAAGCCCTCTTTGCATTCAGCAACAAGTTTGTGTCATCTGAGTATCACAGGCTGTTAATGAATCTTCCTCCAACCCTGATGCGGCATTTTCTTCATATACTTCAGCTTCTCAAATTGTTTGCATAACATATAGACTAAATAAATATGGTGAAAGGATATAACCCTGAAGCACTCTTTTATTGATTTTAAATTACATAATACCCCCTTGTTTCATATGAACAACTGTCCCTTGTACAGGTTCCCATGAGCACAATTAAGTATTCTGAAATACAATTAAGTATTCTTGCAATGTTATCCATAATTTATTATGATGCACAGTCAAAATCCTCTGCATAGTGAATACAACACATGGGAAAAAATAGTTATGATATTCTCTGTATTCAGCCAAGATCCAAATGACATCCGCAATGATATACCTCATTCCATGTCCTCTTCTGAATATGGCATGAGTTTCTGTAGTTCCCTGTCAATGCATATACATATACATACATACATATGTATATATACATAGTTTTTACATACATATACATAAGGAGAGAGAGAGAGAGAGAGACAGACAGACAGTGTCATTTTAAATAATTGTGTCATTTCTTCATTTCTGTCTCCTGATTGGGCAAGAATAATACATTCACTTTGGCTAATAGACTTTTTGTTTTGTTTTGTTGACAGGGCTGCCCAAAAGGGCTCATAGGTTTATTGGGCCACAGCCAGGAGATCAGCGTTTGGACTTGACCACACGCTCAAGCTCATCCTTCTTCATAATGGCCTAGGAGTTGAAACAGCCCTTGGCTGCATTGACGAGCTCATCCGCCAGGCATTTAGCAATGGTCTTGATGATCTGGAAGCCAGCCTCACCAGCACCAGTCCACAGCAACCAGACAGCCTAGTTCACACAGGCGCAGTGGTGACACATTCGCGGCTTATCGCCCCACTGTCCCAGCTCACCCAATGCGTGTTGAATCCTCCCGGGGGCCACCGTTGATGATGGCATTCACCAGGACCTGCAGGGGGTTCTTGCCCGTGAGCAGGTGGATTATCTCAAAGGCATGCTTGATGATGCTCAAGGTCATGAACTTCTTGCTGTTGTTGCGGCTGTGCATCCATGGAGTTGGTGAGGCGCTCCCCGATGGGGCACTGCGCCTTGCGGAAGCTCTTGGCTGCATAGCGCCCTGCACTGTGGGGAAGGTACTTGGCATGTTTCTCCTTCACTGCAATGTAGTCCTGCAGGGAAATGTCAGTTGATCTGCACATCATTTGTGCTCTACTTCCCAAAGAGCTTGATGTCAGGGGTCTCTGGCACAAGTGAGGCTATCTCTCACTGAGTCATCCTGGGAACTATGGATGCAACCAAGGAATCAGCCTTTTCCTAATGCTATCATGGTGGTCACAGACTTTTTCTATACCATCCCTCCCTGTACCCACCTCAGCGAGCGGCCCCCAATAGATTATTAGCAGACTTCTTGTAAGCAAATACTTGAGAGAGTATTGTGCATCTCCAGTTCCTTTCTTGTTTTTCTGTGGCTACCATTAGAATATTCCAAGAAGGCTAGCCAGAAAAAGGGAAAGAAGACACTTGTGCAAGTGAAAGACACATAGAAGAGAACAAAATTTTCATAAAACTAATGAAAGACCTGAGCCAATATCATTATAATTATCTATATCGCTCATAGCTGATGGCAGATGCATCAGTAAAGCTAGTCAGTCCACTGACTTGTTAGGAAAAAGAAACCCTTACTGCTTGGAGGCACTACATTTGAGGTAGTTTATTATGCAAAAGTACTGTGGCAAAAGATAACTGACACAAGGGGCTAATTTATCCAGAAAATAGAGTAGTTCTAAATCTGTGTAAAGTATATTCCACTGCCATCGAGTCGGATCTGATTCATAACCACCCCTCCTTGGGTTTCCGAGGCGGTATCACTATGGAAGTAGATTGGCCAACCTTCCTTCCGAGGAGTTTTTATAATATTTAATGTAAGGAAAAATAATAAAATTATTGTATACTGAATTAGAAACCTAAGGAGGGGTCACTATGAGTCAGATAAGACTCGATGGCAATGAGTTTGATTTTTTTTTTTTTTTGGTTATGCTGAATTAAAGGAGAAATACAAAAATACAGAAATACAAAAATTCCCAACTTCACATGGTCTAATGTAATTTAAAATGTCCACGATCAAAAAGAAAAAGACAGAAATCTCGATATAAACTGGAATAAAAATTAACAACACTTCACTAAAAAAAAGAAAAAATCAAACCATATGGAAAGTTTCTCAGCACTATTAGTCATAGTCATCAATGAATTGCAACCTAAAAGCATCATGCAATACTACTGCATGCACACCATAATGGTTAAAGCAAGAGAAGATAAATTATATTCTTTCTTCATATTCATTTACTACAGTACAAAGAATCTGTCACAAAATGTAGTGAATTAAATTATCACAACTTTATATCTCATGGTTCTATGTGTCAAGATTTCTAGAATTTCCACATGGATGATTCTTTTGTTCTTCATGGCATTAAAGAAGATCGTTTGTGGTATTCAGCTACTAGTGAATGAACATGTGTTAAATATTCAAAATAGCTTCACTCATGCTGCTGGCATCTCGGCACATTTGCTAGAAAGCTAGGATTTACTGATATTCAACCAAGCTCTATTTACCAGGGGGTTCTCAGACTACTCACGCTGTTATTCTGACCTCCATATAAGGAAGATTAAAAATGCTCTGGGGGGGGGGGGAACAAAACTGTAAGACTTCTTTTCATAGGCCTTAAAAGTCTCAAACTTCACTCTGATGTAGTCTAGTGACCAAAAAAGTCATCCAGGTGAGCCATGTTTCAAGTGGAAGGGTATTAGATGTCACCTCTTAATAAGAGTATTAGCAAAGATTTTTTTTTGCCATTATTAGCCTACATAAATACAAGTATTTGTGAAGAGGGTAAATACACTGTTGCTGTAGGTATAAATCGATGTATTAAGTTTTGGAAACTAAAATTATCCTTTAAAGTTAATCGTGTACATACCTTAGAATCCAGCAGTTACACTTGCAGATACATGTTTTGGCTACCTCATGCCACTCTAACAGAAAACATCACAGGTGGATGACTTTAACCAACAAAAGTTTATTCTCTTACAGTTTTGGAGGTTAGAATCTGAGTTCAAAATGCCAGGTTCTAGGGGCTGGGTGAAAGCACTTTGACCTTGGGTTTCAGCTCTGTCTCTTGCTCCTGGCCCACTGAAGTTGGAGGCTTTCTTCACTCAGGCAGCTGCAGGGTGCTGAGGCCAACAATCCCAAGGTCAACAAGTAAAAAGACACAGACCTGATATTACCACACCATATACCAAGCCACTGATTCAAGTCCAGTAACAGTCCTAAAGTCTGCAGATAACATGGCAGGCTGATGAATAATGACTCAGCTACATGTAGGATTCAAGCATGACAAAAGCTACAGATCATTCCTAAAGCTTCTCCTAATACACAGGGAGCAGACCACATCTCTAAGGCAACTACTCAGCTGCTCACAGTAGATTCCATCATGGAGGTGATTACCAATGCATCATGGGAAATACTATATCCAGTTGTCCAGACACTCAAAACTGGGCCCAGCTTGGTAAACTACCATAATATATAACCCCATAAATACATAATACTTCCACCAAAATATACATAATAAAGTTATAATTGTAGCACTATTTAGCTTAAAATTGGAAAATGTGATAAAATCTCTGTGGTCAACTTGTTAAGTTGTATGTCAACTTGGCTGGGACTGGTTGAGTGGCTGGGCAGCTGGATGGAGTTATTCCCCATGATGAAATTGGTAATTAACTTCATGATGGAATCTACTGGAGCAACTGAGTAGCTGCTTTAGAGATATGGTCTGCTTCCAATATATAAGAAGCAACTTTGAGGAAGGTCTCCAGCTTGTTGTGCCCAAGTCATTGTTCAGCAGCCTGCCATGTTCTGCCAATGCTGGGACTATCAGTGGACTTAAATCAATGGCCTGCCATGTGGTTTGGTAATATCGGGACTGTCCCTTTTCACTTGTTGACCTTGGGTTTGTCAGCAGCCAGCAGCTGCCTGAGTGAAGAGATGTCTCTAGCTTCAGTGGGCTGGGAGCAAGAGGCAGAGCTGAAACCCAAGGTCGAGGGGCTTTCAGTCAGCCCCTAGAGCCTGACACTTGGAACTTGGACTTCTAGCCTCCAAGACTGTAAGAGAATAAACTCCTATTTGTTTAAGCCATCCCATTTCTGGTATGTTCCTGTCAGTGTGGCACCAGGTAACCAAAACAATATCTAAATAAAGTGTGTGAGACACACGATAACAAACTCATAGCCTAAATGCTCATCTTAAACAAGGATTTTGACAATTTTATCTTCAAGAAATGAATTTGGATGGACTAGTGATTATTGCTGAAATGACACTATATAATTTCTGCAGAATGTTTCTAACTAATTTTCTTGGGGCACTCAGCCTTGGAACCCAGATACCAGGTCATAAGGAAGTCCAAGCAGCCCACTGAGAGACCAACATGGATAGAAATCTGACCTTGAATTAGCCTATAACTGACAACTGGTGCCAACATGCCAGTTGAGTGAGTGCAACTTCTTTATAATTATCTCCCAATCCTGAATCAAACTGCCATAGCTAACAATAGGTGGAACAGGTTTGTGAACAAAAGAAATGATTATTTTTAATTTAAGGCATTATATTTTGTTCAGTGCAGCAAGAATTACTGGGATAGAATTAGATAGCAGATATGATGCCTGTAACTACATCACTGGTTTTAGTACCAGAAAGCAGGTGAAAGTCTACAGGGCCTTGACAAAACTGTTAGTGAGATCCAAATGGCCTCAAGGAGGCTGTAAGTGAGGGCTTATAGGAAGAAAAATGTTATTGGAGGCTGGAGGAAAGGGAACTTGAAATATGCAGTGACAGAGTTGGAAACACTGTCTCTTGAAATAATGTGGAAAACAGGAACAACACCTATTGAATTTGATGAACTAGCTAAGGAAGTTTTCAGGTAAAATATTTAAAGTGCCCCAAGCATCTTCTAGCAGCCTGTGATAAAATGTGAGAGGAAAGGGACAACATAAAGAAGTGTTTAAAGTTAAAAGAAGCCAGAATATCCGCTGCCACTACCGAGTTGATTCTGACTAATATTGACCATATAAGACTGAGGAGAACATCCCCATATGGTCTCCAATGATGCTAATCTTTATACAAGCAGACTGTCTCTTCTTTCTCCTGCAGAGCAGTTGGTAGGTTCGAACTGCCGATATTTTGGTTAGCAACCAAATGCTTTAACCACTCATTTCCAGCTTATACTCATGACAAAAAATATCTCAAATTATCAAAGATCAAATCTCACTTAGAAATATTACCTCAAAAAATAATAAAGGGAGTGATATATAAATCACTTTTAGATAGACAACAATCTATAGACAGTTTTAGGAAATGTCTTTTGATATTCTTGCCTAGAAAAAAATCTTCTAAGACTCTCAAAGACATTGTCCCATAGTAGTCTCATAGGAGTTGAAGAAGGCAAACGAGAGTTTAAAGATGTGTCTTTTTTCTGATGGCATGCAATATATATGTTGTTGTTGTTGTTAGGTTCCATCGAGTTTTCTCCAACTCCTAGTGACCTTACATAGAACAGAATGAAACACTGCCCAGTCCTGTGCAAGCCTCACAATCCTTGCCGTACCTGAGTTCAGAGTGCAGCAACTATGTCAGTCCATCTTGTGGAGGGCCTTCCCCCTTTTTGTTGATCCTCTACCTTACCAAGCACAATATCCTTCTCCAGAGAATGTTAGCTTCTTACAACATGGTCAGGTAGGTGAGACAATGTCTGGCCATTCTTGCTTCCAAGGAGCATTCCGGCTGCACTTCTTCCAGGACAGGTTTGTTAGTTCTTTTACTAACAGGGTACTTTCAGTATTCTTCACCAACACCACAACTCAAAAGCATCAACCCTTCTTTGGTCTTCCTTATTCATTGCCCAGCTCTCACATGCATATGAGGCAATTGAAAATACCATGGCTTGTGTCAGTCACACCTAGTCCTCAAGGAGACATCTTTGTTCTTCAGCACTTGAAAGAGGTCTTTTGCAGCTAATTTGCCCTGTGCTGTGTGTTGTCTGATATCTTGACTGTTGTTTCCATTGCTGTTGATTGTAGAATATGAAGTAATATGAAGTCTTTGACAATTTCAGTCTTTGCTCCATTTATCATGATGCTGTTAGTGGTCCACTTGTGAGAGTTTTTGTTTCTTCGTATTGAGGTATAATCCATACGGCAGATTATAGTCTTCAATCTTCATCAGTAAGTGCTTCAAGTCATCCTCACTTTCAGTAAGCAAAGTTGTGTCATCTGCATATCACAGGTTGTTAAAAAGGTCTTCTTCCATTCCTGAGGCCATGTTCTCCTTCATATAGTCCAGGTTCTTGGATTATTTGTTCAGCATACAGATTGAATACATATGCTGAAGGATAGAACCCTGTCACATTCCCTTCTTGATTTTAAACTATGCAGTATCCCCTTGTTCTGTTCAAAGGGCTGCCTTCTGGTATATGTACAAGTTCCTCAAGAGTACAATCAAGTGTTCTAGAATTCCCATTCTTCTCAATGGTATCCAAAATTTGTTATGATCCACACAATCAAATGCCATTGCATAGACAATAAAACACAAGTAATTATCTTTCTGGTATTCTTTGCTTTCAGCCAAGATCCATCTTACATCAACAATGATAGCCCTCATTCCATGTCCTCTTCTGAATCAAGCTTGCATTTCTGGAAGTTCTCTGTCAATATACTGTTGCAACCGTTTTTGAATTATCTTCAGTAAGATTTTACTTGTGTGTGATATTAATGATATTGTTCAATAATTTCTCCATTCTGTGCCATCACCTTTCTTCTGAGTGAGTACAAATACAGTTCTCTTCCAGACAATTGGCCAGATAGCTGTCTTTCAGATCCCTTGGCATAGCTAAGTGAGTACCTCCTGTGGGGCATCCATTTGTTGAAACATCTCAGTGGGTATTCCGTCAATTCCTGAAGCCTTGTTCTTCACCAATTCCTGCAGTGCAGCTTTGACTTCTTTCAATTCCATTGGTTCTTGATCATATACCACCTCCTGAAATGTATGAACATTGACCAATTCTTTTTGGTACAGTGACTCTGTGTATTCCCTCCATCTGCAATTGATGTTTCCTGCATCATTCAATAATTTGCCCATAGAATCTTTCAATATTGCCACTCGAAGTATAATTTTTTTTTCTTTAGTTCTTGCAGCATGAGAAATGCCAAACATGTTCTTCCCTTTTGGGTTTCTAACTCTAGGTCTTTGCATATTTTATTAGAATAATTGACTTTGTCTTCTGGAGCTACTGTTTAAAATCTTTTGTCCAGCTCTTTTGTCTTTTTGTTTCTTCCATTTGCTTTAGCTACTCTCCATTGAAGGGCAAGTTTCAGAGTCTCTTCTGACATCCATTTTGGTCTTTTCTTAATTTCCTGTCTTTTTAATGACCTTTTGCTTCTTCATGGATGATGCTCTTGTTGTCTTCCCACAATTCCTCTGATTTCCAGACATTGGTGTTCAATGCATCAAATCTGTTTTTAGATGGTCTCTAAATTCAGGAGGGATATAATCAAGGTCATATTTTGGCCCTAGTGAACTTCTTTTAATTGTCTTCATCTTCAAGTTGAACTTGAATATGAGCAGTTGATGATCTGTTCCACAATCGGCTCCTGGGCTTATTTTGGCTAAATATATGGAGCTTCTCCATTGTCTCTTGCCACATATTCCTGTGGTCAATCTGATTCCTGTGTACTCCTTCTGGGAAAGTCCATATGTATAGCCACCACTTGTGTTGTTGAAAAAAAAAAGCATTTGTAATTAATACATCATTGGTCTTGCAACATTTTATCATGTGATCTCCAGCATTATTTCTATCACCAAAGTCATATTTTCCAACTACTATTGATTCTTTGTTTCCCACTTTTGCATTCCAATCACCAGTGATAATTAACACATCTTGACTGCATTTTCAGTCCATTTCATACTGCAGAAGTTGTTAGAAATATTCAGTTTCCTCATTTTTGGCTTTGGTGGTTGGTGTATAAATTTGAATAATAGTGGTATTAACTGGTCTTCCTTGTAGGCATATGTATATTATCCTATCATTGACAGCATTGTACTGTTCATTGTACAAAGGTACATTCTTTTTGACAATAAATACTACTCCCATTCCTCTTCAATTTGCCATTCTCAGCATAATAGATCATATGGTTTTCTGATTCAAAATGGCCAAAACCAGTCATTTCAGCTCACTAATGCCTAGGATGTTGATCTTTTTGCATTTTATTTCATTATTGACAACGTCCAATTTTCATACTTCATACATTCCATTTTCTGAATATTAATGGATATTTGCAGCTGTTTCTTCTAATCTTGAGTGGTGCCACATCAGCAAATGGATGTCTTGAATGCTTTACTCAAACTTTATCATTAAGTTTGGCTCTACTCTGATGAGGTAACTCTTCCCCTGTCGTATTTTGAGTGTTTTCCAACCTGAGGAGATCATCTTCCAGTGCTCTATTAGACAATGTTTCAGGATTATTCATAGTTTTCCAGTGATATATCAGACAGTGTTTCACTTCTCTTCATAACATTTATTTGGCCAATTCTTTGAGAAGTGGATGGCCTCTTCCCTCTTCTCTCTTCCAAGTCTGTCTTAGTCTGGAAGTTCCACTGAAACCTGTCCACCAAGGGTAACACTGCTGGCATTTGAAACACTAGTGTCATAGCCTCCAGCCTCACAGCAACACACAAGCCATGACAGTATGACAAACTGACAATTCTGTCTCCCTTAGCTATCCCAAACCACTCCACTCACCACTCATTTCCTGATATCTCTCAGCTGCTCCAAACCCACCACACTGGCTTCCTCCCCATCTCTCTCTCTCTCTCTCTCTCTCTCTCTCTCTCTCTCTATATATATATATATATATATATATACACACACACATACACACACACACATACACATATACATATATATATACATACATACATTATATATATACATATTTAATATATACATAAAATCTATCTATCTATCTATCTATCTATCTATCTATCTATCTATCTATATTCATCTAATCCTAGCATTCCCAAAAAATCTAAAGCCATCTCTACATTCATTCTCAATTCAAAATCTCATCTCAAAATCAGGTATGGATAAAACCTTTGAGGGTAAAACTCTTCTCCATCTGTGGATCACAAATACATGTTATCTGCTTATAGACCATGATAGTTGGGCAAACATAAGGCAGAAAATTCCATACCTAAAAAGAGAAATTGAAAGGAAAGAAGAAGTCATAGATATCAAACATATCCACAATTCTGCAGGACAAACTTCATTAGATTTCAAAATGTGAACATAATACTTTGTTCCCCAGGTCAAGTTATGCATTTACGGCATGTGTTCATTCTGTACATAGGTCTCAGAAACAGAAGATAAATGTGGTTTAAGTGTTATATGATCAGCCTGTGTGGAAGAAGGTATAAGTACTGATTTATATTATGTTCTAAGAATGTCCAGGATACATGTTGTAATTGGGAGCGTAACCATTAAAAAATCATAGGAGAATGTATCATTAAAAGCTAACTTTGGGAAAAAGTGAATAAATATACTAAGTATAATATCGATCCAAAGATGACAAAAGAATAAAAAGAGAATATAACAGCAATGACAAAAAGAAACAACACTAAGTATAAAGATATAAATGAAAATATATGATGATTTCATAACTATAAATGATCTAAATTAGATAAAAGAAAAAAAAAAAACTATCAAAGGCAAAATTTCTTCCCTAAATAACCATGACTCATTGTGGTAGTTAAGGTTGTCAACTTGGCTGGGCCTGGTTGAGTGGCTGGGGCAGCTGGGTGTAATTATTCCCCATGGTGAGATTGGCAATCAATTCCAGTGGTGGAATTTTCTGGAGCAGTAGCTGAGTAGCTGCTTTGGAGATATGGTCTGCTTCCAGTATATAAGAAGCAGCTTTGAGGAAGGTTTCTAGCTTTTTGACATGCTTGAACCCTCCATGGAACCAAGTCTTCATTCAGCAGCCTATCATGTTCTACTAATCTTGAGACTTTTAATGGACTTGAATCAATGGCTTGCCATGTGGTTTGATAATATCAGGACTGTGCCAGAGTGAAGAGATGGCTCTAATTTCAGTGGGTGGGGAACAAGAGGCAGTGCTAAAGCCCAAAGTCAAGGGGCTTTCACCCAGCCCCTAGAGTATGGCACCTGGAATTCAGACTTCTAACCTCCAAAACTGTAAGAAAATAAACTCCTGTTTGTTGAAGCCATCCCATTTGTGGCATTGCTATTAGAGTGACACTGTTGTTGTTGTTATGTGCCGTCAAATCGGACCCGACTTATAGTGACCCCTCCTTGGGTTTCAGAGGTGGTATCACTATGGAAGTAGATTGCCCAACCTTCCTTCCTTCTGAGGATTGGCTGGTTTGTTTGAACCACAGCCATCTGGTTAGCAATCAAGTGCCTTAGGCATTACACTACCAGAGCTCCTAGAGTGGCACTAGGTAACCGAAACACTTTTTTTTGCAATGACCACTCCATGCTCTGTACTTTGAAGGCCTGTGGTTATGGAATGAAGTAGAGAAGTTAGTTATAATGGTAAAGGGGCTAGACATCTGTGTGCCACTTCCTTGGTTCAAGTCAACTGCTCCATCTCTTCCTTTTACATTTAAACTAGATATTTTGCCCCTTGATTAGTCAGGGCTTTTCAGAGAAACAAAACCAAAAAGAAATAGATATCAGAGATGATAGAAAGAAAGAAAGGAAGAGAGGAGGAAAGAATAGAAAGAAGAAAGTAAGGAAGGGAGAAAGAAAGAGAGAGGCAAAGAGAGAGTGAGAGAGAAAGAGAAAGAGATAGAAAGAAAGAAGAAAGAAATAAAGAGGGAGGGAGAAAGGAAGGAATGGAGGGAGTAAGGAGGAAGGAATAATTTTAAAGAATCAGTTCATGTGATTGTGGGTGCTGGCAACTCCATAATCCATAGTTTTGGTAGCAAGCTGAAAACTCTGATAGTCTTTAAGTCTAAAATCTGTGATTGTGACGCCTCTTAAAGGTGGTAAAAACTGGTATGAGATACAAGGTTGATTTCTATTGTCCTAGTACTGTCTAAGAAACTCCAGGAAGGTATCTATGTCCTGAGGCAAAATCCTTTTCATTTAGGGAAACCGATGGTTTTGCTCTTAAGGTCTTCAACTGATTGTATGAGACCCATTCACACTCTGGTTGCTTTAAAGGAATGCTGGTTGAACAGCTCTGTTTAAGCTCTTTGTTGCTAACCAAAAGGCCAGCAGTTTAAAACCACCAGCAGCTCTGCATGAGAAAGATATGCAGTACACTTCCAAAAAGATTACAGTCTTGTAAACCCTATGGACCAGTTCTACTCTGTCCTGTATGATCACTATGTGTTGGGAAAAACTAGACAGCAATGGGCTAATTTACTTAAAGTCAACTGTAAATATTACTTATATCTAAATACCTTCATAGCAACATCTAGACTTGTATTTGACCAAACAAATGGGCACCATAACCTAGCAATGTTGACACACAAAATTAACCATCACAATTGTGCTACACTTCTGATTTCTTCATCTATGAAATGGAAATAATAGTATCTACTTTATATGAGATTGAGAGGAATAAATAGACAACAAATTCTTTTAGAAAACTACCTGGCACCTAATAAGAATAGTTGGTATATTATTATTTTTATACATAAATGGATTCAATGCTCATAAGTAGTAACAATAATTTCAAGTCCTGAGTTGATTACGATGCATCTCTAGTTGTCTTGAGATCCTTGTGAAGGAATATTCCTTTTGTTAATGTGCAATTCCTATTGCTCTATTTCCTAAATTCTTTAGTGTTTTTGCTGTGAATAATATCTGTGAGTCACATATTCTTTCCCTTAGTACTTTGAAGACAGTGCTCCATTGTTTTCTAACTTTGATTGTTACTATGGAGAAGTCAGATACTGGCCTAATTTTTTTCTTCTTTTACGTGATGTATTTTTGGTCTTGTTGCCTAAAGAATTCTATTTTTACCACTGAAGTTCTATAGCTTAACTGCAGGCCATATGCAGTCTTTGTTAGAATGCCCTGGCTTTTGTTAAGTACTCTTTAGTAGGGTTCATGTCAATTAATTTATTGGTATATCCTGTTCACTTAGAACTATGTTATTGGGCTTCAGATCATTTACTCCATTCAATATGTAGGCCTAGAGTCTTCAGTTTGTTGGAGAGAAACAGCCCTATTAAATTTACCATGTTTTCCCTTTTTCAGGTTGGCAATATTTTCCTCTACCCTTCAGTCAGTCTGGAGAAAGATAAGTTAGCTCACTCCTGTATACATTTGGGAATATTAATGGGAATTTCTCCGGATTTTATCATCTTACTTGGGTGGCTTCTAAGGGAAGGGGACAGATTGAGGAACTAACTGCATTTCTTCCTTTGTTTGCTACAAGCTTCATTATAATGAATCTTGTCTCATCCATTAGCTTGAAGTTTTAACAGGGATCTCATTAAGTTATATCTCTTTTCTTAATTTTCCTGGTGAAAGTTTTTGTTTAGTTTCCTTTTGATTGTTTATTTTTTGGCTGTTAGGGTTTAAAATGTGTCTTCAAAAAAGATATGTTGAAGTACTAACCCCTGTAATAGCTATTGTGACCCTTTTTGGAATACATTCTTTGAAGATGTTATCAGTAGGTTAACATCAGGTCATAATGAAATAGGATGGATACTGACCGGTATATGACTGATTTCCTTAAAAAAGAAGAGAAGAGATACAGAGACAGGTAGATAGAGGAAAGGCAGCATGTGACCTTGAAGCTATAAGCAAAAAAATGCCTGAAGCTACCATAAGCTAGAAGAAAGGCATGGAATGTGTCTTTCTCAGAGTCTCCAGGAGGAACTAACATCACAGATACCATGATTTGGACTTATGGCTTCCAGAATAGTCAGACAATACATATCTGTTCTTATAAATCACACAAATTGTGTTGTTTTGTTATGGTAGCTGTAGGAAAACAATTGTTGTTGTTGTTGTTGTTATGTGCCGTCGAGTCGGCCCCGACTCATAGCGACCCCTCCTTGGGTTTCCGAGGCAGTATCACTACGGAAATAGGATTGCCCAACCTTCCTTCCGAGGAGTGGCTAATAATACACTGACTTTTACTAGTTTTTGTTTATTTCATCAAGATTTGGAGACACCAAATTGTGTGATGAAGTTTAAATCTACATTCTTCTTACTTGGGTTCTTGAATACATTTGACTAAGAAAGCAATTACAAGATGAATAAAATTGAATGGTATTTGAAGGAAAAAGTAGATTTAAAATAGTTCAAAACAATTATATTTTTTTTTCCTTAATTAAGACTAGAAAACATAGAGAAAATTTATTCTTTTACTTTTTTTGGAAAGGAGAAGTGTCAGAATCAAGGCAAGAATTATGTTCATTTTGTATGATCAAATCAAATTCTTAGGTTACTGATTGTTGATCTTACAACTTTATAAAATTTCCAAATGTATACTGTTTATTGAAGTGTGTATACTAAACATTTTCTTAAACTGATAAAATTCATAACCTAAATAAAATTAATGAACATTTTATAATACCATTGGAAAAGAGAGTTGATATATTAAATAAAAGCCAACACCATGAAGTATATTTATATATGATTATATGTATTTAGGCCCCTCTACACATAAAAAGTCACTAAATGTTAAATCATTACTTCCATGTTGGTCCTATAACCTTTGGGTACTCAACATGTTTGTGTTTATGACTTTGAAATTGCTAACTGTTTTTTTCAGTATTCTGGGTAGCATGGTATTACTAATTATAAAGAAGAATGTTTTAAAATATGATCTCCATTATATGATTTTGTTCATTTTTTATTATAAAATGTTACAAAGAGAGAGAGAGATTGTCTTAGAATTTAGAACTAAAAAAGACTAAAAAGATCTTATACCTTAAACCCTTCATTTTATAGATAAAATAAAGTGGCTTGGAAATGATGAGACTTGATCAACTATCCATACAACTGGCAATAGAGAGAAAAGAAACTGTTTTCATATGATGAGGAATAAATGTATGTATTCCATTCTAAAGAAATGATGGCTTCTATTGTCTTTATAAACTAAGAACAAGAACAGAGTACGATGAACAAGTGTGATCCACTTCAGAATTTAATTACAGTATAATTTCTAAATTCTTCTGACATTATCAAAACATTAATTGAACTCATCCACTGAATATTTATAAGAAATACTTTCAATATTTACCTAGTTCTTGGTTTGTAGATTGTAGATGATTTGTGGTATACAGGTTATGTAGAGCCCCAATTTTAGCATAGATTTAGAACTGAAATTATTGTTTAGTATTTGAAATAAAAAAAATATTGATTCCATAGAATCTTAATCCAGCTTCCAATAGTGTGTCCAACTCTCTGTGGAAGGAGCATTAATAATATTAAACTGAGAAAAAAAATTTAATAGAATTTAGTCCTCCCGAAAGGAACCCATTTTAGTAACATAGAATGAGAGTATCAGAACTATATTTAGGTCAGTTGCAACTCTTTGTTAACGAGGGAAGAGAAGTTTCTAACTTATAATGTGAGACCACACATTTGTACTAAGCCCTCCAGGTAATTATTCTTTAACTAGGAGCCATTAGTGCTGGGAACTCCAGAACGTTCCCCAAGCCTCAGGGCTTTACCTCACAGAGTACTAAACCCCCTCCCCTCCTTTACATCCCCGAGCAACAACCAATCAGTGAATAATAGAGAAGAACCTGAAGTCCTGATTTCCCTGACCCCATAGATACCCCCTAGCAACAAACAATCAGTAAATATCAGGAAAATACTAAAATTCCTATACCTAAAATAGTTAGAAATGGAACAGGACCAATCAAGTAGGGACAATGCGCAATTCGAAAAGTGATAACCAATCCTGTAATTTTCTGATTGACACTCCCCCATTCCTGCTCCATCCCCGATAAAAGACCCCCTTCCCTTTGTTTGAGGCTCTCAATCCTGAACCGCTGCATTGGTGACAGTTGAGGGTCCGAGCTCGAGCTTGAATAAACTTTCCTTTTGCTTTTGCATTATCGTGTCTGTGGTAGCTTCCTCGCACTGACACTCCTTTCAAGACCTGGGACCAACAATAACACAAGATATTTGGAAAGTAGAAATTTTTTTTATGTCATATACCATCTCAGACCTACCTGAAATTTGGATATAAGTGCTCTAGCAGTTCATTAGGAGAGAATTCCTATAACCATTGGGCAGTTAATTTTTAATAATAGCATGAAAGCAAAAGTACCAAAAGACTCTAATATTCTATACCAGTAATAATAAGAAAGATAGCATCAAAAATAATACCTCTAATAGGAAGATAAAAAGCAAAACTTTTTTCTTAACTTTGGATTCCAATAAACCAAAGAGACTTCAGAAAAAGTGGTTCAAAGTGTATCATATCATGCTGTGTCTCCTTGTTTTTGAAATTGTATGAGTAGATCTATAACAATCAACTGTTGGACCAATGATCTGCAGATTACTTTGGAAATTCTCCTCTAATTTCTGAATAGCTTGCAAGCTTCCTTCTACTTAATGACACCTTTTTGGTCTTCTTCTATTGATGTTGTGTATACTTCATTTAAGTCATTTAAACCGCCTTGGTTCCTGGATAATGCAATTCATTAAGCACTTAAATCCTCACCAAAAAGTTATCAGTTTGAACAGTCCAGAAACACTTCAGAAGAAAGTCCTGGAAATCTGTTTCAAGATCACAACCTTAAAAACTGTATGGAGAGCAGCTCTACTCTGCAATCCATGGAGTTGCCATGAGTCAGAATCAACTCAAAGATTTATTTGTTTAATTTCTCAAGTTCAAGGACTAATCTCATCATTGATTCTCCTCCAAATGTTTGTATTCAATAATCTTGAAGTCAAAATTGTTAATCAATTTATTGATAATGAACTTTCCTACTTTTGGGTCAGTGAAGTCTAAAAAAATGCTCACATTCAAATTAATGATGTTCAGTACATAAAAGTAATAAACTAATTGAAGATTCCTTTCTTTGTTAATTTATGTTAAACCAATATATACAGTCATACCCCACTCACCTTTAGACCCACTAGTCATCTGTAATGTTCTATTCCATTTTTTCAACTCAGAGACTAAGATGAATTAGTTCACTACTCTTATTCTGAAACTCTACTACTGTGATTCTTTCCCCTTAATCTCACACATCAGATTTCTAATCTCTTTTTCACTACTTTCCTGTACAAAATTAATTTGTTATGTGAAATTAATTTAGGAAAATACTGTTTAGTCTTTCCTTCAATTGATTTAATGCAATGCTCATAATCCCATGCAATACTGAACTAAGTCCCTAGGAGTGTCTAGATATCTAGGTCAGGGATGTGCTATATAACAAGGATCCATGCTTCACTTTAGACATAAAGTAGGCATAGAAATTCTCCATAATGTTGATAAAAAAAATTGAGCTTTGATGACTTTTAACATGCACCTATGAGATAGAAGAATATATAATTTATCCTCATTTTACTGTTGTTTTTAGGTTGTTAGGTGCCTTCAAATCAGGTTTGACTCATAGTGGCCCTACGTATAAAAGAACAAAGTACTGCACAGTCCTGCAGCATCTTCATAGTTGTTGCTATGCTTTACCCAATGTTGCAACCACTGTGTCTATCTATCTCGTTGAGAGTCTTCCTGTTTTTCACTGGCCATCTACGTTATCAAGCATGATATCATTCTCCAGAACAGACTTTTCCATCCTGATACCATGACCAAAATACAAGAGACCAAGTCTGGCCATTCTCACTTCTAGGGAGAATTCCAACTATATTTCCTCCAAAACAGATATATTTGTTCTTCTGGAAGTCTATAGTGTATTCTTTATTATTCATTAACATCATCTGGAGATGCATTGACTCTTTTAAGTCTTCTTATTTATCTTCAAGTTTAACATACATATGAGGCAACTGAAAATACCATGGATTGGGTCAGGTACACTGTTTTGGTTACCTAATGCCACTCTGACAGGAATATACTACAAATGGGATAGCTCGAACAAACAGGAGTTTATTCTTCTACAGTTTTGGAGGCTAGACATCAGAGTTCAAAGTGCCAGGTTCTAGGGGCTGGGTGAAAGCCTCTCAACCTTGGGCTTCAGCTCTGCATCTTGCTTCCGGCCCACTGAAGCTGGAAGCTTTCTTCACTCAGGCAGCTACTGGCTGCTGAGGCTGACACGCCCGAAGTTGACAAATAAAATGACACCATCCTGATAGTACCAGACCACATAGCAGGCCATTGATCCAAGTCTTGAAAAAGTCCCAAGATTAGCAGGGCAACCTGGCAGGCTGCTGAACAATGACTCTGCCACATGAGGTTCAAGAGTGCCATAAGACAGAGACCTTCCTCAAAGTTGCTTCTTACATACTGGAAGCACCCACATCCCTAAAGCAGCTACTCTGCTGCTCCAGTAGATTCCACCATGGAGTTAATTACCAATCTCACCATGGGGAATAATTCCATCTAGCTGCCCACCCACTGAACCATGTCCAGCCAAGTTGCCATACAACGTTTACTACCATATACACCCTAGCCCTCAAAGTGACATCTTTGCTCTTTAACACTTTAAATATATCTTTTCAGAAGATTTGCCCAATGCAATCTGTCACTTGATTTCTTGACTGCTGGTTCCATAGGTGTTGATTGTGGATCCAAGTAAAATGAAGTAATTGACAACTTCAATATTTTCTCCATTTATTATGTTGTTACTTACTGGTGCAGTTGTGAGTACTTTAATTATCATTATGTTCAAATGAAGTTTGTACAAAAAGCTGTAGTCTTTGATTTTCTTTGTTAAGTTCTTCAAGTCTTCTTGACTTCCAGCAAACGGGATTGTGTCATCTGCGTATCGCAAATTGTTAATGAATTTTCCTCCAATCTCAATGCCACATTCTTCTTCATATAGGCAAGCTTCTTGGATTATTCCTTCAGCATATAGATTGAATAAGTATGGTGAAATGCTACAACATGGTGCATACCTTTCTTGATTTTAAACCATGCAGTATTCCTTTGCTATGTTCAAACAACTTCCTCTTGGTCTATGTACAGGTTTCTCATGAGCACAATTAAGGCTTCTGGAATTCCCATTCTTCACAATATAATTCATAATTTATTATGATCCACACAGTTGTGTAGTCAATAAAACACTCTGGTGATGCAGTAGGTAAGGCATTTGGCTGCGAAGCAGAAGGATGGTCGTTCAAACCACCACAACCTGCTCTGCAGAAGTAAGATGTGGCAATCTACTTCTGTAAAGTTTTACAGCCTTGGAAATCTAATCGGGGTCACTGTGAGTTGGAATTAACTTGAGAGCAATGTGTCTAGTTTGACTTAAATATCTTACTGGCATTCTCTTCTTTCAGCCAAGATCCATGTGACATCAGCAATAATATCACTCATTCCACATTCTTTCCTGAATTTGGCTTGATTTCTGGAAGTTCTCTGCCAATGTACTGTTGCAAACGTTTTTGAATTACTGTTTGTAATAATTTAGATGCATGTGATTTTATTGATATTTTTCAATACTTTACACATTCTGTTGAATCACTTACCTTTAGAAATAGACACAAATATCAATATTTTCCTGTCTGTTGGCCAGGTAGCTTTTGTCCAAATTATTTGACATAAAAGAGTTAGCACCTCCAGCACTGATCCATCTGTTGAAATATATGAGTAGGTATTCAATCAATTCCTGGAGTCTTATTTTTCACCAATTTATTCAGTGTAGCTTGGAATTCTTCCTTCAGTACCATCAGTTCATGATCTTATGCTAACTCCTGAAATTGGGGAATGCTGACAAAGTATTTTTGGTGTATTGTTGTTAGGTGCCATCCAGTTGGCTCTGACTGATAGCAACCTTGTGGACAACAGAATGAAACACTGCCCGATCCTCTGCTAGCCTTACAATCCTTGCTATACCTGAGCCAATCA
The DNA here is from genome assembly GCF_000298275.1 of Orycteropus afer afer. Lineage (NCBI taxonomy): Eukaryota > Metazoa > Chordata > Mammalia > Tubulidentata > Orycteropodidae > Orycteropus > Orycteropus afer. The sequence continues at coordinate 4,548,942 of NW_006921865.1, read as the reverse complement.
CTGTAGCCACTGTGTCAATCCACCTCATTGAGGACCTTACTCTTCTTTGCTGACCGTCCACTTTACCAAGCATTGTATCCTTCTCCTGCCTACTGAAAGTGAGGATGACTTGAAGTACTTACTGATGAAGATTGAAGAATACAGTCTGCAGTATGGATTGCATCTCAATATAAAGAAAACAAAAATCCTCACAACTGTATCTACAAGCAGCATCACAATAAATGGAAAAAAGACTGAAGTTGTCAAAGATTTCACCCTGCTTTGTTCTGCAATCAATGCCAATGGAAGCAGCATCAGGACATCAGATGACATCTAGCACTGGGCAAGTTGGCTGCAAAGGACCTCTTTCAAATTCTGAAGAGCAAAGATATCTCCATGAGGATTAAGGTATGCCTGACCCAAGCCATGATATTTACAATCACCTCATATGCATGTGAGAGCTGGACAATGAATAAAAAAGACTGAAGAAGAATTGATGCTTTTGGGGTGCTGGCAAAGAATGCTGAAGGTACCATAGACTGCTGAAAGAACTAACAGATCTGTCCTGGAGGAAGTGTAGCCAGAATGCTCCTTGGGGGTGAGAATGGCCAAACTTAATATCACTTACTTTGGTCCTGTTGTCAAAAGGGACCATTCCCTGGAGAAGTATGTCATGCTTGGTAAGGTGGAGGGTTGATGAAAGAGGGAAATGCCTTCAATGAGATAGATTGACACAGTGGCTGCGGTGATGGGCTCAAGTGTGGAGGGATCTGGAACTGACATGGGACAGGGTGGTGTTTCATTCTGCTTTGCATGGGGTCGCTATGGGTCAGAGATGACTAGGCGACACCTAACATCAACAACAACAATATCCTTCTCCAGGGAATGCTCCCTTCTGACGACATGATCAAAGTAGGTGAGATGAAGTCTACCCATTCTCACCCCCAAGGAGCATTCCTGCTGCACCTCTTTCAGGACAGACTTGTTCGTTCTTTTGGCAGTCCATGGTACTTTCATTATTCTTCACCAACATTACAACCAAAAGCATTATTTTTTTTTTCTGTCTTCCTTGTTCATTGTCCAGCTCTCACATGCGTATGAGCCAATTGAAAATTGTCTTGGATTAGGTGCACCTTAGTGTTCAAGGAGACATCTTTGCTCTTCAGCACTATGAAGAGGTCTTTTGCAGCAGATTTGCCTGGGGTAATAAGTCATCTGATATCTTGACTGGTGCTTCCATTGTTGTTGATCGTGGAACCAAGTAATATGAAGTCTTTAACAACTTCAATCTTTTCTCCATTTATTGTGATGCTGCTTATTGGTCCAGTTGTGAAGATTTTCATTTTCTTTATACTAAAATGTAATCCACAATGCAGATTGAAGTCTTTAATTTTTGTCATTAAGTGCTTCAAGCCATCCTCACTTTCAGCAAGCAATGTTGTGTCATCTGCATAATGCAGAGTGTTAATGGGTTTTCCTCCAATCCTAATGCCACATTCATCTTCATATAGTCTAGTTTCTTGGATTATTTGTTCAGCATACAGATTGAATAAGTATAGTGAAAGGATTCAAACCTGACACACTTCCTTCCTGATTTTAAACTATGTAGTATTCCCTTGTTCTGTTCAAATGACAGCCTCCTGGTCTATGCACAGATTCCTGATGAGTACAATCAAGTGGTCTGGAATCCTCATTCTTCTCAATGTTAGCCATATTTTGTTATGATACAAATGCTTTTGCATAGTCAATATAACACAAGTAAACATCTTTCTGCTATTCTTTGCTTTCAGTCAAGATCCACCTGACATCAGTAACAATAACCCTTGTTCCACATCCTCTTCTAAATCCAGTTTGCAGGTCTGGAAGTTTTCTGTCAGTATACTGCTGCAACCATTTTTTAATTATCTTCCGCAAGATTCATATATGGATCTTTTCCAGTCAGTTGGCCCATAGCTATCTTCCAAATTTCTTGGCATAGACAAGTGAGTGTCTTCAACATGGCATCCAGTTGTTGAAACATCTCAATGGGTATTTCATCACTTCCTGGAGCCTTGTTCTTTGCCAAGTCCTTCAGTGCAACTTTGACTTCTTCCTTCAATACCACTGATTCTTGATCATATGCCACCTCCTGAAATGGATGAACACTGACTAATTATTTTTGGTACAGTGACTCTGTGTATCCCACCATCTTCTTTTGATGTTTCCTTCATCATTCAATATTTTTCCCATAAAATCTCTCAATATTGCAACTCGGGGCTTAATTTTTTTTCTTCAATTCTTTCAGCTTGAGAAATGCCAAGCATGTTCTTCCCTTTTGGTTTTCTAACTCCAGGTCTTTGCACATTTCATTATAATAACAGACTTTCTCTTCTTGAGCTTCTCTTTGAAATCTTCTGTTCAGCTCTTTTATCTTGTCATTTCTTCCATTTGCTTTAGCTACTCTCTGCTCAAGGGCAAGTTTGAGAGTCTCTTCTGACATCCATTTTAATCTTTTCTTCCTTTTCTCTCTTTTTAATGACTTCTTGCTTCTTCATGGATGATGTTCTTGATGTCATTCCACAATTCTTCTGTTTTTGTTTTTTTTTTTTTTTGGTCATTCGTGTTCAATGCATGAAATATATTCTTTATATGGTCTCTAAATTAGAAGGGGTATAATCAAGGTCATATTTTGGCCCTCATGGACTTCTTTTAATTGTCTTCAGCTTCAACTTGAACCTGTATATGAGCAGTAGATGGTCTGTTCAACAATCAGCTCCTGGACTTGTTTTGACTGAAGATATTGAACTTCTCCATTGCCTCTTTCCATAGATGTAGTTGATCTGATTCCTGTGTACTCCATCTGGTGAAGTCCACATGTATAGCTTTCATTTGTGTTGTTGAAAAAATAGTATTTGCAATGAATAAGTAATTGGTTTTGCAAAATTTTATCATGTGATCTCCAGCATTATTTCTATCACCAAGGCCATAGTTTCCACCTACCAGTGATTCTTTCTTTTCAACTTTTACATTCCAATCACCAGTGATAATCAACACATCTTGACTGCATGTTTGGTCAATTTCAGACTGCAGAAGTTGGTAGAAATCTTCAATTTCCTAATCTTTGGCTTTGGTGGTTGGTGTGTAAATTTGAATAATTTTGGTATAGTGACTGTGTATTCTTTCTATCTTGTTTTGATATTTTCTGTGTTATTCAATATTTTGACCACGGTTGGGGGACACCAAACCCACTGCCATCAAGTTGATTACAACTCCTAGTGACTTTGTCAGACAGAGTAGAGTTGCCCCTAGGGTTTCCAAGACTGTGAATCTTTACAGAAGCAGACTGCCTCACATTTCTCCTGTGGAGAAGATGGTGAGTCCACACAATTAACCTTTTGTTTAGTAGTCAAATATGTTAACCACTGTGCAACCAGAGCAACTCAAGGCTTGAATTCTTTCTCTTCTTTCAGCTTAAGAAGTGCTGACCATTTTCTTCTCTTTTGATTTTCTAACTTCAGAAATTTGCTTATTTCATTATTTTTACTTTATTCTCTCAAGCCCTTTGACATCTTCCATTCAGCTCTTTTATTTTATCATTTCTTCCATTTGCTTTAGCTACTCTTCATATAAAAGCAAGTTTCAGGGTCTTTTTTCCCATCTTTTTATTTTTATTTTTATTTTTTTTCCTTTCTTAATTCATGTCATCCTTCAACTTGTCTGGACTTTGGTCATTGGTGTTCAATGTGCTTAATCTAGTCTTTGGATGGTCTGAAAATTCAAGTGGGATATACTCAAGGTTATGTTTTGGCTCCTGTGAACTTGTTTTAATTTTCTTCTGTTTCAACTTAATCATTTTGCCACATGATGAAATTTAATTTTCTTAAATCAAATAACTTAATAAGAGACAAAAATAGAAGTATAATAGAATCATCAAGGTCATAGAAAAAAAATCAAAGAAAGACAAAGAGGTTTAAAGAAAATAAATATAAGGTCTACTTGTAAGCTATTTGAGCAAACATTTCTGCTGGTCGTTTAAGTATCACGATCATCACCCTCACCCAGTTCTTAGTCTGACCTCTGCTTCTTTTCCGCTTCTCTGTTCCCCAGGAAACTCCTTCTGTGTAGCTCAATAGTTCTCTCTGCTAGATTTGAAGTTAAAGTAATGAGATATAGGAGTATTTCTTCTTTATTCCTCCAGCTTTGAAATATCTCTAATAACAGTACTTGTCTCCTACCAGCTCAGCTGCATAGCCCATCTTCCTTCTTACTTTACCTCCTTGCCTTTTCAGCCTGGAGGTGGCAATCATTTCTCCATGTTCTTGCTAATCTTTGGATGCTTCAATGAGACTCTGTGTTCTTTTAATTCTCTCTAAATCTTTATAAGTAGTTTTTCATTCTCTTCATTTGAACTTTTTTGGTGATTTCTGTTTCCTGTCAAAGCCTTAACTCCCATTGTCATCTAGTAGGATCTGACTCATGGTGACCCTCCTTGGGTTTCTGAGGCAGTATCACTGTGGAAGTAGATTGTCCCATATTCCTTTTGAGGAGTGGCTGGTGGGTTTAAACCGCCAGGCTTCTTAAAGCAGTCAAATGCTTTAGATACTATGTTACCAGAGTTCCTAAGCCTTACCTAATACACAATTAT
>NW_006921865.1:4531679-4542814 GCF_000298275.1 Orycteropus afer afer | reverse complement strand
AGGTTGGGCAATCCTACTTCCGTAGTGATACTGCCTCGGAAACCCAAGGAGGGGTCGCTATGAGTCAGGGCTGACTCGACGGCAAATAACAACAATAACAACAAACATTTTATGAACAACAGGTCCTTCTCATTTCACAAAGACCAGAATAGTCATTCTGAGAAGGTAACGATGAAGATATATATGTGTATCACATGTTGTTTGTCCCCTGACAACATCCTCCAAGCTTTCATCTCTACATACCCATGTGATAAAGCATGCTTCAAACCAAACTCGCTGCTGTGGTGTTGGTTCTGACTCTTATCTACCGCTCCTTGAATTTCCAAGGTAGTATCTCTACAGAAGTAGATTGCCTAGTCTTCCTTCCGAGGAGTAGCTGGTGGGTTTCAACCACCAGCCTCTGGTTAGCAGTCAAAGGCCTCAGGCACTATGCTATCAGAGCTCCTAAAGCATGCTTATGTGAGCATTTCCATTTTCTGCCTGGTCAAATTCAGTCTTGTGCTGGGTAAGAAGTACTGGTTTTAAATGCCTTCAGGAGATAATGCCAAGCAATGTCACATAGGGACCTGCTGGAGAAAAAATAATAATACAATTCCATTTTCCCGCCCATTTGATATATAACTCTGAGGAGAAATCTCTAGCGAGCCAAGAGATCCATGGTGAGATTAAGCTCTCATTGCCAGCAGTGGCAACCTGCTCAACAAAATATGTTCTGTCAAACCAAAATCTGAGGTCACCAACAAAACATTACTAACACACAGACAGTGGATGGAAAAATGCTTTATTGCTTTACTCACACAGAGAAGAGACAGAATGAACTCAGCTTCAATAGTGGGTGCCTGTTCCCATGGCTAGCATGTCAAGTCCTGCAACCAATAAAAGGCAGGTGTTCTGCAGGCATACTCCTCATGTATGGGACAGGTGAGGGACTTCAGTCCCTTCCCGCTGGGAATACAGTAGTGGTATTAGTCAGCTGCCTTATGATGCCACATACATAAGCAAAACAAAGAACTACTCATTAGGCCCAGAAAAGGAAAAGGAGTTTCTCTAATAAGGAAAAAGAGGAAACCAGAACGGAGGGAGGCTGCATTACCAGCCTGAATTATCAGAGGATGTTTCAGCCCAAAGCTCCTGATTAAGCAGCTTGCATGAGAGGCACAGGGGCCATGGCAGACTCCTCCCAACACTTTCTTTGGCTTTTTTTCCTCTCTTATGTTTCACTTGTCCAATCCTGTAGAAATGTTTCCTGGTGTTGTCTCCCCAAAACACATGTGTGCTTGAAATTGTCACAGTACCCGCTTCTGAGATCCCACACCAAGATAATGAGTTGAATGTGAATGTACATGTGCTTATGAATGACACTTTATAATTTTGAAAATAAGGGTTATTGGTTTAGTGTTACAGTATCCTATGACTTTTCCCACATTCTTGAATTTGTTTGAATGCTGTTTTTACATTCTTGTTGCCATGGAAAAAAAATTTGGACAGTAAGACTAGAGCCACAAAAGTGTCTATGGACTGAAGCACTGAGCAACAGTTCCTTGTAGAAATATATCTGTCGTATCTCTCAGTTCTGTGTTGGAAGCATAAAATAAGATTTCAGACCTCCAATAAGTTAGATACCTAATAGAAGAGCAAGAATCTCACATAGATTGCATTTGACTAGATGGAGCTGACTGTTCAGGTAATTCTTCAAATATAAGCACTTGATCAGGCAAAACTAAAAAGGTGGTGACTTAAAATCAAGATATTGGTATTTAGTGTCTACAAAATGAAAAATAAGTCTTTGAAGAAGGTTCTGGGGTTCCATTGATATGATTGGCTCTCTGTTGTAACTGTAAAGCATAAGAAATTGAGGCGATAACAGGAGATCACAGAAGTATCTCTAAAATTTGCCTTGAACAAAATATTTCAGTGAATTACAAATTATATATGGTTCTATTTGAATTTCAGATAGAAAGCTCTACTATAAGGTGGGAAAATATTGCAAAGTAAAGTTTTACATGATCTTTAGCTTTATTTTTTTAACATAGAATTAAGTTTATGGAAAGTTAATTCAGGAAACTATAGTATGAACTCTTAGTCAGTAATAAAAATTGAAACAGCAAACCTTTGAAATTAGAAATTTTCCTTAACCTTTAAGAAAATAATAATGTTAATAAAAGAGAAGTGCACTATATTGATTTAGAAGTAGATTTCCAAAAATATTAGGGTAATGGACAGGAAATGATTAAATTATAAAATGTTGAAAATAAAAGAATGCTTTCATATTAGTAAGAAAATACCAATGAGATTTTTAATGGATGATGAGTAATTTTAAAAACTTACAAATGGACTACTACAAAAGAAAACACATTTGTCTAAATGTCATTTGGGTGTTCTTTGTGTTGTGAATGGCTGCTGGGTGGTATTCATGAATACTTGATCTCTCTCTAAACTGTGGTTCTCCTGGGAAAATGTTTAGTTTATTTTCAAATTAACTCCCTTCAGGATGGTTATTTATCTCCTATTTCCTTTCCCCAAAAGATAAGTCAGCTTGAGTGGCTATTTTTGCTAAATTACACATCTCCTTAGGCATTGCTTGTTTATTTCTAAATAGTCTTTCTCTAGGGTGATGTATGGAACATTTGCTTTGTCTATAATAAAAAGCAACTATGTTTTATTAATGAATAGTGTATGTTAGCAAGGAAAATCTCTACACACAAGATAATTGATTTCTGAAATATGAATATAACTAAATACCACTTTTAATAGCTTTGTGATTTCATTGTAATCCATAGAATTTACTTTTTAAAAAATATCATACCTTTCTTTACTTAAAAACAAAACAAAACAACTCAAGTTTCAAGCCTTTCAGTTAGTAGCCAACAAATAGTTGGCAACACTCAGGAAACTTAAGTGTCATGGATTGAATTGTGTTCCCCCAAATATATGTCAACTTGGCTGAGACACAATTCTCAGTGGTTTAGAAGTTATGGAACGATGTAATGTAGCAGATATGTATCAACACCCCATCATGTGATCTGATATGATAAGCTGATCAGGTGTAAGAGGATTAAAACTTCCAATACCTTTAGTCTCATCATAGGCCTGATCCTCTGTAATAGGAACTTTCCCAGGGGTGGGAGGACTACAACAACTTTTATTTCACAAGAGATAAAAGTAGAGACAAGGGAGCAGAGAAGTGGGACTATTACCACCAAGAAAGAGGAGCCAGGAATGGAACTTTTCCTTTGGACTATAGTCCCTATACTGTGATCCTTCTAGGAACCAAACACACAGAGAGAAATACTTCCCCTAGAGTCAGCACTCTGAACTAGGACTTCTAGTTTTCTAAACCGTAAAAGAATAAATTTCTATTTGTTAAGCTATTCATTTATGGTTTTTCTGTTATAGCAACATCATGTAAGTAAGAATTTGGTACTGGGAGTAGGGTGCTGCTTTAACAGATATCTAAAATGGGAAAAAATGGGAAGGAGTTTTGGATTTGAGTAATGAGTAGAGGCTGGAAGAGTTTTAAGGTGCCTAATAGTAGCATAGTGCCTAAGGCACTTGACTGCTAACCAGAAGGCTGGCGGTTCAAACCTACCAGCCACTCCTTGGAAGGAAGGTTGGGCAATCTACTTCCATAATGATACTGCCTCGGCAACCCAAGGAGGGGTCGCTATGAGTCGGGTCTGACTCGACAGCACATAACAACAACAATAATAAAGGCTTAGATTGTTTTGAAGAGGCTGTTGGAATTATAAACATAAAAGGCAATTATTGTATCAGCTCAGAAGGTAGTGAAGAGAGTTGTAACATCAGAGATAGAACAAAACCAAAAGACAGGCATGATGTGGAGCTGCAGGCTCCCCAACCTAAAGAGAGAGAAAACTGAGTGTCTCTGGGCAGAGAGCTTCCTGGCAGACTGGATTGCCTTTCGGCAATAACATATAGAGCTGAAGAGCTTTGTAACACTTTCCTGAACAGTGCAAAAAGACTGGGGTGTCCTCTTCGAGAGACCAGGGAAACAGGAAGCAGAGGCTGAAGAGACAAAGAAGATGGGAAGCAGAACTGCCTCAGTCACAGATGGAAGATGTATGGTCTCTGGAGTTTCAAAAGCCTCTGAGATTTCGGAGTCAGATCCTCACCAACTTGGTTCTGGAGTGTGAAGCTGCCATAGATGAGTAGCAGAGGGGTTGGGCCATATCAGCTGTCTATACCTGAAGGGGTGGGCTGTCAATCCCAAGGGAAAGAAGAATGAGGCTTTCCAGGCTAAGGGGCTGAGGTCACCACTCAGATGGGCCACCCAAAGCCAAGGAAGCAGAGTTGACCTTCCAGAGGGCCTAGAAGGCAGAGCTGAAGCCCAAGGTTGAGTGGCCACCACCTAGAATCCAGACAGTATGGCTAACACCCAAAGTCTGGAGGGCAGGGCCATTGCCGGGATGGCCTCAAAGAACAGAAGATTAGTATTAAGATTTGACAGCTAATGTAAATTTTTCTGCTTTGTTTTGTTTTGTTTTTTACTTGCTTGATGCTGTTATCTTTTCTTTCTCTCTAATTTCTCCCATTTTAAATGGAAATGTCTGCCTTGTGTCTGTTTTACTTTTGTACTGTGGAAGCAAATAACTTGTATTCTAGAATCAAAGATGAAGAAGAATTTTGCCCCAAGATAGATTTTGGACTTGGACGGTTTTTTTAAGACTTTTGGGATGATGTGTTGGGGTGAAAGTGTTTGGCATGTAGGAAAGAGCATGTATTTAGGGGGACCAAAGGGTAGAATGTCATGGATTGAATTGTGCCCCCCAAAATTTGCCCCCTTAGCGGATCATGATTCTCAGTGGTTTAGAAGTTATGTAAGGACTCACTAAACCTATACCATTAATATAATCACATCCATATTCATGAAAGAAATGAAAACTTTTTATAGGAGGAAAGATTGAAAGTAAAGAGTCTTTAATCAGATAGATGTCTTTACTTGTGAGTTCTACCAGATATTTGAGGGAGAAATAATAGCAATTCTGCATAAATTCATGTAGAAAATAGAGTAGCAAGAAACAGTTCCCAAGTCATTGTATGACAACAGAATTATTCTGAGAGCACAATCAATAAATACATTAAATATGAAAGAAAGAAAAGAAAAATTAAGCCCCAGATGGGAAGAAAATATTTCAAAAATATACATCTGATAATATTACATACACAATATTTAAGGAATGCTTAAAATTCAATAATAAGAAAACACATACCTTCTTTTTTAAAATAGCAAATGATTTGACCACTTTACCAAAGTAAATATACAAAAGTCCAATAAATATGTAAAAAAAAATCAATGTCTTTAGTCAATTGGAAAATACAAACTAAAATCACAATGAGATACTGACTTTAATTGTTAAATAAATAAATAAATAAATAAATCTACAATATCAAGTGTTGTCAAAAACATGGAAAAACTGGAATACTCATACACTGCTGGTAAAAATGTAAAATGCCATACAATCACTTTGGAAAGCTGTTTGGTAGTTGCTTATGAAGTTAAACACATGCTTACATCCAGACCCTGTAATTCCACTGTTGTTGCTATTGGACACAGCATATCACCTATTCTGAATCATGACACTCATGTGTAGAGTACAACTGCTCTATAAGGTTTTCAAGGCATCTTTCAGATGCAGATTGCTGTCTTCTAAGAAGCCTGTGGGTAAATTCAAACTGTCAAACTTTCAGCTAGTAGTCAAGCTCTTAACCATTTATGCAATTATACTACTTGATATTTATTGGAGAAAAGAGTTATAGAACAATGGCAGTAAAATTTATTCATAGTACAGGCAGTCCCCAGATTACAAAAAAAAATGCCATTCCTAAATCTGTCTTTAATCTAAATCCATACATAAATCAGAACATTTAAGTATAGTTCATATCAGACTTTAGTCAAATATTTGTATTGTGTACCTTTCTATACATAAAAAATTAAAGAAACACTTCCAGATACACTAAGCATCTTTAGCATAATAATTCAGTAGTAATAATAATGTTTTGATACACATTACAAAGTAGCACTCATTTGTTATTATGCACATAATATTGTGGTGCAGTGAATTAGTGGTATGGCTTTTCTAGTCATTGTCTTTGTAACTCCCACCAGATTACTTGAGTAATCATGCAAATAAGGTGTGTGAAATTCTGATGTTGGGATTGTTAGTTTTGTCACTGTGTCAGGCTTAAAATGAGCCCTCTTAAAAGCAAAGAAGGGATCTCACTGTCATCCCAAGAGAAGATCTGAAGCTAAAATAGAGTGTGTCCTTGGATCTGAGATCCTTGCACTGGACGTCCTTGGCAGAGACATCTTGGCATAGAAAGACACTCCAGCTGAGAGAGATGCCCAAGCAGAGATACAGTCGCTTTAGAACCAAGAGGCCCAAGGCCTCTGTGGTAGGCTTATCTGGCCCACAGAGGTAGAAAGCTCAGTGCCCTTGGGCAGGAGTCCTGCTGACAGAGTGGGGTACACCTAGTAGTACCAATAGGCAGAGCTAGTGCTTTGTAACACTTGTCCAAGCAGGCCAGAGGCCAAGACAAGAGGCCAAGGGCCAGAGGCATACCTGAGTGTTCTGGTTACCTAGTGCCACTCTGACAAGAATATACCACAAATGGGATGGTCTTAACAAACAGCAGTTTATTCTTACAATTTGAAGGCTTTAAATCTGAGTTCCAAGTGCCAGGCTCTAGGGGCTGGGTGAAAGCTCCTCAGACTTGGGCTTCAGCTCTGCCTCCAGCTCCTGGTCCACTGAAGCTAGAGGCATTTCTTCACTCAGACAGCTGCTGGCTTCTGAGGCTGACAAGCCCAAGGTCAACAAGTTAAAAGGCACAGTCCCGATGTTACCAAACCACATGGCAGGCCATTCATTCAAGTCCATTGAAAGTCACAAGGTTGGCAGAGCATGGCAGGCTGCTGAATAACGGCACTGCTACATGAAGGGTTCAAGCATGCCATAAGCTAGAGACCATTCCTAAAGCTGTTTCTTATATATGAGAAGCAGAACACATACCCAAAGGCAGCTACTCAACTGCTCACAGTAGATTCCACCGGGGAGTTGATTACCAGTCTCCTCATGGGAAATACTACATCCAGCTGCTCAGCCACTCAACCAGGCCTAGCCAAGTTGACACACAAATGTAACCACCACACTGAGGGAATAGCAGAAAAGAAACTGTCCTGATCAAATAATTGTATCCTGAGTGTGTTCTTGAACCTTAATAGTAGCCTGTTACTTCCCTAACAAACCCCATAACCATGAGTATTGCTGTAAGTTCTGTGTTGCCATTGCAACAAATTATCAAACCCAGTAGAGAAGTAAGGAGTGCTGTGGGAGGGATGGTTGGTGTTAGATTTGTAAAAGGGCTGGAAGGTAGCAGTAGGTCTGGCTTCATAGGGATGAGCCTTAGGCTGTTGATGATAATTCTTTTTTCCTCTTGTGAAATCACAGGAGGTGAGAAGATGCCCCTCAACGCCCTTTTTTCAGTTGGTGTCAGAAAGGGGGATTATTGCAATGGCTACAGACTCATAGAAGCATGGAACTTTGTAAGACAAAGAAAGAAGGTGCCTGGGAAGTGAAACTTTGCATTCTTAGATGGTTACATTGGTTGTTGTTATCTGTAATGGCAGAATATAGAAATATTATCCTACAACTGAGGGCAGAAAGGCCGGAGGCAGGAACCAGGCTGAACAAAGGAGATAATTGATCCAGAAGTTAGGGCTTTCCATTATGCCCAGCCAAAGGTCCAAGGCCATATGCATAGAATGGGAAGATCTTCATGGTGAAGAGATGAAACTAGAAAGTTTTAAAAGGATAATGTGTTTTGAAGTTTGTGTTTGTCTGAATGGACTGTGGATGGTGAATTTTCTCTTTCTTAGTTGTATGTTAGAAGTGAATATTGGGGTGGGATAACAGAAAGCATGTAAGTCAGCCTTTGGCCAATGCTTGATTCTATATGTTAGAAGGAGGATAAAATTTGCTGGGAAGAAACACAGACTTTTGATTAAAGACCTGAGTGTAGAGTACAGGGAGCTTAGGTAGAAAACGTGAGCCCCACCCAAAACTACAGAGAGAACAGAAGATTTGCATTTGAAGACAGGATCTACAGAGAGAAAATAATAATAATAATAAAATACTGTTTGACTTTTGAATTTCGAGCAAGCAGTTTGGCTTTTGTGTACAATGAGAAAGGAAAGTCATGGCCTATGAGAGAAAACCCTCCCAGGCCTGGAAGTTAAAGGAAGCTGACAAATAGATGAACACCTGGGTCACTTGAAGAGTGGAAATGGGGAAATGCAGTGTGAAGAAACTGATTGAGTTTGGTACTCTTTGACCTAGCCCACAGAAGCTAAGGATGAGAGGAAAGAATGACTGGTCTGAGGTGAAGGGAGAGATGTGAATCCCACACTTGCAGAGGTACCCACGACCTTGCTGGGATGGTTATGGCTGAGCTGACCAGAATCCAACCAAATGAAGAGAAAGATGTTTGACACTGAACTGGTGTTAATTTGCTATAATTTGATGGATTATTGTGGACTTTGCTTATTTATGGATGCTATGCTCAACCAGAACAGAAGATTCTTCTCAAAGAGAAAAATACTTGTCTCCTCAGAGTACTGGTTTGATAGCAATAGGCAAATTAGAAATTGGCTACCTAAAATGGGAAGAAATGAAGGCATTAATTGTCTGGTTTACATGCTTTCATGAGTGTGCTTATTCTTAAACTGATTGTAAAGGAGTGGTTAATTTTTGAAAATCAAAAGGGCAATGGCTAGAAAAGCCAGGGGTGGACTGCATTTTCTAGCAATAGTCTTTGTAACTTCCACCAGATTACTTGGGTGGGACCATACAAATAAGGTGTGTAGAACTCTGATGTTGGGATTGGTCAGCTTTGTCAGGCTGTAGGCTTAAAATGAGCCCTCCTAGAGGCTGAGAGGGGATCACACTGCCATCCCAGGAGAAAAGCTGGAGCTAAAGTAGAGTGCATCCTTGGACCCGAGATCCCTTCACTAGAGCTCCTTGGAAGAGACATCCCAACATAGAAGGATGTCCCAACAGAGTGAAATGACTCAGCAGAGAGAGACTTCCCAGGAGAGAGAGACACCCTGGCCAAGAGAGATGTCACAGTAGAGAGATGGTTGCAGTGGAACAAAAGGCACAAAACAGAGGGGTGGATTTACCTGGCACACAGAGGTAGAAAGCTCAGTGCACTTGGGCAGGAGCCTTTCTGAAAGAGTGGAATACACCTAGTTGTACCTATTGGCAGAGCTTAAAGTGCTTTGCAACTATTGCCCAAGCAGGCCAGAGTCTAGGCCAAGAGGCCTAGGGCCAGAGAGGCATGCCTGAGGGCATAGCAGAGGGAAGACTGTCCTGATCAAAGAATTGTATCCTGAGTGTGTTTCTGAACTTAAATTGCAGCCTGTTACTTCCCTAATAAATCCCATAATCGTTGAGTATTGTCTGTGAGCTCTGTGTTGCCATTGCAACAAATTATCAAACCCAGCAAAGAAGTAGTGATTGCAGTGGGATGGGTGGTTGGTGTTAGAAATGGTAAAAGGATGAGGGTGGCAGCATGTCTGGCTTCATAAAAAATTAGCTTCAGGTTGCTGATAAGGATTCTGTCTTCTTCTTGTGAAGTTATAGGAAGCCAGAAGATGTTGCCTCCATGTACTTTTTGCAGCTATGTACCTCAAGTTTCTAATATAATAAACTTTATGGTGATTGGTTCCTAACTACAGGTTATATATTATAAGTTGGACATCTGTAATTTAGGGCTTGCCTGTAGCCAAGAGCTTGAAACAACCCAAATGGTATCAACTGGTAGATGGATACATAAATTATTGTAACCAAACAAATGAAATTGCTCTCAGCAATAAAAAAGAAATGAACTACTGATATATGAAGCAGCATGAATGAATCTCAAATCATCATGCTAAGAAGCTAGATTACCACTTGTCTGTCAGTTTGTAGTACTGTGTTGGCTTGCATGTAGCTGAGACTGGAGGCTACACCACTGGTATTTCAAATACTAACAGAGTCACCCATGGTGGACATGTTTCAGCAAAGCTTCCAAACTAAGACAAACCTGGAAGAAGGAAGGGGCCATCCACTTCTCAAAGAATTGGCCAGTGAAAACCTTATGAATAACTGTGAAACACAACACTGTCTGATATGTTACTGGAAAACTTTATGAATAGCCCTAAAACATTGTCCAATATAGTGCTAGAAGATGGGCCTCTCAGGTCAGAAGGCTCTCGGAACACAACTGGGGAAGAGCTGCCTCCTCAGAGTAGAGCTGACCTTAATAACATGGATGGAATAAAGCTTTTTGGACCTCCATTTGCTGATGTGGCATACTAAAAGTGAGAAGAAAGAGCTGCAAATATCTATTAATAATAGTGTGGCAGTTATGTTTTTGTGTCAACTTGGATAGGCCTGGTTGAGTGGCTAGGCAGCTGGATATATTATTCCACCATGATGAGACTGGTAATCAACTCCATGGCGGAATCTACTGTGAGCAAGTGAGTAGCTTCCTTTGGGTGTGTGGTCTGCTACCCATATATAAACAGCAGCTTTGGGAATAGTCTCTAGTCTATGGCATGCTTGGACCCTGCCTGTAGCCATGTCATTGTTCAGCAGCCTGCCATGTTCTGCTGACATTGGGACTTAAAATGGACTTGAATTAATGGTCTTTTTTGTGATTTGGTAATATCAGGACTGTGCCATTTTACTTGTCAAACTTGGGCTTGTCAGCCTCAGCAGCCAGCAGTTGTCTGAGTGAAGAAAAACCACTAGCTTCAATGGTCTGGGAGCTGGTTTTCAGAGCTGAAGACCAGGGCTGGGGGCTTTCACCCAGACCCTAGAGCTTGGCACTTTGAACTTGGACTTAAACCCTCCAAATTGTAAAAGAATAAACTCCTGCTTGTTAAGGCCATTCCCCTTTGTTGTACTTTCTTGTCAGAGTGGCACTAGGTGACCAGAACAAAAAGGAACATGGAATATATGAAGTATAAATCTAGGAAAATTGAAAGTTGTCAAAAATGAAATTGAGGCGGGGCAAGATGGCGGACTAGGCAGAAGGATTGCACAGACCCTCTTCAACAAAGAAAAGGGAAACCA